>NC_091987.1:1735634-2045503 GCF_044704955.1 Pristiophorus japonicus
CACCACACGTGGGATCTGGCTATCGCTTTCATCATTAAAATTCCTGGGTGAGTACTGTGGAGATCACTAATGAGAGTGCCCCTGCTCTTTTTGGGTACCACTACCCGATTGCCCCACAGAAGGCAGTCTACCTGTACAGACATTTCATCTTTGCGCCACTGGTACGGCTTTATCTCTTCCTGCATTTCTAATGGGACACTGGACCAGCTCCCTTGAAGCACACAGTTTTTTACTAAGGACAGTAAGGGGTCCTGGCTCATCCAGGTTCTAATCTGTCGGGCGGTAACAGGTGATTGCTCACTCTCGAATGCTTCCATTACCATGACTAAATCTGCGGGCTGTGCCATTTCCACCCCCGTGGTGGGCAATGGCAGCCTACTGAGAGCATCGGCACAGTTTTCTGTGCCTGGCCTGTGGCAGATGGCGTAGTTGTATGTGGACAACGTGAGCGCCCATCTCTGGATGCGGGCCGATGCATTCGTATTCATCCCCTTACTTTCAGAAAAAAGGAATATCAGTGGCTTATGGTCAGTTTCCAATTCAAATTTAAGCCCAAAAAGATATTGATGCATTTTCTTTACCCCATAAACATACGCTAATGCTTCTTTTTCAATCATGCTGTAGGCCCTCTCAGCCTTAGACAGACTTCTGGATGTATAAGCAACCAGTTGCAATTTCCCAGATTCATTAGCTTGTTGCAATACACACCCGACACCGTATGACGACGCATCACATGCTAGTATCAAGCGCTTACATGGATCATACAACAGAAGCAATTTGTTTGAGCAAAACAGTTTTCTAGCTTTTACAAAGGCATTTTCTTGGCTTTTGTCCCATACCCATTCGTCTCCTTTACACAGTAAGGTGTGCAGTGGTTCTAACAGTGTGCTGAGACCCGGTAAGAAGTTACCAAAGTAGTTCAGGAGTCCTAGAAATGACCGCAGCTCCATCACGTTCTGTGGCCTTGGTGCATTCTCGATTGCCTCCATCTTCGAATCAGTGGGCCTAATGCCAGCCGCCGCGATTCTTCTCCCCAGGAACTCCACTTCAGACGCCAGGAAAAGGCACTTCGAGCGTTTTAACCTGAGCCCCACGCGGTTGAGCCGACTAAGAACCTCCTCCAGGTTCTGTAGATGCTCAACTGTGTCCCGACCTGTAACTAAGATGTCATCCTGGAAGACCACGGTGCGCGGGACCGACTTCACTAAGCTTTCCATGTTTCTCTGGAATATCGCTGCGGCTGATCGAATCCCAAACGGGCATCTGTTGTAAATGAAGAGGCCTTTGTGTGTGTTGATGCAGGTGAGGCACTTCGATGATTCCTCCAGATCCTGTGTCATGTAGGCCGAGGTTAAGTCCAGCTTCTTGAACGTCTTTCCTCCCGCCAGTGTCAAAAAGAGGTCGTCTGCCTTTGGTAATGGGTATTGATCCTGCAGGGAGAAACGATTGATAGTTACTTTGTAATCACCACAGATTCTGACGGTGCCGTCTCCCTTGAGGACTGGAACAATCGGACTGGCCCACTCGTTGAATTCGATCGGCGAAATGATGCCCTCTCATTGCAGCCAGTCCAGCTCGATCTCCACCCTTTCTCTCATCATGTACGGTACTGCTCTCGCCTTGTGATGGATGGGTCGCGCCCCTGGAATTAGGCAGATCTGCACTTTTGCTCCTTGGAACTTCCCGATGCCTGGTTCGAACAGTGAGGGGAACTCGTTTAAGACCTGGGCACATGAAGTGTCGTCGACGGACGAGAGCACTCGGATGTCGCCCCAGTTCCAGCCTATCTTCCCCAGCCATCTCCTGCCAAGCAGCATGGGGCCATCGCCCGGTACCACCCAGAGTGGTAGCTTGTGCACCGCTCTATCCTTTGTGTAAGTTCGAAGTTTATTGCGAATGGGAGTCAGGACTGGCCTTGAGGCCTTGCTGCACCACAATTTATCAAAAGTCTTTTTGCTCATAATGGACTGGCTCGCACCGGTGTCCAGCTCCATTGACACCGGGAGTCCATTTAATTCAATCTTCAGCATTATTGGGGGACATTTTGTGGTAAATGTGTGCTCCCCATATACCTCCGACTCCTCGGTCCGAGGCTCTGGTTCGTCGTGATCCGCCATGGATCTGTCCTCCTCTGCAATGTGGTGATTTGCAGGATTAGCAGGGTTTGCAGCTCGCCTGCACATACGTTAGAGATGTCCCATTGTTCCACAACCCTTGCAAGCATATCCTTTGAAGTGACATGAATGGAAACGATGATCACCCCCGTAGCGCCAACAAGGTGTTAATCACCCTTGATGGTGGACTCTGAGACATCTGCGGATGTGCAGCTGCAGGCATGTGAGGTCTGCCCTGTACATTGCGATTCAAAAACAACATTACTTTGTTCACAGTACTAGTAGCAGCACTTGTGTGCTGAGAGATTTGTTTGGTATTGTCACTGGTGGCAATGAACGCCTGGGCTATCGCTATGGCTTTACTCAAGGTTGGGGTCTCTACAGTCAAAAGTTTGCAAAGTATCACTTTGTGGCCAATGCCAAGTACAAAGAAGTCCATGAGCATGTGCCCAAAATGTCCTTCAAATTCGCAATGTCCTGCAAGGCGTCTTAGCTCGGCGACATAGTTCGCCACTTCCTGGCCTTCAGACTTTTGTATGTGTAGAACCGGTACATCGCCATCAGAATGCTTTCCTTCGGGTTCAAATGCTCTCGGACCAGTGTGCACAAATCATCGTACGATTTCGCCGTGGATTTCGCTGGAGCAAGCAGATTTTTCATGAGGCCATACATTGGTGCCCCGCAAACGGTGAGGAGAATCGCCCTTCGTTTGGCAGCGTTCACTTCTCCTTCCAGCTCGTTGGCCACAAAGTATTGGTCGACAAAGGTTTCCCAATCATCTCCCTCCGAAAATGTCTCCAGGATGCCCACTGTTCTCTGCATCGTTGGATTCGTCATCTGTATCTCATCGCCAGTTGTTGTATATGAATAAAGAGTCTGACCAGATACTGTGAGCTCAAAATAAAGTGTGACCTTTGTCTTTTATTACAGGTCTCCAGAGTGCTTCGCCAGCCTGCGAGGCCTCCTTAAGTACAGGTGCTCCCAAGGGATTGTGGGATCCCTTGCGACTCCAGAGGATGAGCCCTCTGGTGGTTACACAAGGTATTTACAGGTTTACATATATAACGTGCTTGAACTGCTGTGACCTTCAGTTCTTTATTGTAACTTAGAGTGAGGCAGCAATGTGATGCCAGCCTTTTATACAGCCGCTGCCTGGGCCTCCCACAGTTACACCCTCTAGTGGTACCAGCATGGTATGTACAGATTATACATATATGACAACATTCCGCCCCCCAAAGTCTTTGATGTGAGTTCGTTACAGGTTGAGGCGATCTGGAACTCTGCGCTCCCTGGTTGATCGTCTGAGTGTCACTTCTGGCATGGGTGAGTTGGTCGGACCACTGCTGTCTTGCAGCGCTGTTGGTCTGACTGGACTGTTGGAGTTGGTGGGATCATCCTCGTGGTTGACAGCTAGGTCTGTTGCTGATTGGGTGTGTGTAGGTGGATCGCTGAAGGTAAGGTCCTCTCCCGGTAGTTCCTGGTTACCTGTAAATCGCAATTTGGTCTGGTCCAAATGCTTTCTGCATGTTTGTCTGTCAAGCAGTTTGACAAAACTCTATTCTCCTCCTTGGCTAAAACCAAGCTAGCGACCCACTTGGGGCCATGACCATGATTCAGCACAAACACCGGGTCGTTTACATTGATGTCACGTGATACAGCCACATGATCATGGTACATGTTTTGCCGATAACGCCTGGTTTCCACCTGATCGTTGAGGTCAGGGTGGTCCAAGGAGAACCTGGTTTTGAGTGCATGTTTCATTAATAACTCCGCAGGAGGGACCCCAGTAAGCAAGTTGGGTCGTGTCCTGTAATTGATCAGCACCCGGGATAGGCGGGTTTGTAAGGAGCCTTCCGTGACACATTTCAAGCTCTGCTTTACGGTTTGGACTGCCCGCTCCGCTTGGCCGTTGGATGCGGGCTAGAACGGGGAAGACATAACATGCTTGATGCCACTGTGGGTCATGAATTCATTGAATTCTGAGCTGGTGAAACACGGACCATTGTCGCTGACCAGAATGTCGGGCAAGCCATGGGTGGCGAACATGGCCCTGAGGCTTTCATTGGTGGCGGTGGATGTGCTGGATGCCATTATTACACATTCGATCCACTTAGAGTAGGCGTCCACTACAGCGAAGAACATTTTTCCAAGAAAGGGGCCCGCATAATCTACGTGGATCCTGGACCATGGTTTTGAGGGTCAGGACCACAGACTGAGTGGAGCCTCCCTGGTGGCATTGCTCAATTGTGAGCAAGTGTTACACTGGCACACGCACGACTCCAAGTCCGAGTCAATGCCGGGCCACCAGACGTGGGACCTGGCGATAGCCTTCATCATGACTATGCCTGGGTGGGCATTGTGTAGGTCGCACATGAAGGTTGCCCTGCCTTTTTTTAGCAGGACGACGCGGTTGCCCCATAAGAGGCAATCTGATTGGATGGACATTTCGTCTTTACGACGGTGAAACGGCTTTATCTCGTCTTGCATTTCTCTTGGGACCGCTGACTAGCCCCCATTGAGGACGCAGCTTTTTACAAGAGGTAACACGAGGTCCTGGTTGGTCCAGGTCCTGATCTGGCGGACCGTTACGGGTGACCCTTCGCTTTCGAAGATGTCCATTACCATTACAGGTCTGCGGGCTGCGCCATTTCCACCCTGGTGGTGGGCAACAGTAGCCGGCTGAGGGCATCGGCGCAGTTGACAGTACCCGGCCTGTGACAGATCGTATAATCGTAGGCCGACAGTATTAGTGCCCATCTTTGTATTCGCGACGAAGCATTGGTGTTTATGCCTTTGCTTGCCGAAAATAGTGAGATTAGGGGCTTGTGGTCCGTTTCTACTTTGAACCTGAGTCCGAACAAATACTGGTGCATTTTTTTTACCCCATAAACACAGGTCAAAACCTTCTTCTCGACCATACTGAAGGCTCTTTCGGCCTTGGATAGACTTCTAGACGCATATGCAACCTGTGGTGTCCTTACACCTTACGATAGAATCACACGAGGCATGTACTGCAGACAAAGTCACTACGTGACCTGAACCTTTATTGACAGGACCAAGAAGTCCTGACCCTGCGTGGGACCTCCCTTTATATACCTGGATGACCAGGTGAGGAGTGTCTCCCACAAGTTCACCCCCTGTGGTCAAGGTGTACATTACTCAGGTATATACAGTGTACAGTGTTGTTACATAAGGGTTACAGTTATGTGAAGGTTACAAACATGACTTCACCTCCCCCCCAACATCTTTGGGTCAAAGATTGAGTCTTTCAGGCGGTCGACGTTCTCTCGTGGAGCGCCGCAGTTGGGGCTCTGGTTGTTGAGCCTTGGCATGCGTCTCTGTCACCTGTGGTGATTCCGGCCTGTCCGGGCTGGCCACAGGGACTGTGCATGCTGCTGAATGTTCTTGTTGCTCGTTCACTGGCGGTGGTGTGAGCAGCATCTCATGATCTTCCTCAGGTCCCTCAGTGTCCATGCTGAACTTTTTCTTTACTTGGTCCAGATGTTTGCGGCATATCTGTCCATTGTTAAGTCTGACCATTATGACCCTATTCCCCTCTTTACCAATCACAGTACCCTCAAGCCACTTGGGTCCAAAAGCATGATTGAGAACAAATACAGGGTCATCGATTTCTATCCCTCTCCCCACTGAGTTGCGATCATGGCACTCGATTTGGGACTGGCGCTTGCCCTCAACAATGTCTGACAGGGCTGGATGAATGAGGGACAGCCGCATTTTAAACGTGCGTTTCATGAGTAGTTCCGCGGGCGACATTTCCGTGAGCGAATGTGGCCAGGACCTATAGGCCAGCAGGAGACGCGATAGGCGGTACTGAAGGGAGGGTCCTTGAATCCGGAGCATGTCCTGTTTTATGATTTGAACCGCACGTTCCGCCTGGCCATTGGAAGCCGGCTTGAACGGTGCTGTCCTGACATGTCTGATACCATTACCCGACATAAACTCCTGGAATTTATAGCTAGTGAAACACGGGCCGTTGTCGCTAACCAGGATGTCCGGCAAACCGTGGGTCACAAGGCCCGCACGCAGACTCTCCACAGTGGTGGATGTCGTGCACGAATTCAATATGATGCACTCGATCCATTTCGAGTATGCATCGACAACAATCAGGAAAATTTTTCCCATGAACGGGCCAACGTAGTCTATGTGAATACGTGACCATGGCTTGGTGGGCCAGGGCCACGGGCTGAGTGGGGCCTCCCTGGAGGCATTGCCCAGCTGGGCACACGTCGTTCACCTGCAAGCACAGTGTTCCAGGTCAGAATGAATTCCCGGCCACCATACATGTGACCGGGCAATGGTCTTCATTAGCACAATGCCTGGGTGCTCGCTGTGGAGTTCCCTGATGAATGCCTCCCTTCCTTTCTGGGGCATGACTACCCAGCTGCCCCATAGTAGGCAGTCGATTGAATGGAGAGCTCATCTATCCGTCTGTGAAACGGTCTGACCTCCTCAGGGCATGCTCTGTGTGCGGGCGCCCAATCCCCAGTCAGGACACATTTCTTTATCAGGGATAGGAGGGGGACTCTGTTGGTCCAGATTTTGATCTGGCGGGCTGTGATGGGGGAGCCTGCGATGTCAAAAGCCTCAATGGCCATGACCATCTCCGTGCTTTGCTCCGACGCCCCCTCAGTGGTGGCCAGTGGGAGCCTGCTGAGCGCGTCAGCGCAATTTTCGGTGCCTGGCCGGTGCCATATGGTGTCGTCATACACAGCCAACTTGAGAGCCCATCGCTGTATGCGAGCTGACGCATTGGCATTGACAGCCTTGCTGTCGGACAACAGGGATGTTAACGGCTTGTGGTCCGTTTCTAACTCGAACCTTCTGCCGAAAAGGTACTGGTGCATCTTTTTCACCCCGTAGACACATGCGAGTGATCCTTTTCAACCATCCCATATCCCCGTTCTGCCTAGGAGAGCGACCTGGAGGCATTAGCCACAGGTTGGAGTTGGCCCTCATCATTACTCTGCTGCAACACGCACCCAACTCTATAGGATGATGCACCACATGTTAAAACCAGTTTCTTACAGGGGTTGTACAAGAACCACGTCCGATTGAAAGACCGTTCTTGGCAGTCCCCCCAAAACCATTCACAACCCTTACGCAGAAGCACGTGTAGTGGCTCCAACAATGTGCTTAAGTTCGGCAGAAAGTTCCCGAAGTAGTTCAATAGTCCCAGAAATGACCGCAACTCCGATGTGTTGTCGGGCCTGGGCGCACGACGGATCGCCTCCGTTTTGGATTCGGTAGGCCGGATCCCGTCTGCGGCAACCCTCCTGCCCAAAAAATCGACCTCTGAGGCCAAAAACACACACTTGGACTTCTTTAGTCACAAGCCTACCCGGTCCAGCCGGCGTAGAACCTCCTCCAGGTTGTGGAGGTGTTCCTCGGTGTCTCGACCCGTGATTAGGATGTCAACCTGGAATACAATTGTTCCAGGGATGGATTTAAGCAGGCTTTCCATGTTCCTCTGGAAGATAGCGACCGCTGAACGAATGCCAAACGGACACCTGTTGTAAACAAATAGCCCCTTGTGCGTCGTGATGGTGGTCAGTAGCTTGGATTCTTCAGCCAGTTCCTGAGTCATGTAGGCTGAGGTGAGGTCCAACTTGGTGAACAGCTTGCCACCTGCCAGCGTGGCTAAAAGATCCTCCGCTTTCGGAAGAGGGTATTGGTCCTGTAGTGACACGGTTGATGGTGGCCTTGTAGTTGCCACAGATCCTGACCGAGCCATCCGCTTTAAGGACAGGAACGATGGGGCTTGCCCAGTCACTGAATTCAATGGGCGAAATTATGCCCTCTCTTAGCAGCCTGTCCAACTCACTCTCAATTCTCTCACGCATCACATACGGCATGGCTCTGGCTTTGTGGTGCACTGGTCTGACGTCCGGGGTGATGCGTATCACTACTTTGGTGTCTTTAAAAGTCCCGACACCTGGTTGAAAAAGTGGCTCGAATTTCTGTAGGACCTGTGAGCTTGAACTTCGCTCCACAGATGAAATGACGTGCACATCCCCCCATTTCCAGTTCATCTCAGCTAGCTAGCTCCTCCCCATGAGCGCGGGACCATTCCCCGGGATAATCCAGAGTGGCAGCCGGTTCTCCGATCCATTGTGTGTGACCACCAAGTTTTCACTGCCTAGTACTGGGATGATTACAAGATAGAGGCAGAGAGGTTGTTTCCATTGGTGGGAGAG
The DNA here is from genome assembly GCF_044704955.1 of Pristiophorus japonicus. Taxonomy (NCBI): domain Eukaryota; kingdom Metazoa; phylum Chordata; class Chondrichthyes; family Pristiophoridae; genus Pristiophorus; species Pristiophorus japonicus. The sequence goes on from NC_091987.1 coordinate 1,743,964, forward strand.
ACTAGAACTAGGGGGCACAGCCTCAAAATACGGGGAGTCAATTTAAAACCGAGTTGAGAAGGAACTTCTTCTCCCAGAGGATTGTGAATCTGTGGAATTCTCTGCCCAAGGAAGCAGTTGAGGCTAGCTCATTGAATGTATTCAAGTCACAGATAGATAGATTTTTAACCAATAAGGAAATTAAGGGTTACGGGGAGCGGGCGGGTAAATGGAGCTGAGTCCACGGCCAGATCAGCCATGATCTTGTTGAATGGCGGAGCAGGCTCGAGGGGCTAGATGGCCCACTCCTGTTCCTAATTCTTATGTTCTTATGTTCTTATGATCTCTCTGGTGTACGTCCGTAACTGCGTGTCAATGCGTTCCAGTTTGGGCCTGTTAGCCATAGTTTTTCAAATTGTTGGGCACTCATAAGTGACTGGCTGGCTCCTGTGTTCAGCTCCATGCGTACCGGAATGCCATTTAATAGAACTTTCATCATCATAGGTGGCGTTTTGGTGTACGAGTCGTGGACGTCTGCCACATTATGGCCAGATGTCCACTGAAATTACAGTTTCTGCAGATAAATTGCTGAAACCTAAAGGTTTTCGCAGCATGTCTGCCACTGCACCTCCAGCATGAGCTGAGATTGTTGTGAACAAAGGAACTATTAACAGGCATTCCTCTCTGATTGTCTCTTTGATTACTCCTGAGCATTCTGTTGCTGAGTGTCAATGGTCCCATCCAGGGACGCATTGTCCCTTGTGATGGCGTGAATTGCCGATCCCTCTGCCATTGTCTCTGTTGCTGGCCCCCCCCTAGAGTCTGTTGCTGCCTGGGCAGTGTCGAATTGCCCTTGCCTGCCTGCGGGGTTCTGAGTCGCATTCACCATGTTAACTCCCTGGTCCATCGCCACGTTGGAACCAGGGCTGTGTGCGTAAATTATCTTGGTCTCCTCTTCCCCTGCCATGAAGGTCTGAGCTATCTACGTTGCCCTTTCCAAAGTCAAGTCCTTGGTCTCAATAAGCTTCTTGAAAATCCCGGCATGACCAATGCCCTCAATGAAGAAATCCCTTAATATCTCCCCCCTGCAGGCGTCTGTGGACTTACAGAGGCTGGCCAAACGCCGAAGGTCCGCAACGAAGTCCGATATGCTTTGTCCCTCCCGACGCCGGTGTGTGTAGAACTGGTGCCGGGCCATGTGTATACTGCTCGCCGGTTTGAGGTGCTCACCGATCAGTGTGCTGAGCTCTTCAAAGGACTTGTCCGCCGGCTTCTCGGGTGCAAGCAGGTCTTTCATCAGCGCGTACGTCTTGGATCCACAGCTGGTCAGTAGATGTGCCCTCCGCTTGCCAGCTGCTGCTGCTCCCAGCCAGTCCTTCGTGACAAAGCTCTGCTGGAGCGTCTCAACAAAATCGTCCCAGTCCTCACCAACACAGTACCGTTTCTCTGTGCTACCGGTGGCCATCCTCGTGAGTTGTTGATCCCGTTTCTCGTCGCCAAATGTGGTGTCCTTACACCTTACACTAGAATCACACGAGGCATGCAAACATAGACATAGAAACATAGAAAATAGGTGCAGGAGTAGGCCATTCAGCCCTTCGAGCCTGCACCGCCATTCAATAAGATCATGACTGATCATTCACCTCAGTACCTCTTTCCTGCTTTCTCTCCATACCCCTTGATCCTTTTAGCCGTAAGGGCCATATTTAACTCCCTCTTGAATATATCCAATGAACTGGCATTAACAACTCTCCGTGGTAGAGAATTCCACAGGTTAACAACTCCCTGAGTAAAGAAGTTTCTCCTCATCTCAGTCCGAAATGGCCTACCCCTTACCTTAAGACTGTGTCCCCTGGTTCTGGACTTCCCCAACATCGGGAACATTCCCCAACATTCTTCCCGCATCCAACCTATCCAGTCCCGTCAGAATCTTATATGTTTCTAAGAGATCCCCTCTCATCCTTCTAAACTCCAGTGTTTCAGAACATAAGAACATAAGAATTAGGAACAGGAGTAGGCCATCTAGCCCCTCGAGCCTGCTCCGCCATTCAACAAGATCATGGCTGATCTGGCCGTGGACTCAGCTCCACTTACCCGCCCGCTCCCCGTAACCCTTAATTCCCTTATTGGTTAAAAAATCTATCTATCTGTGACTTGAATACATTCAATGAGCTAGCCTCAACTGCTTCCTTGGGCAGAGAATTCCACAGATTCACAACCCTCTGGGAGAAGAAATTCCTTCTCAACTCGGTTTTAAATTGGCTCCCCTGTATTTTGAGGCTGTGCCCCCTAGTTCTAGTCTCCCCGACCAGTGGAAACAACCTCTCTGCCTCTATCTTGTCTATCCCTTTCATGATTTTAAATGTTTCTATAAGATCACCCCTTTTCCTTCTGAACTCCAACGAGTAAAGTCCCACTCAATCTATCATCATAAGGTAACCCCCTCATCTCCGGAATCAGCCTAGTGAATCATCTCTGCACCCCCTCCAAAGCTAGTATATCTGCAGACAAAGTCACTACGTGACCTGAAACTTTATTCCCAGGACCAACGAGTGCTGACCCTGCGTGGGACCTCCCTTTATATATCTGGATGATCAGGTGAGGAGTGTCTCCCACAAGTTCACCCCCTGTGGTCAAGGTGTGCATTACTCAGGTGTATACAGTGTACAGTGTTGTTACATAAAGGTTACAGTTATGTGAAGGTTGCAAACATGACACAACCGGTTGGAGTTTGCCCGCTACAGTTGCTTGCTAAAACTAGACGTTTCCTTGGGTCATACAATACAAGCAACTTGTTCAAACACAGCAAGTTTCTGGCCTTTTTGAAGGCGGTCTCTTGATTTTGACTCCAAACCCAGTCGTCTCCCTAGCGTAACAACTTGTGCATCGGTTCGAGCAAGGTGCTCAACCCTGGAAGAAAGTTACTGAAATAGTTGAGGAGTCCCAGGAACGAGCGCAGCTCCGTTACATTTCGTGGTCTGGGTGCTTTCTTGATGGCCTCTGTCTTCGAGCCCGTGGGCCTGATGCCATCTGCCGTAATCTTCCTCCCCAGGAATTCTACCTCTGGCGCCAGGAAGACACACTTGGATCGTTTCAGCCGGAGTCCGACTCTGTTTAATCCTCTTGCAGGTTGTGCGGGTGTTCGGTTGTGTCGCGACCAGTGATTAGGATCTCATCCTGAAATGGAACCAATTTCAACAGGCTCGCCATGATCCTTTGGAAGATGGCTGCAGCTGAGCGGATCCCAAACGGGCACCTGTGGTACAAAAACAGTCCCTTGTGTGTGTTAATGCACATTAACTTTTTCAACGACTAAACCAGCTCCTGGGTCATGTAAGTGGATGTTCGATCCAGCTTGGGGAAATGCCTTTCCCCCTGCTAATGTCACAAAGAGATCATCGGCTTTGGGTAGCGGGTACTGGTTCTGTACTGAAACTCGGTTGATCGTTACCTTGTAGTTGCCGCAGATTCTGACCGTGCCATCTCTCTTAAGTACCAGAACAATCGGGCTGGCCCACTCATTGAATTCGACTGCTGATATGATTCCCTCGCATTGGAGTGCGTCCAATTCGATCTCCGCTTTCTCCCTCATCATATAAGGGACCGCTCGAGCCTTGTGATGAACAGGCCGTGCCTCTGGGATCAAGTGGATCTGCACTTTGGCACCTGTGAAGTTGCTGATGTCTGGTTCAAATAGGGATGGTAACTTGCCCAGCACTTGAGCACATGAAGCATTGTCCACTGAAGATAGTGCTCTGACATCTTCTCAGTTCCACTGAATCTTCCTCATCCAGCTTCTGCCAAGCAGAGTTGGCCCGTTGCCTGGTACAACCCACAGGAGCAATTCGTGTATCTCTCCATCATAGGATGCCTTTACGTTGGCACTGCCGATAACTGGGATCAGTTCCTTGGTGTAAGTACGCAGCTTTGTCTGAATCGGGCTCAGCTTGGGTCTTTGTTTTTTGTTGCCCCACAGCCTCTCAAATATCTTCTGGCTCATAGGTGACTGATGTGCCCCCATGTCCAACTCCATGGAAACAGGAATGCCATTTTTCTTGACTGTCATCATCATGGGGGGACTTCTGGTAGTGAAGGTGTGCACCCCGTGCACTGCATCCTCAGGCTGAGCCGCCTCTCTAGCTTGTACTTTATGATCCTTGCAGGATTGGAAACCACCTGCCGACTCCTCTACCACGTTTTGAGTCGCAGTTCTTCTGCACATTAGCTGTGGGTGGGCCTTTTGGCCGCAGCCTTTGCACACATAGTGGCTGAATCGACACAGATGGATCTGATGGTTACCTCTGCTGTTATGTATGGAGAAAGAGTCAGACTGAACAATGTGAGCTCAAAGTAAAGTGTGACCTTAGTCTTTTATTGCAGGTCCCAGAGTGACTCTCCAACCTGTGAAGCCTCCTTAAATACCTGTGCTCCCAAGGGATTATCTCTTGGGACTCCGGGGGATGAGCCCTCTGGTGGCTGTACAGAGTAAATACAAGTCCACATATATAACAACACTCCCCCCCCAAAGTCAATAGTGTAACTATTTACGATGTGAGTCGACATGGGGCCCTTCTTGCCCTGGTTGATTGTCTCGGTGTGAAAGCTGGTGTTGTTTGAATCATTTGTTGGGCCCTGCTGGGCTGCTGTGGATGATGGGTTCTGCTTCGTGGTCAACCGTGGTGCCGGTTGCCACTGGTGTGTATGTTGGGGGATCAAAAAAAGTAGGGTCCAAGGTGAGTCACTCAGGATAGTCCGTGAAACTGAGTTTGATTTGATCCAAGTGTTTCTGGTGAATGTGTCCATTTGAAAGTTTGACCAGAAACACCCTGCTCCCTCTTTGGCCACGACAGTGCCGGGAAGCCACTTGGGACCTTGTCCATAATTCAATCCAAATACCGGATCCTTGATTTCAATCTTGCGTGAGACATTTGCGCTATCATGGTATGCACTTTGTTGAAGCCGCCTGCTCTCTACCTGTTCATGTAGATCAGGGTGAACTAACGAGAGCCTTGCCTTAATTGCTCTTTTCATGAGTAGTTCAGCAAGTGGGATCCCAGTGAGCGAGTGGGGTCTCGTGCGGTAGCTAAGCAGGACTCGGGCTAGGCGAGTCTGCAGTGAGCCTTCAGTTACCCTCTTCAAGCATTGCTTGATGGTTTGCACTGCTCTCTCTGCCTGACCATTGGACGCTGGTTTAAACGGGGTAGATGTGACATGTTTGATCCCGTTGCGGGTCATGAATTCTTTGAACTTAGCACTGGTAAAACTTGGCGCATTGTCGCTCACCAGGACATCGTGTAGGCTGTGTGTGGCAAACCTGGCCCGCAGGCTTTCAGTAGTGGCAGCGGACGTGCTAACCGACATTATCTCACATTCAATCCACTTGGAGTACGCATCTACAGCCACAAGGAACATTTTGCCCAAGAATGGGCCTGCATAGTCGACATGGACCCTGGACCACGGTTTGGAGGGCCAAGACCATAAACTTAGCGGCGCCTCCCTGGGTACATTGCTTAACTGCGGGCATCTGTGAACGCAGGATTCTAAGTCCGGATCGATACCGGGCCACCATACGTGGGTTCTGGCTATCACTTTCATCATTACGAAGCCTGGGTGGGTACTGTGGAGGTCATTGATGAAGGTGTCTCTGCTCTTCTTGGGGACCACTACTCGATTGCCCCACAGAAAGCAGTCTGCCTGAATAGACATTTCATCTTTGTGCCACTGGAACGGCTTTATCTCTTCCTGCATTTCCACTGGACACTGGACCAGCTCCCGTGAAGCACATAGCTTTTGACCAGAGATAATAAGGGGTCCTGGCTTGTCCAGGTTTTGATCTGCCAGGCAGTGACGGGTGAATGCTCACTCTCAAATGCTTCCATAACCATTGCTAGATCTGCGGGCTGTGCAATTTCCACCCCCGTGGTGGGCAATGGCAGCCTACTGAGAGCATCGGCGTAATTTTTTGTGCCTGGCCTGTGGCGGATGGCATGGTTGTATGCAGACATGAGCGCCCATCTCTGGATGCGGGCCGATGCATTGGTATTCATCCCTTTACTCTCAAAAAACAGGGATGTAAGTGGTTTATGATAAGTTTCCAATTCGAATTTTAGCCCAAACAGGTATTGATGCATTTTCTTTACCAAATAGACACACGCTAATGCTTCTTTCTCAATCATGCTGCAGGCTCTCTCAGCCTTCGACAGACTCCTGGATGCATAAGCAACCGGTTGCAGTTTCCCGAAATCATTAGCTTGTTGCAATACACACCCGACGTCGTATGACGACACATCACATGCTAGTACTAAATGTTTACATGGATCATACAACACAAGCAATTTGTTTGAGCATAACAATTTTCTCGCTTTCACAAAGGCATTTTCTTGGCTTTTGCCCCAAACCCATTCATTCCCTTTTCATAGTAAGACATGTAGAGGTTCTAACAGTGTGCTGAGACCCGGTAAGAAGTTACCAAAGTAGTTCAGGAGTCCCAGAAACGACCGCAGCTCCGTCACGTTCTGTGGCCTCGGTGCATTCTCGATTGTCTCCGTCTTCTTGTTGGTGGGCCTGATGCCGTCCACCGCAATCCTCCTTCCCAAGAACTCCACTTCAGGCGCTAGGAAAACGCACTTCGAGCGTTTTAACCTGAGCCCGATTCGGTTGAGTTGACTAAGAATCTCCTCCAGTTTCTGCAGATGCTCGACTATGTTCCGACATGTGACCAAGATGTCGTCCTGGAAGACCAAGGTGTAGGGGACCGACTTCAGTAAACTTTCCATGTTTCTCTGGAATATCGCCGCCGCTGATCGGATTCCAAACGGACATCTGTTCGAAACAAAAAGACCTTTGTGCATGTTGATGCATGTGAGGGCCTTCGGTGATTCCTCCAGTTCCTGCGTCATGTAGGCTGAAGTCAGATCCAGCTTCGTGAACGTCTTTCCTCCGGCCAGCATTGCAAAGAGGTCGTCAGCCTAGTGGCTGCAGGGAGAAACGATTGATAGTTACTTTGTAATCGCCACAGATTCTGACGATGCCGTCTCCCTTGAGGACTGGGACAATTGGACTGGCCCACTCGTTGAACTCGATCGGTGAAATGATGCCCTCTCTTTGCAGCCGGTCTCGCTCGATCTCTACCCTTTCTCACATCATGTACGGTACTGCTCTCGCCTTGTGGTGGATGGGTCGCGCCCCCGGAATTAGGTGGATCTGCACTTTTGCTACTTGGAATTTCCCGATGCCTGGTTCAAACAGCGAAGAAAATTTGTTTAAGATCTAGGCACACGAAGTGTCGTCAGCGGGCGATAGCGCTCGGATGTTGTCCCAGTTCCAGCGTATCTTTCCCAGCCAGCTCATGCTGCGTAGTGTGGGACCATTGCCCGGTCCCACCCAGAGTGGTAGCTTGTGCACCGCTCCATCGTAGGAGACCTTTACGGTAGCACTGCCAATTACAGGAATCAGTTCTTTTCTGTAAGTTCTTAGTTTCGTGTGAACTGGAGTTAAGTCTGGCCTTGAGGTCTTGTTGCACCACAATCTTTTGAAAGTCTTTTTGCCCATGATGGACTGGCTCTCACCCGTGTCCAGCTCCATTGACACTGGGAGTCCATTTAGTTCAACATTTAGCATTATCGGGGGACAATTTGTGGTGAATGTGTGCACCCCATGTACCTCTGCCTCCTCGGTCTGAGGCTCTGGTTTGTCGTGAGACTCTGTGGATCTGTTCTCCTGTGCAACATGCTGGTTTGCAGGTTCAACAGGATTTACAGCTCACCTGCACACTCATTGGAGGTGTACCATTGTTCCACAGCCCTTGCAAACATACCCTTTGAATCAGCATGAATGGAAATGATGATCACCCCCGCAGCACCAACAAGGTGTTAATGGCCTTGCATTCATCACCTTTGATGGTGGACTCTGAGACTCTGAGGTATATGTGACCTGCCCGTACGTTACGATTCGAAAACAACATCACTTTGTTCACAGTATTTGTAGCAGCACTTGTGTGCTGAGAGATTTGCTTTGTATTGTCACTGGTGGCAATGAACGCCTGGGCGATCGCTATGGCCTTACTCAAGGTTGGGGTCTCGACAGTCAAAAGTTTGCGAAGTATGGTTTCGTGGCCAATGCCAAGTATGAAAAAATCTCTGAGCATGTGCTCCAAATGTCCTTCAAATTTGCAATGTCCTGCAAGGCATCTTAGCTCGGCGATATAACTCGCCACTTCCTGGCCTTCAGACCTTTTGTAGGTGTAGAATAGTACTCACACTTTCCTTCGGGTTCAAATGCTCTCGGACTAGTGTGCACAAATCGTCATACAATTTCTTTGTGGGTTGAGCAGATTCTTCATGAGGCCATACGTTGGTGCCCCACAGACAGTGAGGAGGATCACCCTTCGTTTGGCAGCGCTCTCTTCCCCATCTAGCTCGTTGGCCACGAAGTATTGGTCGAGTCGCTTCACAAAAGTTTCCCAATCATCTCCCTCCGAGAATTTCCCCAGAATGCCCACTGTTCTCTGCAACTTTGGATTCACTATCTGTATCTCGTCGCCAGTTGTTATGTATGGAGAAAGAGTAAGACTGAACACTTTGAGCTCAAAGTAAAGTGTGATCTTAGTCTTTTATTGCAGGTCTCCAGAGTGCCTCTCCAACCTGTGAGGCCTCCTTAAATACCTGTGCTCCCAAGGGATTATGGGATCCCCTGGGACTCCAGGGGATGAGCCCTCTGGTGGCTGTACAGAGTAAATACAAGTTTACATATATAACACCCGCAATGCTGGCATATTAAACAATTCACATTTACACCCCTTGGCGGACTCTGAGTCGGACTAATTCTTTGATCAACAGTTATTTTCTGCACAGTACTTGCCAGTGAGTTTTGATTCTGGGAGAATCTCAATGTTGAGGTCGTGGGCACCTGGCTTAAGGTGATGGTCCACTTCACGGCCCGTCCCGTCACGAAAACGTCCCACAACACATTATTGAGGAGTTCACCAAATTCGCACGGTTCTGCGAGCCTTCGTAGGTCTGCGAGATATTCCGCTGAATCCTGGCCCTCGGTGCGGCGGTGTATGTAGAAGCGATACCTGGCCAGCAAAACCCGAGTAAAGTCTTCATTTTCTGTAAACATAGAAACGTAGAAAATAGGTGCAGGAGGAGGCCATTCGGCCCTTCGAGCCTGCACCACCATTCAATAAGATCATGGCTGATCTTTCACCTCAGTACCCCTTTCCTGCTTTCTCTCCATACCCCTTGATCCCTTTAGCCGTAAGGGCCATATCTAACTCACTCTTGAATATATCCAATGAACTGGCATCAACAACTCTCTGCGACAGGGAATTCCACAGGTTAACAACTCTCTGAGTGAAGAAGTTTCTCCTCATCTCAGTCCTAAATCCTTAGACTGTGTCCCCTGGTTCTGGACTTCCCCAACATTGGGAACATTTTCCTGCACCTAAACTGTCCAGTCCTGCCAGTATTTTATATGTTTCTATGAGATCCCCTCTCATCCTTCGAAACTCCAGTGAATAAAGGCCCAGTTGATCCAGTCTCTCCTCATATGTCAGACCAGCCATCCTGGGAATCAGTCTGGTGAAACTTCGCTGCACTCCCTCAATAGCTAGAACGTCCTTCCTCAGATTAGGGGACCAAAACTGAACACAATATTCCAGCTGAGGCCTCACCAAGGCCTTGTACAACTGCAGTAAGACCTCCCTGCTCCTATACTCAAAACCCCAACTATGAAGACGAACATACCATTTGCTTTCTTCACCGCCTGCTGTACCTACATGCCAACTTTCAACGACTGATGTACCATGACACCCAGGTCTCGTTGCACCTCCCCTTTTCCTAATCTGCCGCCATTCAGATAATATTCTGCCTTTGTGTTTTTGCCCCCAAAATGGATAACCTCACATTTATCCACATTATACTGCATCTGCCATGCATTTGCCCACTCACCTAACCTGTCCAAGTCACCCTGCAGCCTCTTAGCATCCTCCTCACAGTTCACACCGCCACCCAGTTTAGTGTCATCTGCAAACTTGGAGATATTACACTCAATTCCTTTATCCAACTCATTAATGTATATTGTAAATAGCTGGGGTCCCAGCACTGAGCCCTGTGGCACCTCACTGGTCACTGCCTGCCATTCTGAAAAGGACCCATTTATCCCAACTCTCTACTTCCTGTCTGCCAACCAATTCTCTATCCACGTCAGTACATTACCCCCAATACCAGGTGCTTTAATTTTGCACACCAATCTCTTGTGTGGGACCTTGTCAAAAGCCTTTTGAAAGTCCAAATACACCACATCCACTGGTTCTCCCCTGTCCACTCTACTAGTTACATCCTCAAAAAATTCCAGAAGATTTGTCAAGCATGATTTCCCTTTCATAACTTTTCTGAACTACCAACAGCAGCCATCTCTGCGTGTAAGTCCGTGATCTGTTCTCGTCGCCAGTTAATATGCTTCTACTTATCTGTAGAATAACTCCACGAGGTCTAGTGCTATGCTTGAATTGCTGTGACCTTCAGCTCTTTATTGTAACCCAGAGTGAGGCAGCAATGTGGTGCTTAGCCTTTTATACAGCCGCTGCCTGGGCCTCCCACAGTTACACCCTCTAGTGGTACCAGCTTGGTATGTACAGACTATACATATGTGACAGTCCTGAGCTGCCGCTGATGTTCCCTCGCAGGTCAGTGCCGCCATGCTGCTCCAGGCTGCTGCTCGCCGCTCCTTTTAAGGCCCTGATTTGCCGCTGAGCATTCCTGGACTGGAAGCAGCAACATAACTCGAGGGTAAGAAAGCAGCTCTCCAGATGTCTAAAGGTGAGGTCCAAAAGAAAACCCGCGACCTAAAGAACAGATGGTGGGTGCAGAAAACTCAAGAAATCCAGCAGCTAGCCGACAACCACAACGTGGGAGGATTCTTCAGCTCAGTCAAGGCGTCCTACGCCGCAAGCACTCAAGGCCCTACCCCACTACTGGCCAGGAATGGAGAAGTGTTCATCAAGGTCAGAGAGGCAGTCACTGCCCGCTCGAAGTTGCATTTCGAGGATTTCCTCAACCGAGACTCTGTCTTCAATGTGAATGTCCTTGACTCCATCCCACGGCATGCTACCCGCCACCATCTCAGCACAACCCCAGCCCGGCACCAGGTTGAAAAGGTCATCTGACAATCGAAGAACAAGTCATCAGGAGCAGATTGAATCACCACCAAAGCACTAAAACATGGCGGAGAAGCACTACTAGTGCGGATCCATGATCTCATCTCTCTTATCTGGAAGAAAATCATGCCAGGAGATCTCAGAGACGCTGTAATCGTGACCATCTTCAAGAAAGATGACAAGTCCAACTGCGGTAACTACAGAAGAATCTCCCTGCTGTCAACCACCGGAAAAGTCATCGCAAGAATCCTCCTGAATCGCCTTCTCCCTGTGGCTGAGGAACTTCTCCCAGAGTCGCAATGAGGATTCCGCCCTTTAAGGACATGATCTTCACTGTGCGGCAGATACAAGAGAAATGCAGGGAACAGCACTAACCCCTGTACATGGCCTTCTTTGACCTCACAAAAGCCTTCAAAACTGTCAACCATGAAGAATTATGGAGCATTCGCCTCAAATTCGACTACCCTCAAAAGTTTGTCACCATCCTCCGCCTGCTCCACGATTACATGCAAGCTGTGATCCTGATCAAAGGATCCACCACAGACCCATTCCATGTTTGGACCGGGGTCAAGCAAGGCTGTATCAGCACACCAACGCTCTTTTCGATCTTCCTTGTTGCAATGCTCCACCTTACCCTCAGCAAGCTCCCCGCTGGAGTGGAACTCAATTACAGGACAAACGGGAATCTGTTCAACCTCCACTGCCTCCAGGCCAGATCCAAGTTCATCCCATCCTCCGTCATCGAATTACAGTACACAGACGATGTCTGCATCTGCACACAATCGGAGGCCAAACTCCAAGCCATCGTCAACACCTTCACCGAGGCGTACGAGAGCATGGGCCTTACGCTAAACATCCGTAAGATAAAGGTCCTGCCACACAGCAATGCCCCCCAGATATCAAAATCCACAACAAGGCCTTGGACAACGTGGATGATTTCCAATACCTCGGGAGCAAACTGTCAACAATGGCAGACATCGACGACGAGGTCCAACACCGCCTTCAGTGCACCAGTACAGCCTTCAGTCGCCTGAGGAAGAGAGTGTTTGAAGACCAGGACCTCAAACCTGGCACCAATCCCATGGTCCACAGAGCAGTGGTGATACCCGCCCTCCTATATGACTCAGAGACATGAACTATGTACAGCAGGCACGTCAAAACACTGGAGAAGTACCACTAACGCTGCCTCCGCGGGGAGGATGAACTGGCTCATCGCTCATCACTCACTTTCAGTGGTGGCAGCGGACGTGCTAGCCGACTTTATCTCACATTCAATCCACTTGGAGTACGCGTCTACAACCACAAGGAACATTTTACCTAAGAACGGGCCTGCATAGTCGACGTGTACCCTAGACCATGGTTTGGAGGGCCAAGACCATAAACTTAGCGGTGCCTCCCTGGGTACATTGCTTAATTGCGAACATATATTACGGCTGTGAATGCAGGACTCTAAGTCTGCATCGATACCGGGCCACCACAACTAGGATCTGGCTATCGCTTTCATCATTACGATGCCTGGGTGGGTACTGTGGAAGTCATTGATGAAGGTGTCTCTGCCCTTCTTGGGGACCACTACTCGATTGCCCCACAGAAGGCAGTCTGCCTGTATAGACATTTCATCTTTGCACCACTGGAATGGCTTTATCTCTTCCTGCATTTCCACTGGGACACTAGACCAGCTCCCGTAAAGCACACAGCTTTTGACGAGTATAATAATGGGTCCTGGCTTGTCCAAGTTTTGATCTGCTGGGCAGTGACGGGTGATTGCTCACTCTCAAATGCTTCCATAACCATGGCTAGATCTGCAGGTTGCGCCATTTCCACCCCCGTGGTGGGCAATAGCAGTCTACTGAGAGCATCGGCGCAGTTTTCTGTGCCTGGCCTGTGGCGGATGGCGTAGTTGTATGCGGATAACGTGAGCGCCCATCTCTGGATGCGGGGCGATACGTTGGTATTTATCCCTTTACTCTCGGAAAACAGGGATATAAGTGGCTTATGGTCAGTTTCCAATTCGAATTTTAGCCCAAACAGATATTGATGCATTTTCTTTACCCCATAGACACACGCTAACGCTTCTTTCTCAATCATGCTGTAGGCTCTCTCGGCCTTAGACAGACTCCTGGATGCATAAGCAACCGGTTGCAGTTTCCTGAAATCATTAGCTTGTTGTAATACATACTCTACACCATATGACGACGCATCACATGCGAGTACCAAACGCTTACATGGATCATACAACACAAGCAATTTGTTTGAGCATAACAATTTTCTCGCTTTTACAAAGGCATTTTCTTGGCTTTTCCCAAAACCCATTCGCCCCCTTTTCGTAGTAAGACGTGTCGTGGTTCTAGCAGTGTGCTGAGACCCGGTAAGAAGTTAACAAAGTAGTTCAAGAGCCCCAGAAATGACCGCAGCTCCGTCACGTTCTGTGGCCTCGGTGCGTTCTCGATTGCCTCCGTCTTCGCGTTGGTGGGCCTGATGCCGTCCGCCGCAATCCTCCTTCTCAGGAACTCCACTTCAGGCACCAGGAAAACGCACTTCGAGCATTTTAACCTGAGCCCCACATGGTTGAGTTGACTAAGAACCTCCTCCAGGTTCTGCAGATGCTCGACTATGTTCCGACCTGTGACCAAGATGTCGTCCTGGAAGACCAAGGTGTGCGGGACCGACTTCAGTAAACTTTCCATGTTTCTCTGGAATATCGCCGCCGCTGATCGGATTCCAAACGGGTATCTGTTATAAACAAAAAGACCTTTGTGCGTGTTGATGCAGGTGAGGGCCTTCCATGATTCCTCCAGTTCCTGCGTCATGTGGGCTGAAGTCAGATCCAGCTTCGTGAACGTCTTTCCTCCCGCCAGCGTTGCAAAGAGGTCGTGGCTTTTAGTAGTGGTTATTGGTCCTGCAGGGAGAAACGATTGATAGTTACTTTGTAATCGCCACAGATTCTGATGGTGCCGTCTCCCTTGAGGACAGGCCCACTCGCTGAACTCGATCGGTGAAATGATGCCCTCCCGTTGCAGCCGGTCTAGCTCGATCTCTACCCTTTCTCTCATCATGTACGGTACTGCTCTCGCCCTGTGATGGATGGGTCGCGCCCCCGGAATTAGGTGGATCTGCACTTTTGCTCCCTAGAATTTCCCGATGCCTGGTTCGAACAGCGAAGGAAATTTGTTTAAGACCTGGGCACACGAAGTGTCATCAGCGGGCAATAGCGCTCGGACGTCGTCCCAGTTCCAGCGTACCTTTCCCAGCCAGCTCCTGCCGAGCAGCGTGGGACCAACGCCCGGTACCACCCAGAGTGGTAGCTTGTGCACCGCTCCATCGTAGGAGACCTTTACAGTAGCACTGCCGATTACAGGAATCAGTTCTTAAGTTCTTAGTCTCGTGCAAACTGGAGTTAAGACTGGCCTTGAGGCCTTGTTGCACCACAACCTTTCGAAAGTCTTATTGCCCATGATGGACTGGCTCACGCCCGTGTCCCTCTCCATTGACAGTGGGAGTCCATTTAGTTCAACATTCAGCATTATCGGGGGACAATTAGTGGTGAATGTTTGCACCCCATGTACCTCTGCCTCCTCTATCTGAGGCTCTAGTTCGTAGTGATCCTCCATGGATCTGTCCTCCTCTGCAATGTGGTGGTTTGCAGGTTTAACAGGCTTAGCAGCTTGCCTGCACACTCGTTGGAGGTGTCCCATTGTTCCACAGTCCTTGCAAAAGTATCCTTTGAATCGGCATGAATGGAAACGATGATCACCCCCGCAGCACCAACAAGGTGTTAATGGCCTAGCATTCATCACCCTTGATGGTGGACTCTCAGACATCTGCGGACATGTAGCTGCAGGTATGTGTGACCTGCCCTATACGTTATGATTCGAAAACAACATCACTTTGTTCACAGTACTAATAGCAGCACTTGTGTGCTGAGAGATTTGCTTCGTAGTGTTACTGGTGGCAATGAATGCCTGGGCTATCGCTATGGCCTTAATCAAGGTTGGGGTCTTTACAGTCATAAGAACATAAGAACATAAGAATTAGGAACAGGAGTAGGCCATCTAGCCCCTCGAGCCTGCTCCGCCATTCAATAAGATCATGGCTGATCTGGCCGTGGACTCAGCTCCACTTACCCGCCCGCTCCCCATAACCCTTAATTCCCTTATTGTTTAAAAATCTATCTATCTGTGACTTGAATACATTCAATGAGCTAGCCTCAACTGCTTCCTTGGGCAGAGAATTCCACAGATTCACAACCCTTTGGGAGAAGAAATTCCTTCTCAACTAGGTTTTAAATTGGCTCCCCCGTATTTTGAGGCTGTGTCCCCTAGTTCTCGTCTCCCCGACCAGTGGAAACAACCTCTCCGCCTCTATCTTGTCTATCCCTTTCATTATTTTAAATGTTTCTATAAGATCACCCCTCATCCTTCTGAACTCCAACGAGTAAAGACCCAGTCTACTCAATCTATCATCATAAGGTAACCCCATCATCTCCGGAATCAGCCTAGTGAATCGTCTCTGTACCCACTCCAAAGGCAGTATATCCTTCCTTAAGTAAGGTGACCAAAACTGTACGCAGTACTCCAGGTGCGGCCTCACCAATGCCCTGTACAGTTGCAGCAGGATCTCCCTGCTTTTGTACTCCATCCCTCTCGCAATGAAGGCCAACATTCCATTCGCCTTCCTGATTACCTGCTGCACCTGCAAACTAACTTTTTTTTGGGATTCATGCACAAGGACGTCCGCGTCTTCTGTCAAGAGTACGCGAGGGGGTCGACCAAGAGGCGGGCGGCCAGAGTCGGGCGCCTAGAAAAAGAGGTGATCGACCTGGAATCCCGTCTCGGTCAAGTCGTCCAGGACCCGGCCCTGCGGACGGTGTACGAAGCGAAGAAGGCCGCGCTGAAGGACCTGCAGCTCGTCGGGTCCCGAGGCGCGTTCGTGAGGTCGCGGATCCGGTTCCTGCGGGATCTGGACCGCGGCTCCCCCCTCTTCTACTCGCTGGAAAAAAGGCAGAGTGTCCGTAAGCAGCTCTTGACGCTGCTGGCCGACGACGGCTCTCTCTTCTCGGATCCGGAGGGCGTCAACAACAGGGCCCGTGAATATTACGGGGCTCTGTTCTCTCCGGATCCGTCCAGCGAGGAAGCGCATAGAGTTTTGTGGGAGGACCTGCCGAAGATCAGCCCGGAGGGCGCCGAAAATTTGGAAGCTCCGCTAAGCCTGGCGGAGCTGACCGGTGCCCTCGACCGGCTCTCGAGGGGAAAATCCCCGGGGCTGGACGGGCTGACCGTGGAGTTCCACAGGGCGTTCTGGGACGTCCTGGGGGGCGACTACGCGCGGGTCCTGGGGGAAAGTCTGGCGACCGGGGAGATGCCCCTCTCTTGGCGCAGGGCAGTCATCGTCCTGCTGCCTAAGAAGGGCGATCTCCGCCTCCTTAAGAACTGGCGCCCGGTCTCCCTCCTCAGCACGGACTACAAAATCTTCGCCAGGGCGATGTCAGCTTGCCTTGGTGCCGTGCTGGACCACATGATCCACCCCGACCAGTCCTACACGGTCCCGGGCCGGACAATCCACGATAACATCCATCTGGTCCGGGACCTCATCCATTGTTCCCAGGAGGCTGGTCTGTCGGTCGCCTTCCTATCCCTCGACCAAGAGAAGGCGTTCGACAGGGTGGATCACGACTATCTGCTCGGAACTCTGCGCGCTTTCGGGTTCGGGACGCATTTCGTCGCCCGGATCCGACTTTTGTACGCCGCCGCAGAGTGTCTGATTAAGGTTAACGGGTCCTTGACGGCGCCCCTTCGCTTTAGGAGAGGGGTGCGCCAGGGATGCCCCATGTCCGGCCAGTTATACGCTGTTTGCGTGGAGCCTTTCCTGCGCCTCTTGCGGACGAGGTTGACGGGACTGGCTCTGCAAGGGCCAGGCGTGGAGGTCGTCCTCTCGGCTTACGCCGATGACGTGCTCCTCGCGGTAGAGGATCCCGCTGACCTGCGGAGGATGCGTGAGTGCCAAGAGATTTACTCGGCCGCGTCCTCCGCCAGAATCAACTGGGAGAAATGTTCTGGACTCCTGGTGGGTCAGTGGCGGGTGGACTCCCTGCCGGAGGAGCTCAGGCCTTTTGCCTGGAGCACGACCCATCTCCTCTATCTGGGAGTCTACCTTAGCCCAGACGAGGGAGCCTGGCCGGCGAACTGGCAGGAGCTGGAGGCCAAGGTCGCCGCTCGCCTAGGGCGCTGGACAGGACTGCTCCGAGTGCTGTCCTACAGGGGTCGAGCGCTAGTCATAAACCAGCTGGTGGCCGCAATGTTGTGGTACCGGCTGGTCACTTTGACCCCTCCCCCTGCGTTTGTCGCCAAAATACAGAAGAAGCTGGTGGACTTCTTCTGGAACAACAGGAAGCACTGGGTCTCTGCCGCGGTCTTGAGTCTCCCGCTTGAGGAGGGCGGTCAGTCGTTGGTGTGCGTCAGCGCCCAGCTCGCGACTTTCCGTCTTCAGACCCTGCAGAGATACCTTTACGTCGAGCCCCCTCCTAGGTGGTGTGCTCTGGCGACGTATTTCTTCCGCCAGCAGCGCGACCTCAATTACGACACGCAGCTCCTGTTTGTGAACTTGGGGGGTGCCAGGACCGCCCTCCGGGAGCTGCCTGTCTTTTACAGGGAACTCATCAGGGTCTGGAACAAAGTCTCCACCAATCGCAGCTCTCCCCCGGCTGGAGTGACGGCCGTCCTGCAGGAGCCGCTGCTCGGGAATCCGTACCTCCACGGCCGAGGTTTTATGTGGCGGTCGGAAGAGAGGGCTGTGGCTGGTGAGGTGACCAGGGTCAGGGACCTGCTCGATGGCGGAGGAGCGGGCTGGATGGCGCCAGACACGCTGGCGCGGCGCCTAAATTCTGCCAACGTCCGCCACGCGGCCGATGCCATCGAGTCGCTAAAAACAGCTCTGGGCCCTGACCCCGTTAGGTGCATCGAGGAGGCTCAAGCACGTGGGGAGATCCCATCCGAACTGACCCCCGTCCGGACGGAATTCCTCATCGGCGCCAAACCCCGGAACCTCCCTCGGGGGCCGGCGCCTCACAACTTGAGCCGCCTCGGGGAAATCCCCTCCGTGCCTTTCAGTTCCGCGCGGAGGGGTTTCCTGTATGGGCTGCTCCTGCACACTCTCAACTTTGCCATCCTCGCCGGCCGTCCGGACACGCCATGGCGTACCATCTTGCCGTCCGGAGGAGGCGGGGGTCCCCGATGGAGGGCACTCTACGCAGGGGTCCTCCCACTATTCATCGGGGACTTGGCCTGGAGGGTGGTGCATGGAGCAGTGCCGTGCAACAAATTTTTAAGCCGGTTCACGGACTCCCAGGCCGCCTGCAATTTCTGCGGTCTGGAAGAGTCCGTGTTCCATGTTTTTATGGAATGCACAAGGTTGCAGCCCCTGTTTTATTATTTGAAGGGGCTGCTCCTGAAATTCTGGCTGCACTTCAGTCCCACTCTCCTGATCTTTGGGCACCCTGTGCGGAGGGGAGCGGGTAGGTCCGAAGGCCTCCTCGTAGGACTGCTCCTGGGCACGGCCAAGGGTGCCATCAGCCGGTCCAGGCAGCGGGCGGTCGAGGGGGTCGTTCAACCTGACTGCCTGCCTCTCTTCCGCTCTTACATCCGGTCCAGGGTGTCCTTGGAGATGGAGCACGCGGTGTCCACCGGTACGCTCGCGGCCTTCCGCGAGAGGTGGGCACCGGAGGGACTGGAGTGCATCATCACGCCCGGCAACCAAATTTTAATTTGATTTTACGTTTTAAAGTTTAATTTGTTTTAATTGCCGGTGCTTTTAGTGTCCCCCTCCCCTTTTATAGGGGGCACTTGGAAAAATGTGATTTTAGCGCCCAAAAAAAAACCAAAAAAAAGAAAAACAAAAAAAAAACCACAAAAAAAGGAAAAAAAAAAGGGGCCTTGAAAATGTCTGCTGTGTCACCCAGGCGGGTGGCACGGTTTAATGTTTATGTTTTTTTTCAGGTAAACTCAAAAGAGTTTCATGCACAAGGACCCCCAGGTCCCTCTGCACCTCAGCATGTTGTAATTTCTCCCCATTCAAATAATATTCCCTTTTACTGTTTTTTTCCCCAAGGTGGATGACCTCACACTTTCCAACATTGTATTCCATCTGCCAAACCTTAGCCCATTCGCTTAACCTATCCAAATCTCTTTGCAGCCTCTCTGTGTCCTCTACACAACCCGCTTTCCCACTAATCTTTGTGTCATCTGAAAATTTTGTTACACTACACTCTGTCCCCTCTTCCAGGTCATCTATGTATATTGTAAACAGTTGTGGTCCCAGCACCGATCCCTGTGGCACACCACTAACCACCGATTTCCAACCCGAAAAGGACCCATTTATCCCGACTCTCTGCTTTCTGTTAGCCAGCCAATTCTCTATCCATGCTAATACATTTCCTCTGACTCCTCGTACCTCTATCTTCTGCAGTAACCTTTTGTGTGGCACCTTATCGAAGGCCTTTTGGAAATCTAAATCCACCACATCCATCGGTACACCTCTATCCACCATGCTCGTTGTATCCTCAAAGAATTCCAGTAAATAAGTTAAACATGATTTCCCCTTCATGAATCCATGCTGCGTCTGCTTGATTGCACTATTCCTATCTGGATGTCCCACTATTTCTTCCTTAATGATAGTTTCAAGCATTTTCCCCACTACAGATGTTAAACTAACCGGCCTATAGTTACCTGCCTTTTGTCTGCTCCCTTTTTTAAACAGAGGCGTTACATTAGCTGCTTTCCAATCCGCTGGTACCTCCCCGAGTCCAGAGAATTTTGGTAGATTATAACGAATGCATCTGCTATAACTTCCGCCATCTCTTTTAATACCCTGGGATGCATTTCATCAGGACCAGGGGACTTGTCTACCTTGAGTCCCATTAGCCTGTCCAGCACTACCCCCCCAGTGATAGTGATTGTCTCGAGGTCCTCGCTTCCCATATTCCTGTGACCAGCAATTTTTGGCATGGTTTTTGTATCTTCCACTGTGAAGACCGAAGCAAAATAATTGTTTAAGGTCTCAGCCATTTCCACGTTTCCCATTATTAAATCCCCTTTCTCATCTTCAAAAGCTTGCAAAGTATGGTTTTGTGGCCAATGCCAAGTACGAAAAAGTCTCTGAGCATGTGCTCCAAATGTCCTTCAAATTCGCAATGTCCTGCAAGGCATCTTAGCTCGGCGACATAACTCGCCACTTCCTGGCCTTCAGACCTTTTGTAGGTGTAGAACCGATACCTCACCATCAGAACGCTTTACTTCGGGTTCAAATTGCTCTCGGACCAGTGTGCACAAATTGTCATACGATTTCTCCATGGGTTTAACTGGAGTGAGCAGATTCTTCATGAGGCCATACGTTGGTGCCCCACAGACTGTGAGGAGAATCGCTCTACATTTGGCAGCGCTCTCTTCCCCATCTAGCTCGTTGGCCACAAAGTATTGGTCGAGTCCTTCCACAAAAGTTTCCCAATCATCTCCTCCGAAAATTCCTCCAGGATGCCTAATGCTCTCTGCATCTTTGGGTTCGCTATCTGTATCTTGGTAACCAGTTGTTGTGTATGGAGAAATTGTAAGACTGAACACTGTGAGCTCAAAGTAAAGTGTGACCTTAGTCTTTTATTGCAGGTCTCCAGAGTGACTCTCCAAACCTGTGAAGCCTTCTTAAATACCTGTGCTCCTAAGGGATTATGGGATCGCTTGGGACTCCGGGGAATAAGCCCGCTGGTGGCTGTATAGAGTAAGTACAAGTCCACATATATAATAATAACAAAATAATCATTATACATAACTTGCATGGTATACACAACAAAAGATATGGACTTATTTTTCCATATTTACAAACCAAACTTAACCACTGGTTTTCTCTTTCAAAGAGGGTACCTTTGCTCTCAAACATAGAAACATAGAAAATAGGAGCATAGCAGGCCATTCGGCCCTTTGAGTCTGCACTACCATTCAATATGATCATGGCTGATCCTCTATCTCAACACCATATTCCCACTTTTTCCCCATACCCCTTGATGCCTTTTGCTTCTAGAAATCAATCTATCTCCCTCTTAAATATATTCAGTGACTGGCCTCCACAGCCTTCTGTGGTAGAGAATTCCACAGGTTCACCACCCTCTGAGTGAAAATATTTCTCCTCATCTCGGTCCTAAATTTCCTATCACGTATCTTGAGACTATGACCCCTTGTTCTAGACTTCCCAACCAGGGGAAAAATCCTCCCCGCATCCAGTCTATCAAACCCAGTCAGAATTTTATACGTTTCAATGAGATCCCCTCTCATTCTTCTAAACTCTAGTGAATACAGGCCTAGTCGATCCAGTCTCTTCTCATACGACAGTCCTGCCATCCCAGGAATCAGTCTGGTGAACCTTCGCTGTACTCCCTCTATGGCAAGTATATCCTTTGTTAGGTAAGGAGACCAAAACTGCACACAATACTCCAGGTGTGGTCTCACCAAGGCCTTGTATAACTCTAGTAAGACATCCTTGCTCCTGTACTCAAATCCTCTTGCAATGAAGGCCAACATACCATTTGCCTTCCTAACTGCTTGCTGCAACTGCATGTTTGCTTTCAATGACTGGTGTACAAGGACCCTCTGTACATTGACACTTCCCAAGCCATCACCATTTAAATAATACTTTGACCTTATGTTTTTCCTACCAAAATGGATAACTTCATCCATGTTATACTACATCTGCCATGTATTTGCCCACTCACTCAACCTATCTAAATCGCCTTGCAGTGTCTTTGCATCCTCCTCACAACTCACAATCCCACCTAGTTTTGTGTCATCAGCAAACTTGGAAATATTACATTTGGTTCCCTCATCCAAATCATTTATATATATTGTGAATAGCTGGGGCTCAAGCACTGATCCCTGTGGTACCCCACTAGTTACAGCCCGCCACCCCGAAAAAGACCCATTTATTCCTACTCTCTGTTTCCTGTCAGTTAACCAATTTTCAATCCATGCCAATACGTTACCCCCAATCCCATGTGCTTTAATTTTGCACACTAACCTCTTATGTGGGACTTTATCAAAATCCACATCCACTGGTTCTCCCTTATCTATTCTATCAGTTACATCCTCAAAAAACTCCAGTACGTTTGGCAAACAAGATTTTCCATTCATATATACATGTTGACTTTATTTATTCCCATTGATATTATCTAAATGTGCCATTATCACATCCTTTATAATAGACCCTAGCACTTTCCTTGCTACTGAGGTCAGGCTGACCGGGCTGTAATTTCCCGTTTTCTCTCTCCCTCCTTTTTTAAATAGTGGTGTTGCATTTGCCACCCTCCAATCTGTAGGAACTGTTCCATAATCTATAGAATTTTGGAAGATGACAACCAATGCATCTACTATTTCCATGGCTACCTCTTTTAGTACTCTGGGATGCAGATCATCAGGCCCTGGGGATTTATTGACCTTCAGTCCCTTTAGTTTCTCCAACACTATTTTCTTACTAATAATCATTTCCTTTAATTCCTCTGCTCACTAGACCTTTGGTTCCCTAGCATTTCTGCAACGTTATTTGTGTCCTCTTCCAAAAAAAACAGAACTTTCCAAACTTGTTGTGGAAATTAGACTCATTCTAGGCTGAGCCAGAGGAGTTTTTCTCCAAGGGCAATCGTTGATCTACATTTGGAGTTTCTACAACTTTAGACTGTTTGTCTGCCTGACTCTGACTTAAATTCTGACTTTCTCTTGGACTTCTTTCCAGTACATCTGATGTAGGATTTTCTACTGGTACTCTACCTGTAACAAGACTAACTGACTCATCAGATATAATCAAATCATTCCAGCTTTCCACTCCTTCCACATGTCTGGGTAAAATATGATCAATGTGAACAAACATATTTTTTTTCATCATCAAACATAAGAACATAAGAAATAGGAATAGGATTAGGCCAAACAGCCCCTAGAGCCTGTTCCGCCATTCAATAAGACCATGGCTGATCTGATCATGGATTCAGCTCCACTTCCCTGCCCAATCCCCATAACCCTTTATCTCCTTGTTTTTTAAGAAACTGTCTATTTCTGTCTTAAATTTATTCAATATCCCAGCTTCCACAGCTCTCTGAGGCAGCGAATTCCACAGATTTGCAACCCTCTGAGAGAAGAGATTTCTCCTCATCTCTGTTTGAAATTGGCGGCCCCTTATTCTAAGATCATGCCCTCTAGCCCTAGTCTCCCCTATCAGTGGAAGCATCCTCTCTGCATCCACCTTGTCAAGCCCCCTCATAATTTTATACCTTTCGATAAGACCACCTCTCATTCTTCTGAATAGCAATGAGTAGAGGCCCAACCTACTCAACCTTTCCTCATAAGTCAACCCCCTCATCTCCGGAATCAACCGAGTGAACCTTCTCTGAACTGCCTCCAAAACAAGCATATCCTTTCATAAATATGGAAACCAAAACTGCACGCAGTATTCCAGGTGTGGCCTCACCAATACCCTGTATAACCGTAGCAAGACTTCCCTGCTTTTATACTCCATCCCCTTTGCAATAAAAGCCAAGATTCCATTGGTCTTCCTGATCACTTACTGTAGCTGCATACTATCCTTTTGTGTTTCATGCACAAGTATCCCCAGGTCCCGCTGTACTGCAGCATTTTGCAATCTTTTTCCATTTAAATAATAACTTGCTCTTTGATTTTTTTTTGCCAAAGTGCATGACCTCACACTTTCCAACATTATACTCCATCTGCCAAATTTTTGCCCACTCACTTAGCCTGTCTATGTCCTTTTACAGATTTTTTGTGTCCTCCTCACGCATTGTTTTTCCTCCTATCTTTGTATCATCAGCAAACTTGGCTACATTACACTCAGTCCCTTCTTCCAAGTCATTAATATAGATTGTAAATAGTTGGAATCCCAGCACTGATCCCTGCGGCACCCCACTAGTTACTCGTTGCCAACCAGAGAATGAATCATTTATCCCGACTCTCTGGCTTCTGTTAGTTAGCCAATCCTCTATCCATGCTAATATATTACCTCCAACCCCGTGAACTTTTATCTTGTGCATCTTGACAAATATGTGTGAGGGCCACATATCTTCACTACTCTTCCTGGTAACCACTTTAACCATTTATGGTGATGGTTCTTCACTCTAACCTTCTAATTCAATTTCACACTTCTCTCTCTTATTCTACTTTAATCATGTTTCTCTTTCTGTCTTAATTGTTTCTCTTCTACTGACTGTGCCAAGTTTGGCTTTAACAACAAGAACCTGCTTCATGGCTGTCGTTTGAGAAAAAACTGCTGGTGTTCTACCAGTAATTGTATGAGGAGTTTTACAATCAGTAATCAATGATAACTGCTGTTTCTTTGGATTTGGATCCATCATTTGCTTGATGAGGGCACATTTTACAATTTGTATTGTGCGCTCTCCTGCACCATTTGAAGCAAGGTGGTACAGTGGAATTTTAGTATGTTTCACATAGTTTCTGCTTGTGAACTGTGCAAATTCTTTTGAATTAATTGCAGCCCATTATCGCACACAATTTCTTCTGGGAAGCCATATCAAGAAAATAATCTTTCCAAATGGTCTCTTTATCTAAACCTGGCCACCATAAGTAACGGCATGCTAAACTCTTGGTCAAGCAAATTCCCAGATACAGGTCATGAAGATCTCCAAGCAATTTCGACCTGAACTTATTTGGGATAACCACTCTTGCACCCCAAATGACACAATCTATATCCACTGATAATTCATTGCTACGAACGAAGTATGGATGAATATCTTTCTCTGATATCTGGTTTGGCCAGCCATTTCCTGTGTAATCATACACCTTTGACATAACAGGGTCACGTTTGGTTGATCTACCAATCTCTTCAGCTGTGACTGGTAGTTCAATGTATGAAAAATGGAACACTTCTTCTACATTGGGTATAACTTGTGATGGCGATGGCATCTTGGACATAGCATCAGCATTACCATCTGACTTAGGTACAACAACAATAGGTGTAACCTAATTACTTAGATCTACCTTAGAGATAATTTTCTCAGCTTTAGTCTTTTGAGTTCCAGCGAAACCTTCTCCTTGAGTCCTTCTGCACTCTTACACTCACCTTGAATTCTTGGATCAGGCTATCTGTTTCACATAACACCTTTGGATACTGCTTGATGACATCATCTTTCAATGCAAATTTCATTTCTACACGAAAAATCTCATTCCAATTCGACTTCAGTGATCCCAATCAATTTCTTCCTATCAAGGCTGGCTTGTCTCCTGCCACTACTATGAAACTGATCCTTGTATTTCACCAGTATGGTGACATGTCTTACAACAGGGGTTTGCTCTCCTGAGTAGCCTAGCAACACTATCTTCGACTTCTCCAGTCTAAAATTACTCAACTTGTCAAGATACAGCAATTCCGGTACTACGCTCATGGATGTACCAGTGTCGATTTCCAGATTCTGATTCCTGCACCGTCTACTTGGATCACGATATTGCGTGAATTGCTGTAAGATACCTTTGTGCTCCTGATGACGTGTATCTCCAGAACCTTCTCATCTTGTTGCTTCCCTTCAATGCTATGTAGTGTCTGGTGATTTCTACTTATAACATTGAACATCGGTTCACTCTTCAGTCGGCATATCTTTGCAAGATACCCAGTTTTTTTGTATAAGAAACATTCCGCTTTCACATACGGACAGTTTTGAGCAATGTGTTGTTTCATGCACCAATTGTATGACATCAAGGCACTGTTACCTAGGCCAGTTGCTGAGGCTTGGGGCCCAACTGCCTTTTACTTTTAACCTACAGGCAATTCACCTTGGTTGCCTCAAAACTGGAAATGGCGCTACATTCTCGAGAGCATTGGTCAGCCATATCCATTGACACAGCTGTCTGACAAGCTAAATCAAACGTCAAACGACAGTTTTCTTCTGATTGCTTCATTTTTTCATCCCACAAAGCGGTCACACAAATGCTCGGTCCTGACAGTTTCCAAAACGACAATGAATGGATAATTTTTTTAAAGCTACAATGTACTCACTGATAACCTCTTCATTTAATTGATCTCGTATTACAAAACAATATATTTCCTCAGTTGCCAGGGGTTCAGGCCTGTAGTCCTGTTCTAACTTGGTGAGAATCTCCGCCCAGTGGCGTGTACTTTGGCTTCACAGGAACAAGTACATTTTTCAAGGTTTTTATACACCTCGTGGCCTGCTTCAGTCAAGACAACAGCCTGTTTTCTTTCAAAAACCAACTGCTTATGGTTTTCATCATCGGGGACTTTGACAAAACTAATCACGGTGAAACTATTGGGGTGCCACAGGGATCAGTGCTGGGGCCTCAGCTATTTAGTTTATATTAATGACTTGAATGAAGGGACTGAGTGTAACGTAGCCAAATTTGCTGATGATACAAAGATGGGTGGGAAAGCAAGTTGTGAGGAGGATGCAAAGAATCTACAAAGGGATATAGACAGGCTCAGTGAGTGGGCAAACATTTGGCAGATGGACAATAATGTGGGAAAATGTGAGATTATCCACTTCAGTAGGAAAAATAAAAAAGCAAATTATTATTTAAATGGGGAGAGCTTACAAAATGATGCCCTACTGAGGGATCTGGGGGTGCTTGTACATGAAACACAAAAAGTTAGCATGCAGCAATAGCAAGTGATCAGGAAGGCAAATGGAATATTGCTCTTTATTGCAAGGGGGATGGAGTATAAAAGTAGGGAAGTCCTGCTCCAGCTATACAGGGCATTGGTAAGACCACACCTGGAGTACTGTGTACAGTTTTGGTCTCCTTATTTAAAGAAGGATATACTTGCATTGGAAGTAGTTCAGAGAAGGTTACAAGGCCAATTCCTGAGATGAACGGGTTGTCATATAAAGAAAGGTTGAGCAGTTGGGCCTATACTCATTGGAGTTTAGAAGATGTGAGGTGATCTTATTGAAACAGATAAGATTCTGAGGGGGTTTGACAGGGTAGAGAGACAGGACAGATGCAAAGAGGATGTTTCCCCTCATGTGGGAATCTAGAACTACGGGGCATAAGTTTGGAATAAGGGGTTGCTCATTTAAAACAGAAATGAGGAGGAATTTCTTCTCTCAGAGGATCATGAATCTTTGGAATTCTCTGTCCCAGAGAGCTGTGGAGGCTGTGTCTTTGAATATATTTATGGTGGAGATAGACAGATTTTTGAATTAAAAGGGAGTCAAAGGTGATGGGGAGCGGGCAGGAAAATGGAGTTGAGGCCAGGATCAGATCAGCCATGATCTTATTGAATGGCGGAGCAGGCTCCTACTCCTATTATGTTCTTATGTAAAAACATTTCTAGCACATGTGCTCTGAAAGTTTCTTGGTCGTGATGGAACTCACCCAAGCGCCCTATTATTTCCATAGGCATGGCCATCTGGACTCGGGCAAAGTCAAAAGTTCAACCAAGTGTGATTGTAATTGACCTTGGAGTTTAAGCTGTTTTGCAAAACAAAGAACCTCTCAAAGTCTCTCTGTCAGTTGGTTGGATTATCCACCAACAAAAATTTCAGCTAGGGAATCCAATTATCCAATCTTCATTCGCCAATGTGATATATTCTTACGATATCAGTAACAAACACACTCTACAAGATGGTTCTACCCTAGAAACTGTCATCGTGTGACCTTGCCACATGATCCTTTATTATTTACATCAGTAGTTGCATTACCACAGTAGTCCACTAGGTGGAGCAGTAGTCCACTAGAGGGAGCTCTATTACAAACTTCAGCATAAAAAGCAATTTACAAGCAGAGTATAGTCACAGATAGAGCACCCAAACATAGGCATGGGACCCGCCTCATGCTGCTTGAACAAAGGAAAAAGCTTATATTTATACATTATTCTCTTCATCTAAGTGGAAGTATCCTTGCCTTATTTGGTAGTCTCCAGTCAACAGCATCCTTCAGCCGATTGCACATAAGTTTACATTTCTCGTACATCAACATTCGATAGTTTACAGTCAATAGATCACCTTTCAACCGGCTTGTACTTCAACATCCTCTTACGAAGATTGCAATGGTATGTGATGGGATGTTTACAGTATGGCAATACTATATACATCCCAAGAGCCAACTTCAATCTTGAACAGTGGCTGTTGCTAAAGGAAATCTGTATCATGATGCCAACCACCTTTTTTCCCATATTGAATGAACTAAACCTGAACACCTTTCAGAAGATTAATTAACTGAGGTCCGTATGCCAACACCCGTGTGGCTTCAACAGAGGTATAAGCAGACTGCTCAGATCCCTACTCTGAATGTTGAGATGCTTTTGGCCTATGCCCTCTGCTCCACCTGCACCTGTGCAGGGGCAGACTCGGCCATCCAGAGACGAGCGGGCCAAAATTCAGCCTCCCGATAAGGCCTCTGGGCACCTGAAATCGGCGGCCATGGAGTGGCGCTGAATGGCTGCCGACTTGGGGCATCCCCCTGGCTGATGCTCACTAAATTCAGCTCGGGGCTTTTTGTTGTGGTGTTACGATCTGCTCCGCTCCTACAGATGCATCTTAAATACGTCATCAGTGCGCATACCGCAACGGAACCGCTCCGGGAAGGAAATTCACCTGCAAAAGTCTCCCAGCCGCTGTTCGGTGCCCCGAAAGCTTTTTGTTTTGGGGCACTCCTTGTTGGTTGCAGGCGCGGCCGTCCTTAAACGACGTCTGTTTTTTTCGGCTGACTGCCAGGTCGGGCCAACAATCATGCCCCCGGGTTCAGCCGGGCCGCCAACAGGCAGCCAGGCACTTCCGCTTGGGTGCCAGTGCTGGCCCGGCTGAAACCTTCCCTGTTGGCCCAGTGGACCTAACTAAAAAAGATGCAGAGCTCGCAGCGGCCCTCCCCTTTAACTGAGGGGGAGATGCTGTGACGCCCCAGCATGATGACCTCATCGGCGCTGAACACTGACAGTGGTGGAGAAAACGTCCCGCCCCCCACTTCCGCCCCGCTAGTGACGTCCATCCGCTCTGCCCCCACTTCTGCCCCATGGTGAGGCCAACTCCGCCCCGCTTGAAAAAAATGTTCAAGCAGCTGAATTTCTCCGGATAGGCAACGTCCAGAAGACTTCAAAAACGGTAAGTCCGCGCCATTTCGAGCAGAGGTGAATTTCAGCCGCAAGGCAGCATGTCGGATCCTGGCTAGGGAATAGGCAGCATTGGCTGACAGACTGAGTGGAGAACCCACTTCTGTATCGCCTTTCGCCATCATCCCTCTCCTGGGTCAGTGCCACATAAGAAATAGAAGCAGGTGTCGGCCAGGAGAATGGTTCATTCTCTGGTTGGCAATCAGTAACTAGTGGGGTGCTGCAGGGATCAGTGCTGGGACCCCAACTATTTACAATTTATATTAACGACTT
Organism: Pristiophorus japonicus; assembly: GCF_044704955.1. Lineage (NCBI taxonomy): Eukaryota > Metazoa > Chordata > Chondrichthyes > Pristiophoridae > Pristiophorus > Pristiophorus japonicus. The sequence continues at coordinate 1,773,491 of NC_091987.1, forward strand.
GGAAGAAGGGACTGAGTGTAACGTAGCCAAGTTTGCTGACGATACAAAGATGGGAGGAAAAGCAATGTGTGAGGAGGACACAAAAAATCTGCAAAAGGACATAGACAGGCTAAGTGAGTGGGCAAAAATTTGGCAGATGGAGTATAATGTTGGAAAGTGTGAGGTCATGCACTTTGGCAGAAAAAAATCAAAGAGCAAGTTATTATTTAAATAGAGAAAGATTGCAAAGTGCTGCAGTACAGCAGGACCTGGGGGTACTTGTGCATGAAACACAAAAGGATAGTATGCAGGTACAGCAAGTGATCAGGAAGGCCAATGGAATCTTGGCCTTTACTGCAAAGGGGATGGAGTATAAAAGCAGGGAAGTCTTGCTACAGCTGTACAGGGTATTGGTGAGGCCACACCTGGAATACTGCGTGCAGTTTTGGTTTCCATATTTATGAAAGGATATACTTGCTTTGGAGGCAGTTCAGAGAAGGTTCATTGGGTTGATTCCGGAGATGAGGGGGTTGACTTATGAGGAAAGGTTGAGTAGGTTGGGCCTCTACTCATTGGAATTCAGAAGAATGAGAGGCGATCTTATCGAAACGTACAAGATTATGAGGAGGCTCGACAAGGTGGATGCAGAGAGGATGTTTCCACTGATGGGGGAGAATAGAACTAGAGGGCATGGTCTTAGAATAAGGGGCCGCCCATTTAAAACTGAGATGAGGAGAAATTTCTTCTCTCAAGAGGTTGTAAATCTGTGGAATTCGCTGCCTCAGAGAGCTGTGGAAGCCGGGACATTGAATAAGTTTAAGACAGAGAGAGACAGTTTATTAAACGATAAGGGGATAAGGGGTTATGGGGAACGGGCAGGGAGGGGGAGCTGAGTCCATGATCAGATCAGCCATGATCTTATTGAATGGTGGTGCAGGCTCGAGGGGCCATATGGCCTACTCCTGTTCCTATTTCTTATGTTCTTATATGGCCACTCGAACCATTCAATAAGATCAAGGCTGATCATCGACCTTAACTCCACTTTCCGGCCCAATCTCCATATCCCTTGATTCCCCTCGAGTCCTAAAATCTATCTATCTCAGCCTTGAATATATTCAATGACTCAGCATCCACAGCACTCTGGGGCAGAGAATTCCAAAGATTCACAACCCTCTGAGTGAAAAAATTCCTTCTCATCTCGGTCTTAAATGGCCTATCCCTTATCCTGAGACAATGCCCCTTAGTTCGAGACTCTCCAGCAAGTGGGAACAACCTCTCAGCATCTACCCTGTCAATCACCTTCAGAATCACTCTTACTACTCTTTAGCAGACCAGCTTGGTGTAGATCAATGATGGAACCAATAAGGGAATTAAGGGTTACGGGGAGCGGGCGGGTAAGTGGAGCTGAGTCCACGGCCAGATCAGCCATGATCTTGTTGAATGGCGGAGCAGGCTCGAGGGGCTAGATGGCCTACTCTTGTTCCTAATTCTTATGTTCTTATGTTCTTATGCGTTGTAAGGCCACAAATACAATATCCGTCATTCTGTTTATGGCAGTAGACATGTTGGCATCTAAAGTCTGCACAGCCATGGTCATGGCCTGCATGGACTCATAGGTTTGTTTGAAGCTCTATGGAGGCGGTCACTCTCTCCATGGCAGACATTCTCAAAATTAGCTGAGCCACCAATTCACTAACGAGTGAGTTGGACTCCTCCAAACTCTACACTATTGTGGAGAGTTTGCGGGATATGTCTGTCAGTACCTGGCTGAGTTACTGATGTACCTCTAGCATTCTCCTTTTCAAGCCCCGGATCCAGCTCACACGTCCAGCTGAGCAGAGCTTGGAGAGGATTAAACCCCCAAAGCAGACTCCCCGCAGCTGACAACGGATACAATTCTAAAGGGGGTGCATGAACAAAGTGATTTGAGAGTATATGTGCACAAATCATTGAAGGTGGCAGGGCACGTTAGAAAGTGGTTAAAAAAATATATAGAATCCTGGGCTTCATAGAGGCATAGGGGAAGAAATTGGGCTGCTTTGCACCTCTTGTTTGAGGCTCCGGAGGTGTTAACGGGCCGCAAATGAGCTAGCGCCCAGGCGTGGCGCGATCAGCACCTCCCATTAAATTCGGCGGGAGTTTAGCGGTGGCGGTACGGTGTTGCACCCCGATCCCCTGCACCCGGAGATCGTGATGTCATCGCCATGCACAGCATCCCGGAAGCAGAATTGGCTCACGCGCCCCTGCTGTTGTGCCTGCCGTTAACAATGTCAGTTTGAGGAAGCAGATTTCAATCGGATGGTGGCTGCAGGGGCGCTATTTAAAGGCCTCCTCAACCGTCTTCTCCCTGTGGCCAAGGAGCTCCTCCCGGAGTCGCAGTGCCTATTTTGTTCCCTACGGGGCACAATGGACATGATCTTTGCAGCGTGACAGCTGCAGGTAAAATGCAGGGAGCAGCGCCAGCCCTTATACATGGCCTTCTTTGACCTGACAAAAGCCTTTGACACTGTCAACCACGAGGGTCTATGGAGCGTCCTCCTCTGTTTCGGATGCCCCCAAAAGTACGTCACCATCCTCCGCCTGCTCCACAATGACATGCAGGCCGTGATCCTTACCAACGGGTCCATCGCAGACCCAATCCACGTCCGGTCCGAGGTCAAGCAGGGCTGCGTTATCGCCCCAACTCTTTTCTCCATCTTCCTCGCTGTCATGCTCCAACTCACAGTCGACAAGCTTCCCGCTGGAGTGGAACTAAACTACAGAACCAGTGGGAACCTGTTCACCCTTCGCCATCTCCAGGCCAGGTCGAAGACCACCCCAACCTCTATCGGTGAGCTACAGTACGCGGATGATGCCTGCGTCTGCGCACATACAGAGGCTGAACGCCAGGACATAGTCGACGTATTTACTGAGGTGTACGAAATCATGGGCCTTACGCTAAACATCAATAAGACAAAGGTCCTCCACCAGCCTGTCCTTGCCGCACAGCACTGCCCCCTGGGTCATTAAGATCCACGGCACGGCCCTGGACAACGTGGACCACTTCCCGTATCTCGGGAGCCTCCTATCAACAAGAGCAGGCATTAGACGACGAGATCCAACACCGCCTCCAGTGCGCCTTCAGCCACCTTCGGAAAAGTGTGTTTGAAGACCAGACCCTAAAAACTGCTACCAAGCTCATGGTCTACAGGGCTGTAGTAATACCCGCCCTCCTGTATGGCTCAGAGACATGGACCATGTACAGTAGACACCTCAAGTCGCTGGAGAAATACCACCAACGATGTCTCTGCAAGATCCTACAAATTCCCTGGGAGGACAGACGCACCAACGTTAGCGTCCTCGACCAGACCAACATCCCCAGCATTGAAGCACTGGCCACACTTGATCAGCTCCACTGGGCAGGCCACATTGTTCGCATGCCAGACACGAGACTCCCAAAGTGTGGTGTCCTTACACCTTACTATAGAATCACACGAGGGATGTACTGCAGACAAAGTCACTACGTGACCTGAACCTTTGTTCACAGGACCAAGAAGTGATGACCCTGCATGGGACCTCCCTTTATATACCTGGATGACCAGGTGAGGAGTGTCTCTCACAAGTTCACCCCCTGTGGTCAAGGTGTATACAGTGTACAGTGTTGTTACATAAGGGTTACAGTTATGTGAAGGTTACAAACATGACATCACCTCCCCCCCAACGTCTTTGGGTCAAAGATTGAGTCTTTCAGGCGGTCGACGTTCTCTCGTGGAGCGCCGCAGTTGGGGCTCTGGTGGTTGGGCCTTGGCATGCGTCTCTGTCCTCTGTGGTGATTCCGGCCTGTCCGGGCTGGCCACAGGGACTGTGCATGCTGGTGAATGTCCTTGTTGCTCGTTCACTGGCGGTGGTGTGGGTGACATCTCATGATCTTCCTCAGATTCCTCAGTGTACATGCTGAACCTTTTCTTTACTTGGTCCAGATGTTTGCAGCATATCTGCTCATTGTTAAGTCTGACCACTATGTCCCTATTCCCCTCTTTGCCAATTACAATACCCTCAAGCCACTTGGGTCCCAAAGCATGATTGAGAACGAATACAGGGTCATCGATTTCTATGCATCTCCCCACTGAGTTGCGATCATGGCACTTGATTTGGGACTGGTGCTTGCCCTCAACAATGTCTGACAGGGCTGGATGAATGAGGGACAGCCGCGTTTTAAACGTGCGTTTCATGAGTAGTTCCGCGGTCGGGACTGCCATGCACGAATGCGGCCGGGACCTATAGGCCAGCAGGAGACGCGATAGGCGGCATTGAAGGGAGGGTCCTTGAATCCAGAGCATGCCCTGTTTTATGATTTGAACCTGGCCATTGGAAGCCGGCTTGAACGGTGCTGTCCTGACGTGTTTGATACCATTACCCGGCATGAACTCCTGGAATTCATAGCTAGTGAAACACGGGCCATTATCGCTAACCAGGATGTCCGGCAAGCCGTGGGTCGCAAAGACTGTACGCAGACTTTCCACGGTGGTGGATGTTGTGCACTAATTCAATATGATGCACTCGATCCATTTCGAGTATGCATCGACAACAATCAGGAACATTTGTCCCATGAACGGGCCCATGAAGTGAATACGTGACCATGGCCTGGTGGGACAGGGCCACGGACTGAGTGGGGCCTCCCTGGGGGCATTTCCCAGCTGAGCACACATAGTGCACCTGCGAACCCAGTGTACCAGGTCTGAGTCAATTCCCGGCCACGGTACATGTGACCGGACAATGGTCTTCATTAGCACGATGCCTGGGTGCTCGCTGTGGAGTTCCCTGATGAATGCTTCCCTTCCTTTCTGGGGCATGACTACCCGACTGCCCCATAGCAGGCAGTCGGCTTGGATGGAGAGCTCATCCATCCGTCTGTGAAACGGCCTGACCTCCTCGGGGCATGCTCCGTGTCCGGGCGCCCAATCCCCAGTCAGGACACATTTCGGAATCAGGGATATGAGGGGATCTCTGTTGGTCCAGATTTTGATCTGGCGAGCTGTGATGGGGGAGCCTGCCGTGTCGAAAGCCTCAACGTCCATGACCATCTCAGCGCATTATTCCGACGCCCCCTCGGTGGTCGCCAGTGGGAGCCTGCTGAGCGCGTCAGTGCAATTTTTGGTGTCTGGCCGGTGCCGTATGTTGTAGTCAGGAAAGTCTGTGACCGCATCATCAGAATTACGTTCCATTGAATTAAAAGCCAATTTCATTGCTGTGCACGTCCCTTTCAGTGCATCCATTTCTCATTCCATACCACGTCACAAAACTGAAATGAGAGACAGCACCAAGTGTGCAACATTCGACTAAAAAATTTATCGCATCACATTAAGCACAAATATAAACAACTATTAAATTTACTATTCTACTGCTCCTACGTCGTGTCTCCCCAGTGGCTGCAGCAAGGCTGGTGGAAGGCTGCTGAGTGTCAGGACCATAGACTACAGATGCCCTTGCAGGACGTCCTCATCCAGCTCTGGGCCTGGAAGGTCCGGCTGTAGACTGAACCACCTCAGGTCAGGTGGCAGCATTCTGGGGTGGCTGGATGACAGACAGTGACAAGTGCAATAGTAAGAACATAAGAAATAGGAACAGGAGTAGGCCATTTGGCTCCTCGAGCCTGCTCCGCCATTCGATAAGATCATGGCTGATCTGATCATGGACTCAGCTCCACTTCCCTGCCCGCTCCCCATAACCCTTTACTCCCTTGTCACTCAAATATTTCCATTTTAATTTATTCAATGACCCAGTCTCCACAGCTCTCTGGGGCAGAGAATTCCACAGCCCTCTAGGAGAGAAATGTCTCATCTCAGTTTTAAATGGGCAACCCCTTAGTCTAAAACTATGCCCCCTAGTTCTAGATTCCGCCATGAGTGGAAACATCCTCTCTGCATCTACCTTGTTGAGCCCCGTCATTATCTCATATGTCTCGATAAGATCAGCTGTCATTCTTCTGAACTCCAATGAATACAGGCTTAACCTGCTCAACCTTTCTTCATAATTCAACCTCTTCATCTCAGGAATCAACCGAGTGAACCTTCTCTGAACTGCCTCCAATGCAAGTATATCCCTCCTTAAATAAGGAGACCAAAACTGTACACAGTACTCCAGGTATGGCTTCACCAATACCCTGTACAACTGTAGCAGGACTTCTCTGCTTTTATACTCCATCACCCTTGCAATAAAGGCCAACATTCCATTTGCCTTCCTGATCACTTGCTGTACCTACATACTAACTTTTTATGATTCATGCATAAGGACCCCCAGGTCCCTCTGTACTGCAGCATTTTGTAATTTTTCTCTATTTAAATAATAATTTGTTTTTTTATTTTTTCTGCCAAAGTGGATTACCTCACACTTTCCCACATTATACTCCATCTGCCAAAATTTTGCCCACTCACTTAGCCTGTCTATATCCCTTTGCAGATTTTTTGTGCCCTCCTCAGAACTTGCTTTCCCACCCATCTTTGTACCATCAGCAAACTTGGATATATTACACTCGGTCCCTTCATCCAAATGATTAATAGAGATTGTAAATAGTTGAGGCCCCAGCACCGATCCCTGTGACACTCCACTAGTCAGTTTGCCATCCGGAAAATGACCCATTTATATCCCGACTCTCTGTTTTTTGTTAGTTAGCCAATCCGCTATCTATGCTAATATATTACCCCCAATCTGTAAGCTCTTGTGCAGTAACATTTGATGTGGTACCTTATCGAATGCCTTCTGGAAATCCAAATACACCACATCCACTGGTTCCCCCTTATCCACCCTGCTCGTTACATCCTCAAAGAACGCCAGTAAATTTGTCACATGTGGCTGTACGTCCTGTGACGGTGTACCCTCAGAAGGAATGATGTCCTCCAAGGAATTGTCCTAATGAATGTCCTGCAACACTTTCTTTACGCATGAAGGCCATAGAAGACAAAAGAAGGGGATATGATTTAGTCGTGTCAAAGTCACAATCTTGACAATCACCATAATCAGTCTTCTCATAGTTCAGTCATTGATGAAATACAGTCAGCATACGTATGTCAGAGATATTTGTTATTCTATCATCGGTTATTTGCGAGTTCTCAGTCTCTCTGACTGAGAGGGACGTAGATGTGTCAGGACCTCCTCTGAATATATGAGCTGGACTATTTGTGGAGCCCCTCCAGTCATCTTTCTGCTTTACATTTTGTGCTCTCTTCTACAAGGGGTGAAAAAACAGATCTGTGAGTGAGTGGAGGCTAGACATTCACCCGCTGGCTGCGGTGCATTCGGTGAGAGTGACTATGAGACAGATGCATCACATTGCACAATGATCAGGGTGAGTGGCAATGGTAGATCGATAAATGGGGAGCGATGAAGTGCAGAGAAAATAAAGGTTGGGTGCTACTGCAAGTTGAGTGGGTGCGTGGAGTGATGTGATGGAGTACGCTTAGCAAGACAGAGTGAAAGTCGGAGGGTGGGGGGACACTTAAACTGCAGGATGTAGTTGAATCAACTAGTGTATTTTTTCTGACCCTCATTAGGCGATTAAACTGCTTCTTGCACTGCATCCAAGGCGGGGGCACAATGCGTCAGCTGCTCATCTCCTCAGCTGTCTCCATGCCTTCTTGGTGAGAGCCACAGGTTTCTTCCTCCCATTGCTGGGTAGAAACATGTCCCTTCTGCTTCTGACTGCACCAGGGCCAGATTAACTCACAGGCTAATAAGCCTTAGACCCTCATATGTTTTAGGCCTTTGACGTTAGGCCCTGATATTTATATCATTAACCCTAAATCTTTGTCACTAGGTTGGTTAAGCAATTATTGTATGTAACTGCATAATTATCTCTTCAGAGGTGCAGAATATTGCATCCTTATGGCTCAAATTGTGTATAAAATTCTGTGACAATCTTGAAACATGTATAAATATCCAAGCAAAAGTCACCCGGACAGTTATGTACGCTGTTCATAGGATAAATACATAAATAATATCAGGTTTGACCATCGTGAATGCTTACGAAAGAATGAAGAATTTTCATTTATCTTTTGACAGTGGAAATGTAGATGTCAAAGCCAAATGTCAAAAGTAATAATCAAAACACAATGGCAACTATCTTGGCATTCTGGAACTGATTGCTAAATTTGACCCTTTCTTGGCTCAGCACATCAATAAGTACGGAAAGCGTGGAAACGGCCATTCATCATATTATCAAAGACAATTTCTGATGAATTCATTGCACTGCTGACAAAGAAGACCCTATCAGCAATTGCTGATGAGATCAAGGATGCAGGGTACTTTTCTGTGTCTGTAGACTCAACACCAGATGCGTCACACACAAATCAGTTCTCAGTCATCTTGCGTTACCCAGCGGACCAGTGGAACGTTTCATGACCTTCAAAAGCATCACGAGCCACACAGGAGAAACTTGCCTCATACCTACTTGACTTTCTCACCGAAAAAAGTATTGACTTCAGTCTTTGTCGTGGCCAAAGCAGCGATAATGCCTCCAATATGAGCGGTAAATATTCAGGGATGCAGGCAAAGATAAAAGAGCACAACGCTTTGGTTGATTACATGTTGCGCAGCACACTCACTAAAGCTCGTTGGCCAGTCTGCTGAGGGCTGTTGCGTTGAAGCAGTTTTATTTTTTGGATTTGTCCAAGATTCTTACAGATTCACTACCAAAGGGATGTCTAGTGCCCAAATCACTATCCGGGACACTGTGGAGTGCCGACGCTGAAGCTGTGAAGGCACTCATTCTGGGATATTGCAACATCCTCGAGCCGCTAGAGAGAATCAAAGATGATGAATCTCAAAGCCAAGAATAGCGAACTGGCATTGCGGGAAGAGAATTCCTGACTCGCCAAGCAAGTTAAAGAGTACGGGGAGAGGGTGAGAGACATTCAGGTAGCCTATAAGGTAGCCAGTGCCAGGGAATTTGAGGCAGGAGACCACGGCCCCTGCCAGCAGCAGATCCAAAGCTTGAACCTTGCTCTATCCCGGGCTAAAGGCATGGTGTGCCTGATAAACCCGGGTTTAGCCCAGGAACACCTGGTTGGGCAAGGAGAAACCCCTCAGTCACCGCCTGCAGCTCCCAGGAATGGCCCGGAGCAGCAGGGGTGTCAGCCAGAGTGCGGGACAGGCAAGGATTGCAAACTACCAACACCGGCAGCCCCGAGTTTTAACTCGGCTTGGCAGCAGGGGGAAGAGGGCGAGCCAATACAAGAAGGGCCGGAACCAGGGCCAATGCACCCGGTCTGGCAGCAGAAGTTTGGCCCGCCTGATGCCAATGGGGCAGCAGGACCCCTAGAAAGCAACTTCGTAGTCCCCCACGACACTCAAAAACTGAGGGCTATGATAGGCCACCTAAGTAAGCTCACCCAACAGGGGGATCCCTCGCTACACTTCCTGGAAGTGGAACACACAGGGGATATTAACGGGTGCGATGATTCGGAGCAGGCTAAGCTGTTGCTCCTCTCACTAGACACCAAGCTGTGCCATTCCCTCTCTGCAGACAACAGAAAGGGGCGAAACACGTACGCTACGGTTCAGGAGGAGGTTCTAGAGGCCATTGGTATGAACGACGGGAGTCCTTTCTCCCGAGTGGAGAAGACAGTGCAGCTCGATGGGGAGACTCCACAGGCTTTCACCGACAGGTTGTGGCCGGTCTACGAAAGGGCCTGTAGTGGGGTTCTTGACCAGGCCGACCTGAACCCTAACAAGCTGGCTCACTGGCTCCGCAGCCTGGTGGCAAACAGCTTACCTGGAGTAAAGGCAAAAGCCCAGGTCTGGTTCGATCCAAGAGATCCCAGAACCACCGAGGAGACAGTGGTCAGACAGTTGACCCTGGCTTACCGGAACGGTAGAGGGACAGAGGAACCCTCCTCTAAAGGGAGGGTCCATGAGATTAAACCCAGCCAAGGCAAGAGAGAGTGGCATCAGGAAGGTGGGAACCCTCCCCACAAAGGGGGCGAGTGTTTTGGGTGTGGGAAAAGTGGGCACTGGAGGAAGGACTGTAGGAACCCCTGGAAAGAGACTAAGGGAAAGGCCACTTCAGCCCCAGCCCGTAAGGCCGGGGCAGGAACACCCGATACATATGAGACATTCGTAGCCGCCCTACAGACACTCATAAACGGACAGGGAGCAGTAGCTATCGCAACCGGTCCAGTAGCCGGTACGGTAAAACCCTCTGCTCCAACCACCCAGATGCATGACTAGAGCCAGCGCAGCCTGTGTACCTGTGTTCCCTAGAGTACGATGCCTGGAAGAGAATGTGCGTTACGATGGAGGTGGAGAAAGTGAACGGGACCTACCTGCTAGATACCGGTGCTTCCAGCACCCTTGTATATGCAGATAACCCAGCCACCTCACCTCTATCGAACGGGGTCCCGTACAGTCTAGTGGGGTTCACAGGCAATGAGCAAACTGGTTCATTTTCCATCCCGCTCACCATTCAGTTAGGGACACTCAAAACGAAATGGAAGTGTGTCCTGATGAAATGGGAGCAGAAGGGAAAAGGGATCCTGGGGGCTGATTTTATCAGTGGTCAACCCAAGGTCAGAAGTACAGAGGCCGCTCAGAGTAGGGACCACCAGCCAGCCACCTCCAGCGGTGAGGGTCTCACAGGAGCAGTAACAACGAGCTGTCCCAGAGACAAGGGTCTCCAGCTCACCGGCTGCGGGGAAACCCTAGCATCCAGGCGGCTATCAGGCCGCACAAGGCATGGGCCTGACAGGGACTAACCAGGCCACCCGGAGACGGGTGGCGGTTGTACATAGCTCTAATTTTAGTTTAAGGCAGCTGACTGCACCATTTTACATTTTAAAGTTAAGTTTAGAATTGAGGGTAATGTTGCAGTAATGTTAAGGTGATTATTTTGAGTTTGTCTTGTGTGTCAGCCAGCCTGAGAGCAGTTCTCAAGGGCAGGATCCAGACATTACCGGGTGATGGACAAACCTCAGGAGACCAATTGATGTTGTTTAATTTTAATCTATGTTTTTTTCCTTCTGTAATGTGGTTGTACGTTGCCTGTATGCTGGTGAATATAATGTAACTGAAATGAAATGTAACTGTGCTGAAATGCAATTGTAGTGATTGAACCCCCTCCAAGCTGGGAGGGTGTAAATGTAAAAAGTTTGTACCTGTAAAGGGAAAAGTGTGTATCTATGGTGATGTTGCATAAGTGTAATGCATTTTGGGTATTAGTTTAGCTAATTTACGGGGAAGGTTATCTCTTGGGAGTCAGGAACTTTGCTCACCTCAAAGATGATATCATAAGTGATATGGTATCACGGGGGAATGTAGGATTTACCAATATCTCGCAAAGATTCCAGGTACCTTTCCCCTGCAGAGGAGAAGAATCCCTTTCTGAGCTTTTAAAATGAGTTTAAAGGGGCAGACGAAGCCTGCGGGGGATAAAAGGGGATGCATTCATGGAGACCCCCCCCCCCCCCAGTGTTTGGACTCATAGGAAAGGGAATTCAAAATGGAGCTAAATTACAGAAGCTTGAGATCCCCATAACATCTCTGGGAAGGAGCATATCAATTTTAAGATTCTACAACATTTTGGCTGCAAAAAAGAGTTACCAAATACAGGAGGTGGGGCCAACGTCTGAAGCAAATTCGTGTATTAAGGATCCCAGACTGTCTGGGGGAACTATTCACCCCCTAAGAGATAATCGAATGACCCAATCAAGCACAATGGAAATCATGGTCAGAAACTGGATAATTCTAAAACAATGCAAACCCAGTGATAGCACATTCACACACCCTAATCGAGTTACTGCTGACAAAGGAGACATTGGAAAATCAATGGCCAGAACAGTTTAAACAGAGCCCAAGAGATTTGATGGGAAATAACAGAGCCTTTTTTTGGGATATATCTATTCCCCAGTTTTACAAGGAAAAGGTAGCAGAACACAGACTAGCAGAACACAGACTCGAACAAGGACACAGATGGGAACACAGAGACAGACACAAGCAGCCGGAGTGAAGAAATGGAGTCGTGAAGGAACCTACAAGAAATCGTCAAGGACCGACCGAGCACGAGGCCCACGAAATGGAAGGTTTTCAGCAACCAAATTGACAAACCCAGGTTACCACAAGCAGCGAAACGACCAACCAAAACCAACTCAGCAAAAACCGAAGAATCGACATTTATTTCCACTTTACAATCTACTTCTGAACAGCCAACAGGTGAGAAATTACCTAAAGGGACTAACTAAAACCAAAGAAAGTGGGTACTTATCCCATACATCCAAAACGCAACTTACCGCATCAACGGACGCACCCCAACTGAAGACTACGCAGTCCGAAGTCCTCTCCTCCGTCCGGGGTACGGCTCGCCTAGAAGGCCAAGTGCAGTGAACCCCGAAACCGTGATTCACCGGCAACTGTCTAAAGGGATTGGTGAGCATAGCCCCTGAACCCTCAGAGCTATAACTTAGTTATTTCGGGGAATTGGGAGGGGGGAGGCTGGGATAACTTGTGTAAATGTATCTGCATTCTCCTCTTTACCCCATTTAGAGTTTAAGCTGTATTCTTTTCCCCACAGGCTGTAATTTGACATTTTATTCAATGTGTTGTACCCTTCAGTGTGTATTGGTCTGTGTGTGTTATTAAAGGTGTGCCTTTTACTTCTTTTTGAACACAATAAAGCCATACCTGCTTCCTACCTTGAAACCGATTGTCTGTCCAAGTCTGTCACAGTCCCTTCATAATTCCAGTGTCTAGAACCAAGGGTGTGGGAGCGATTCGGAACCGCTCATATCAGGTCAGAAGGGAAAGCTGACCCCCTGCAAACCACCCCTTACAGAACACTCACTTGTCGAATGAGGTAAAGGCGCTGGAAAAGCAGTTGAAGGATATTCAGGTGGCATACATAGTCGCCAGCACTAGAGGGTTTGATATAGGTAATCATGGTCCTTGCCAGGTGCAGATCCGGAATTTAACCGATGCTCTATCTAAGGCCAAAGGGATGGTCCGCTTGGGAAGGGTCCGGGTAGATGAGGAAGAGCAGAGGAAAGATAAGGAGGACTGTGAGGCAGAGGAGGACGCTTGACCACATCCTGAAGTGCCGGGACCAGGACCCATCTGCCCTGTCCGGCAGCGGAAATACAGTGTGCCCATAAGCGGTCAAGAGCAAGGACCACTGCAGAGTGGTTTCGTGGTCCCATATACAACCTCCCAGCTGCAGGCAATGGTCTCTAACCTGACCAAACTGACTAGCAAAAGGGACCCATCTGTCCATTTTATGGATGTGGAGCAGGTTGGGGAGTGGGGGGGGAATCAATAAGTGTAACGAAGCTGAGTCAGCCAAATTACTTGTGTTTTCCCTGGATAGTAGGTTGTACCAGTCCCATTCAGCGGGTAGCAAGAGGGGACAGGGTACGTTAGAGGGGATAAAGGATGACATCCTAGAGGCTATGGGCCTCAATGATGGAAGTCCCTTCTCCCGAGTGGAAAGGATACTGCAGTTAGCTGGGGAGGTACCACAGGCTTTCGCAGAGTGCTACCGGAGTGCCTGCGCTGGGTGCCTGACCGGACACAGCTGTAGGGGGAGCCTAGGGCTCAGTGGTTGAGGACCCTGATGGCGAACAGCCTGCCCAGGCTCAAGGCCAAAGCAGAGGGGTGCTTTGATTCCAGGGATCCCCAGACCACAGAAGAGGGGTGATCTGGCAGTTAACTCTCTCTTTTACGAATGGTAGGGGGTGACAAACCAAAGGGCAGAGTGCACCGGGTAAAGCCTAGTGGAGGCAACGTTAGAAAACAGTGGCACCAGGAAGGGGGTAGCTCAGAGAAGAAGCAGGGTTGTTATGGGTGCGGGAGTAAAGGGCACTGGAGGAAAGACTGCCCGGTCCCTGACAGAGGGAGCGGGAAAGGGGATCCTCCGGCGCCAGCGCGGAAAGCCGCAGCTGTGGCGGGAAGCAGCACTGATCCGTTCGTGGTATTAATGGCTGCTCTCCGCGCAGTCTTTCCGATAGGTCAGGGTAGGGTGGACGTGGCAACAGGCAGCGTACTCCCATCCGCCCCGATCAATCTCGACCCATGACTAGGGGCTTCTCAGCCCGTTTACCTGTGCCCACTAAGTTATGATGCTTGGAAAAGACCGTGCATGAAGATGGGGGTGGAGAAGGTGCAAGGGGCCTATCTGCTGGACACTGGAGCTTCAAGCACTATTGTCTGTGCGGATAAGCCGGCCATATCACCTCTATCGAACAGGGTCCCATCTAACTTAGTAGTGTTCACCGGGAATGAACGAACTGGGTTTTTCTGCATCCCACTCGCCATCGATCTGGGGACACTCCATGTGGAGTGAAACTGTGTCCTGATGCAGTGGGAGTGGGAGGGAATAGGCATTTTGGGGGCAGACTTCATACTGGCCCACAAGATATTGATGGATTTCCGGAATCACTGTCTAAGGTGGGCAGTATGCACAGGAAAGGAAAAGGAGATGATAGTTATACCAGGGAAGCAAAGCAAGGGAACCACATGTACACTGAAGCCCAAGGGTAGTTATGACCTTGAACTTTTGGTCACTTCTACCCCGGTGGAGTACAGAGCGGATGTGCGAACCAACCTCGCGGCATTCGCTACACACAAGCACGACTGCGGGAGGGTAGCAGGGTTGGAGGTCAGAGTAGAAGGAGACCCCATGGCCCGACCACAGAAACAGTACAAGTTCCTCAGAGAGGCAGAGGCGGATTTAGAAACGGCATTGGTATCACTGGTTGAGCAGGGTGTGTTGAGACCCATAGCGACTCATGTGAACTCTCTGATTTGGCCAGTTAGGAAACCGGACAATTCGTGGAGAGCCACTGTGGACTATCGGGTTCTTAGCAAGAACACCCCAGCCTGTGCTCCCACCATCGCAGCCTTAGCCGACCTGATCGGGAGTATCCCAGCATCTGTGAAAACATTCACGGGTGCTGGACATTTTAAACGGATTCTGGTGCATCCCTCTCAAAAGTTCGCATTCACTTTCAAGGGTCAGCAGTACACATGGACCCGCCTGCCCCAAGGGTTTCATAACAGTCCTATTTTCCGCCAATGTATGGCCGACTGTTTAAAAGCGTTCAGCAGACCACAGCAGCTTGTGCAGTACATGGACAACCTGCTTTTGTTCTCCGACAAGGGGGAGGAGCATGGCCCACTGCTGGCTGAGCTGCTGAGTCTGTTAAAGGAAGCTGGGTTCAAGGTTAATTCCAGATAGGCCAGCAGGAAGTAAGATTCCTCGGGCTGACCGTGCGTGCTGGGGAGAGGGCCATCGATGAGGCGAGGAGGAAGGCAATACAGGAGCTACCTGCCCTGACCAGGGTAACGGGGATAAGATCCTTCCTGGGACTCACAGGGTACTGCAGGGATTTCATAGAGGACTATGCCGCTATGGAAACCCCTCTACTCCTTCATCTTCAGACGACTAAAAGCTGCCATGCAGTCCTTATCCCACTCCCAGCCCACTCCCTGGTGGAGGAGCCAGCTTTAGGAGCAATTGATGGGGGAGGGGAGTTCTTTTTGGAGCTGGCTGTCACAGGGGACAGTTTAAGCGCAGTGCTGCTCCAGGAGTGGCATGGCAAGCTGAGGCCTATGGTATACTCATCAAGAATCCTCACAGATGTAGAGAGGGATACTCCAATTGCGAGAGGCACCTGCTTGCCACACATTGGGCCGTGAAGAGATCACAAATCTTCACAGGGGTGTCCCCGATAACGCTCTTAACCCATCATACGCCCATTCAGATGTTTCTGGATGGGAGGATAAAGGACGGCACGGTGAGCAGTGCACGCATTGCTCACTGGAATTTATTGCTCTTGCAGATCAATTTGAGCGTGAAAGGGCCTCTGTGAGCCCAAGCTCGCCGCAAATTTGATCTACCCAGGGGTGGCTCACAAATGTTCTGTTGAAGGAGTATGCGATGTAGACATAGGGTTTCGGGCTGGGATCCATCTCACGGGCTGCGAGATCTATGTAGACAGGAGCGACTCACTGGATGTGGGATTTTTGACCCAAAGGCAGGCATTGCCAAGGTAATTAAACTCCCGAGCACCATGAGCGCCCAGCACACTGAACTGTCGGCGGTGGTGTATGTGGTTACTCACCCCGAAGAGTTCCTGACACCTTACACGATTTGCTCGGACAGCATGTTCACTTGCAGTTCATGTACAGAATATTTGGCCATTTGGTCTCGTCGCGAGTTCACATCTGCAGACGGGAAACCCCTGGCAACCAAGCCTTTGTTGCAACAGATCATAACATCGCAGGAACCCAGGGGGATTTCTATATCCACAAAGTCAAGGCCCATTCTAAGACAGAATCCCGTGCGATGGGCAATCAGCAGGCCGACGTATTGGCCAAGGAAGGTGCTCAAACGGGCAAGTTTTGGGATCCTCATGGGTCGAGTTCAGTAGCCGCAATCAGAGTCAGAGGGGGGACACAAGGGAGTGCAGGGGTAGCTTTAGCCCCGGACCTAAAGATGGTTCAGATACAGGATCCCGTCCGAAAGACTGTTCTGGAGAAACTGGCTAAGGGAGGTAAGGTAGAGGCGCCATATGGAGTGGCAGGCATTACGGTAAAGGAAGGGATGGTTTTCAGAGGGGAACAGTGGGTAGTTCTGCAGCAGCACCGGAGAGAATTCCTTCAGTTGGCCCATGAGGGTCCAGGAGCGGGGGCACCCCGGGCCGGAGACTACCTGGCAATGGGTGGTCGCAACTGAGGGAGGACGTCCGCGAGTTCTGCGCAGATTGCTTGGTGTGCTGTAAACAACACCGACCCCCAGAAAAGGAAGGTATCCAAGGATACACTCGGAGAGTGGAGGGACCATGGCAGTCCATACAGGTCGATTATATCGGACCGCCGCCCACCGCGCGGGGTTGGGGGGGTTACAAGTACTGCCTGGTCCTGGTAGATGTTGTTCTCTAAATGGGTAGAAGCCTTGCCATGCCGAACAGCTACAGCTTTGGGGACCGCAACGATTCTAGTGAGTGAAGTGTTCTCAAGGTGGGGGCTACCACAGTATGTGGAGTCCGATCTGGGCAGTCACTTCACAGGGGCAGCCATGCAGGTGACTCTGAAGATGCTAGGTGTAGAGGGTAAATGGCACGTCGCCCACAACCCGCAATCATCGGGGATTGTGGAGCGAATGGATAGGAAAGGTTATGAAAGGAAACGGGAGACTCGCCTAGAAAATGGGTGGAGGTCTTGCCATTAGTTCTGATGGGGGTCCGAGCCAGCCCGTTTAGAAGCATAGGGTATTCCCCGCATGAGCTCGTGACTGGTTGGGTCATGAGAACGACCAGCCATGTACTGGCACCAGTTCTCACGGAAGGTCAGTTGAGAGAGGTGAACCGGGAAAGATTTGTTCAGAATCTGTTTGAGTATCTCAAACAGATCCATTGGCAGGTTGCCAGTAACATGGGGAAGCAACATCGGAGAAATTGTTTATTGCTTGAGCCTCAGAAGCACCACGAGTGGAAGGTCGGAGATCAAGTAATGGTCAGAAACTTCGCCAGGGTAGGGACTTTTGAACCGTTATACATGGGACCGTACAGTATCATGGATAAGGCAAGTCCGATGGTATATGTGGTCAAAATGCCCCGATGCACTAAGTGGTTCCATATCAATCAGTGCAAGCTTTTCAACCCTGGGGAAAGAGCTGATAAGAGGAGGGAACAGCAGGGAGTGGTGAGCTGCGCTATAGGTGTGGGCCTCCAGCCCATAATCTGGGATTATGAGGAGCCCACAGAGGGACCAGCCGTTCCACCTGTGGGGGCAGGAGTGAGGAGGAGTGCCAGGATCCCACGGCCAAGGGCACCGTAGACGTCTCCTTACACACTGGTGAATGAAGGAAGCCAGGGTTGTAAGAGGCCCAGGGTCGCAGAGACCTAGTGTGGCCACCCGGAGACAGGTGGCGTTGTACATAACTTCTTTCTCTCCTGTCTGTTGCCTCAGCTTGTCTGTATATTCCGGTTACCAAAGGTAATCATGTGTAGCTGCGTCTGGAAAAGTGAGGCATCACCCAAAGGAAATGGTGTCTTCTGTATGTTTTCAGGGAATGCCTAAGAAACATAGAAACATAGAAACATAGAAAATAGGTGCAAGAGTAGGCCATTCGGCTCTTCGAGCCTGCACCACCATTCAATATGATCATGGCTGATCATTCATCTTCAGTCCCCCATTCCTGCTTTCTCTCCATACCCCTTCATCGCTTTAGCCGTAAGGGCCACATCTAACTCCCTTTCGAATATATCGAACGAACTGGCCTCAACGACTTTCTTTGGTAGAGAATTCCACAGGTTCACAACTCTCTGGGTGAAGAAGTTTCTCCTCATCTCGGTCCTAAATGGCTTACCCCTTATCCTTAGACTGTGACCCCTGGTTCTGGACTTCCCCAACATTGGGAACATTCTTTCTGCATCTAACCTGTCCAGTCCCGTCAGAATTTTATATGTTTCTATGAGGTCCCCTCTCATTCTTCTGAACTCCAGTGAATATAAACCCAGTTGATCCAATCTTTCTTCATATGTCAGTCCTGCCATCCCGGGAATCAGTCTGGTGAACCTTCGCTGCGCTCCCTCAATGGCAAGAATGTCCTGCCTCAGATGAGGCGACCAAAATTGCACACAATACTCAAGGTGTGGTCTCACCAAGGCCCTGTACAACTGCAGTTGTACAACTAAGAACAAGGTGAAGTCAGTCATAGTAATCCTGATCGTCATGATTGAAGGCAGCACGAGTCGCAGGGGCGACACCGAGGAATTGGTTGTTTTCGGCTGCACCGGCGGAGATGGACTGACCGTGACTACTGGAGGTGGCTCAAAGGATGGGGCGAGCATCTATCGCCACAAGGGGAGATGGCTGGGATAGCTAGGGTCGATTTCCACCCAGTATTCCAGCCATGACCAGATCACCTATGGTGAAGCCTCCATCCCATGACCGAGAATAGGGGTCACCACCTCCCGGGTTAGGGTAATGGAGGGTAAACGGGTGTGCCTTAGCTGTAGGGGACACATTCCACTGGGCAGGTGGTGGTGGCTCAGGAAACTGAGCACGGACAGAAGGGACCAGACAGCTGACTGGGAAAGACTAAGTAACGACAAGTACCACACGATCACGGGTTCTCAGGGAGGGGTGAATGTGTGTTGGATAAGTGGTGGGAATCCGAGGAAGGGACTTATGTGTGTATGTGGGGGTTGGAAAAGATCTGCCCAACTGGTTTGTCGAGCGCGTTTAGCAGGCGGTGGCAGGACGCCAAGGGTGGGATTGGTTGGGATCGGAGTGTAGACTCCTGCGTAATCCCGAATCCCCCAAACACCATCAACGCCACAGAGCTCATCTCATACACCAGGAAGCCCCCACCCAGAGCCCCAACAGTACCAGGGGTCCGGGAATGGGTTGATGTTAATCCCTACTGACAAAGTTTTGTTTCAGAACGTGCACTACGCCGTGGCATCCGTGATCCTGAACCTGACTGAAGTCCACCTGCCTGTGTGGTGCCCGAAGAAGACGGAGAAGCTTTAGGAAGCTCTGTTAAAAGTGATGTTTCAGGAATTTTATGAACTGGACTCTAGAAATGTAGATAAAGAACAGCTTTATGGTCTGAATGTTGGGAATAGTGTGGGGTCCGTGAGGCAGAGAAGAGGGACCTGGAACAATGTAGCCACAGCGTTCAGTACAGGAACGGGTATTGTTAATAGTACGGATGATGTATAACTCCAGATACAGGTCACTGGGTTAAAGAACCAACTGCATAAAATTCTAGGGGAAGAGAACAGAGTGGTGGGTTCAGAGCTTCATGAGGACCAGGCAATGACCCTTCATTTAAAGGAGGTCATTGCGGAGCTGGAGAGGCATGCTAAAACTGTTAATGATTTGATATGGGAGGATAGGAACACCTCGGAGCAGGCTGCACGGAATGAGGTGTGTGTGTTGTATGGAGCATGGTTGCTGGACGAGGGCTGCAGTAACCTGGAGGGCCTGAAGCAAGGTCACGTCCCTTCAGGGTTAAGCAACAAGCATCTCGCCGTGTCGCACCTGTACAGCAATTCATTGAGCCCGTGCCACCTTCGTTTAGCCTCTGAAGCCTACCCTGTCCCTGTAAATTGCAGCGGTCCAACCATACAGTAATGGGAATTGTAGTGAGGATGCTGGTAATGGGCGGGTCATCCCGGCGAGCACCGGTATACAGGGTTGAGAATATTGGGGTCATTCGTAGAGGAATGCACGTTCGTTTTAAAGCGGTCCTGCCGTATGTCATAAAGTGGGAGCATGCTATGACAGGCACTGACCTCTCCAGATGCCAGAGCCGGGCTGCACACGTAATATTGTGCCCCCCAGCACTTGAATGCTTTTGCTCGATCAGAAAGTGGGTTTGCTTCTGCAGGCGCGGAACTTATCAATTGCACCATGGAAGTGATGGCACCAGATCACGTACCCCCACAGGTAGCATATGTGGGGAGTGGGTCACCACAATTGCGCACCGCTACCAGTAGCCAGGACATGTGGTGTCCAGTGAGCGACAGCAGTTTTTGTTTCAAACCCAAGGCGGAGGTTCAAGTGGCACAAGAACGAATTACTGCCATCCCCTGAACCTTCGACCATTCATCTCACTGTAAAAGACACCTTCACGCATCTCCAGGACTATGTGGAACATTTTGGGTACCCGATTCCTTTTCTGCCGGAACACCTCACTGAGTTAATAAAAGCTGTTGAGCTCTCCCAGAAACATTTTTACACTTTAGAGCAAAAGACAGTGGAAGGGGGGGGAGGAGATCAAGTGGATTTTCTCGCCACCATGGTGGGACATCGGTCTGAGTGCAGAGATTCCCCCCTGGATCCGCGTCTGTTCCCATGCATTAATCATCATACAATTGTTGGTTGTAAGCTATTTGTTGTACACCAGCTGCAGGCGACAGAGCCAGATGCTCCGAACGCAGTGGCAAGGGATGTTCGATCGACTCGGAGAAGTGTAATTGTTGATGATGGTTCCCCCCTGCCAAAACTTGCAATGTACCAAAGTTCTGTAAGCAAGTGCATTATATTCTGGTTATAGTTTCACACTTTGTTTTGCGCGATGTGCGCTGTTGTAGTTTTTGGAATGTGTCACCACTTGTCAATGCTGTACTGTGTAATGTGCGCGATGATTACTTTTTTTTTTAGTAACGTCTTGTGGATCTTATGTGTGAAGAAGTTGTTTTCTTATATTTTGACTTTACAGAAGGGAACTGTGACAAACCATAAGAGGTATAGTTCTGGGGTTTTAAAACGTAAAATCAGGGGAACAGCTTCACTTGTAGCCTTTGCTCTCTCGTCGAGTGATGTTATATGGAAAGAAAAAGCATTAAACAGGGGACTGAAGAGATCGCAAGTCTCTGTTTAAAGAATGGACTCAGTTGAGAATATGGGTTTTGTCATATATTCAACTGTCATTGTAACCCATGTATAAACTGACCTAAGTTGTATACCTTGAGAACACTGACCACAAGGGGGTGAACTTGTGGGAGACATTCCTAACCTGGACTTTCCGGTATAAAAGGGGAAGCTCCACCCACCGACTGCCTCTTGAGGTCTTGGTAATAAAGGTAACTGGTCATGGAGTGATCTTTTCTCAAGTATGGGCCTCATGTGCATGTATACTGTATAATAAGGACATATTATTGGCGACGAGAAACTGGGATTTAAACCACGCGAGCATGGCCACTAGCAGCACAGAAGAGAGGTACTGTGTTGGTGATGATTGGGACGACTTTATTGAGAGACTACAGCAAAGTTTTGTCACTAAGGAATGGTTGGGACAGGATTCGGCTGATAAACGCAGGGCTCATCTCCTGACGGTTTGTGGATCCAGAATGTACTCCCTGATGAAGGACCTTCTAGCGCCAGAGAAGCCAGCGGACAAGACGTCCGAAGAGCTCAGTAAGTTGATCGGGGAATACCTTAAACCGGCGAGCAGCATGCACATGGCGAGACACCGGTTTTACACACACCGGCGGTGAGAAGGACAAAGCGTTCCAGACTTCGTGGCAGACCTCCGGCGACTGGCGAGCCTATGTAAGTTCCCAGATGCATGCAGAGCGGAGATGCTGCGAGACTTTTTTATTGAGGGCATCGGGCATGCTGGGGTTTTCAGGAAACTGATTGAGACCAAAGACTTCACCTTGGAAGTGGCGGCTCTGATAGCCCAGACATTTATCTCAGGGGAGGAAGAGACCAGAATGATGTATGGCAAAAATCTTGGCTCAAATGCGGCAAACGACCAAGGAGTCAACATTGTTAATGCGGCACACAGTTCTCTAGGCAGACAGGGGCAATCGTACATGCCCCAGCATGCAGTCGAACCCAAAGGGGGAATTCAACAGAGACAATGGCTAGCTGAACGGCGATTCATGCCATCGCAATGGACAATGCGGCCAGTAATGGGGCCATCAACACCTGTCAATGGTGCGCTTAAGGACAGTTACAGAGACAGTCAGAGACGATCGACTGGTAATGGACCTTTTGTTTCCCACAACGGGGCCTCCAGCTCATGCTGGCGGTATGGAGGCAAACACCCAGCCAGAGCTTGCAGGTATCAGCAATATACCTGCAGAAATTGCAACGTCAACGGTCACTTGGTGTGTATGTGCAGGAAGCCTGCAGCCAGGTTGATGTACAAGGAGGACAGGCCCAATGTAAGCCCTACGAGGCCAAATGAATACTGGGGGAAATCGCTGGAAGCTGAAGTTCAGCGAGTTCATGTGGAGCACATATACAGTTCATACACCAGGACACCACCGATAATGATGAAAGTGCTCCTCAATGGAGCTAGACACGGGGGCCAGCCAGTCCCTGATGAGTATCAAACAGTTCAAAAGGTTGTGGGTGTCCAAGGCCAGGAGGCCAAAATTATCGCCGATTGACGCAGAGTTACGGACATATACAAAGGAGATCATTCCGGTGCTAGGCAGCGCCATGGTAGTCGTGACCCACAAAGATTCGGAGAACAGGTTGCCACTCTGGATTGTCCCAGGGGACGGTCCCGCACTACTGGGGAGGAGTTGGTTTGCTGTCATGAACTGGAAATGGGGCGATGTCAATGCAATTTCTTCTGTGGAGTGAGTATCATTCTCACAGGTCCTGGACAAATTTGACTCATTATTTCAACCCGGCATTGGCACTTTCATGGGGACCAAGGTAGTGATTCACATAAACCCGGACGCCAGGCCAGAGCGGTGCCGTACGTGATGCGGGAAAAGATAGAATGCGAATTGCACCGCCTGTTGAGGGAAGGCATCATCTCGCCAGTCGAATTCAGTGACTGGGCGAGCCCGATTGTGCCGGTGCTCAAGGCGGATGGGTCAGTCAGGATATGTGGCGATTACAAGGCCCATCAATTGGGTGTCACTCCAAGACCAGTACCCGCTACCGAGAGCGGAGGACCTCTTTGCGACGCTGTCCGGTGGCAAACTTTTTTCAAAATTGAACCTGACCTCAGCTTACATGACCCAGGAGCTGGCGAGTGAGTCGAAGAAGCTGACCACATCACGACATACAAGGGGTTGTTTGAGTATAACAGATGTCCGTTTGGGATTCGTTTGGCCGCCGCGATCTTCCAACGAAATATGGAAAGCCTCCTCAAGTCGATTCCAGGGACGGTTGTTTTTCAGGACGACATCCTCATCACGGGTCGCGATACTGAAGAACACCTCCACAACCTGGAGGAGGTGCTACGCAGACTGGACCGGGTAGGGCTACGACTGAAAAAGGCGAAGTGCGCCTTCCTAGCTCCAGAGGTAGAATTCCTGGGGAGGAGGGTAGCAGCAGACGGGATCAGCCCTACTGCGTCCAAGATGGAAGCGATCCAGAGAGCACCCAGACCCCGTAACACGACGGAGCTGCGTTCGTTCCTGGGGCTCCTGAACTATATTGGTAACTTTCTTCCCAAATTGAGCACGTTGTTAGAGCCGTTACACGTGCTCCTACGCAAAGGTCGTGATTGGGTTTGGGGGGACAGCCAGGAAACTGTTAACGTCATATGACCCATGTAAGAAACTTGTTTTAACATGTGCTGTATCGTCCTATGGTGTCGGTTGTGTGTTGCAGCATGTGAATGCCAAGGGTCAGTTACAGCCGGTAGCTTATGCCTCCAGAAGTCTGTCCCAGGTAGAAAGGGGTTATGGGATGGTAGAAAAGGAGGCGCTCGCATGTGTATATGCAGTAAAAAAAATGCACCAGTACCTGTTTGGCAGGAAATTTGAGCTGGAGACAGATCACAAACCCCTAATGTCCCTTTTGGCCGACAACAAGGCGATAAATGCAAATGCATCGGCCCGCATACAGAGGTGGGCACTCACGTTAGCTGCCTATGACAATACAATTCGGCACAGACCGGGCACCGAAAACTGCGCCGATGCACTCAGCAGGCTCCCACCAGCCACCACTGAGGGGGCAACCGAGCATGCTGCTGAGATGGTCATGGCTGTTGAAGCTTTCGAAAGCGCAGGCTCACCTGTGACAGCCCGTCAGATTAAAGACTGGACAAATAAAGACCCGCTACTGTCTTTAGTTAAGAAATGTGTCCTGAATTGGGACTGGGCAGCCATGTACGGGGCATGCCCTGAAGAGTTTAAACCATTTCATAGGCGCAAGGATGAACTCTTGATTCAGGCCGATTGCCTACTATGGGGAAACTGGGTAGTCATGACCCAGAAGGGCAGAGAGGTGTTTATCAGAGAACTCCACAATGAGCACCCGGGCATTGTCATGATGAAGGCAATCACACGTTTGGTGGCCAGGGATAGATGCAGATCTGGAACTTTGTGTTCGCAGGTGCAACACGTGTGCTCAGCTGAGCAACGCACCCAGGGAAGCCCCCCTTAGCCCCTGGCCATGGCCCGCTAAGCCATGGTCACGCATCCATGTGGACTACGCAGGTCCTTTCATGGGAAAAATGTTTTTGCATGTAGTAGACGCCTACTCCAAATGGATTGAATGTGCCATTTGAAATGCAAGCACATCCTCTGCCATGGTAGAAAGTCTACGGGCAATGTTCGCCGCCCATGGTCTACCGGACATCTTGGTCAGCGACAATGGCCCATGCTTCACAAGCACTGAATTCCAGGACTTCATGGCAGGCAATGGAATTAACCATGTCAGAACGGCACCGTTCAAGCCGGCCTCAGGCGGAACGAGCAGTGTAGATAATCAAACAGGGGATGCTCAGAATTCAAGGGGGTTCCCGACAAAGCCACTTATCACGCCTCCTGTTGGCCAATAGATCCCGACCACACTCGCTCACAGGGGTTCCACCCGCAGAGCTGCTAATGAAAAGGACGCTCAAAACCAGGTTATCCCTTATACACCCCACCATGAAAGAAATTGTTGAGAGCAGGCGTCAGTCACAATGTGACTACCATGACAGGAATGCGAGGACGCGATGTATTGATGTCAATGACCCTGTTTTTGTCCTTAATTACATTGCAGGGCCCAAATGGCTCGCAGGCACTGTGGTTGCCAAAGAGGGGAATAGGATTCTGGTAGTTAAACTTACCAATGGACAAATCTGCCACAAACACGTGGATCAAACTAAAAGGAGGTTCAGCAACCCCATAGAAGAAGCAGAGGAAGAACACGACGTAGAGTTTACTCCACCACAGGTGACCGAACACCGGAACCAAAGGGAGGAGAGCCCAGTCACTGTAGGCAGTCCGGACAGGCCTGAGGCACCGCAAACAGCAGACACTCAGGCCAGCGCCCAACAACTGGAGCCCCAACTCAGGCGCTCTACAAGGGAGCGTAAACCACCAGAGAGACTTAACCTGCGATCCCAATAAGACTTTGGGGGGAGGTGATGTCATGTATTCAACCAGCATTGTAACCCATGTATAATCTGACCTCAGTTGTATACCTTGAGAACACTGACCACAGGGGGGCGAACTTGTGGGAGACACTCCTAACCTGGACTTTCCGGTATAAAAGGGGAAGCTCCACCCACCGTCTGCCTCTTGAGGTCACAGAGTGATCTTTTCTCAAGTATGGGCCTCGTGTGCATTTATATTGTATAGTAAGGACATATTAGGTTTCAACTTTCTCAAATATAGAAAGAAAAGAGGATGAGAGTAGGTTTATTTGGATGTACCGTGTGAAAAGATCGTAAAGTCTCCGTTTAAAGAAAGGACTCGGTCGACAATATGGTTTTTTTTCTCGGAGGGTACTTTCCCTGTGATGGGGTCACTCTGTGCAGATATGTGAAAAGGCTGGTTTGTTAAAACTCCAGAGACCACATGGCAGTTGGCTATGACAAAGAACTGGCAGTTATCCAGAATGTACGGGTTTGCCCTAGCAAAGGGAAAGGGGCTCAGATATCTGAGGCATGCATAAACTATTGGAAAACCACTCTAATTTGCAAAGTCACTTCTCACCTCCATCTTAGAAGAGAAGCAGAACAATGGACCCACGAGCCTGGCCAGACCAAGAGGGGCCAGTTCTTCCCTACACAAAAGCCGAGAGATGTCCTAGACCCAGGGCCATCAGTCCAACACACATGGGTCTGATGGCCCATCACCGACTAAGCACCAGAGTACTTAGAAAGCAAAAGGATTTCAAAGATTGGCGGGAGAGTTAAGGGCAGCAGGACTCCTTTAAAGATAGATTCTTTACCACCATTCTCTAGCATTCTAGAGCGTTCTCCAGCGTTCGAGCGTTCCCTCTCTCTTTCTCACTCCACCAAGACCGACGTAACAAGAAGAAGGACCAGCTGAGCGATCGAGACCAACTGGTGAGCATGGTCGCGAGTGTCCCAAGCCGTTAACCAGAGCGCCAGGCGAACTGTGCGCGGTGTAAAGGGCTCAGAGTTTTCTTGGAAGTGAAGCTTTTTCGGGCTATTCTGGGGAGGGAGCTTCGTGTGACTGGGTAATTTGCTGGTAGGGGGGAGTTAGACTCCACCATAGCAACAAGGAAATTACTGCATGTCACGGGTCCTCAGTGTTGTACTGGATGTTGTTTTAAACTGGATCTTACTCTCCACAGAGACAGTGATTTTGTTTAGTAGTGCATGTTTTAGTCAGTGTATGTTAGACTAAATAAATATAAGTACGATTTTTCACCAAAGCATTCCTATCCGTGACTTATTCCATTTACACTCTGAATAATAATCCCCGGGTATAGAATTCTCGTAAGGTGGGGGCGATTTAAACCGTCCATCTAGCCATTGGGCTAGGATCAAAACCGCTTACACGTGTAATCATTGAATCCAATGTCTTGGAATGTTTCCTAAATGTAGAAACTGCATTACGACTGTATTTGTCATTAATGGTCATTAATTATAGTGGAGAACGTTCCTTCTCTCTTCTCAAAAGGTTAAAAAAATGTCTTACAATTCACCATGAATCAGGAGCATCTTGCTGCTTTGTCTACTTTGAGTATTAAGAATGAAATTGTGAGATATTTAAATTTAATGCTATTATTCACGACTTTGCCACAGCTAAGGCCAGGAAGAAACCAGTCTTTGTTTGAAGAGACGTATTCAGATAATTTTTTGTTTGATATCGCAGTTTAAGCAAGTAAGAAACCAATCTCTGCTTAAACTATGCGCTGTTTTTTTTAATGTACATAGCTTCGATTTTTGTAATTTGTTTGCCACAGTCAAGGCCAGGAAAATGTTTGAAAATAAGTATTCAAAGAATGTTTTGTTTGATATCAGTTTAAGCCAGGAAGAAATCATTCTCTGTTTGAATTGTATGCTGCTTTTTAATGTACATAGCTTTGATTTTTGTTAGTTGTTAAATTTGGATATACAATTATATTTGTTGGATGATTTTATGAAGTGTATGCAATATATAATACATAGATAGACCCTTCCCTCCTATTAACCTTAGGACACTCAAAGCCTTAATCCGGCTCTGGACTGCACCCAGCAGTAATTTCAGCAACATGCCATTGAATCTGTCCAGCATCCATCCTGAACACCTCCACTTTCCATTTGTGCACTATTCCTTTAAATACAGGTGAGATCTTTTCATAAGGGTAGGCATCACACCTGATGCACAGCTTGGAGACGCAAAACACAAAAGTCGAAATTAATTACAGTACTTCAATTGTGTTGAAATCAGATTCCGACCCATTGAGTTGACTTTCTGGTTTCACCCACACAATTCCACAGCCCCCTGTCGAAACCTCTCCGCCTCTTGACTGCTCTTTCCTCCTTCAGGACGCTCCTTAAAACCAACTTCTTTGACCAAGCTTTTGGTTATCTGCCGTAATTTCTCATGATGTGGCTTGGTGTCAAATGTATGTTTTTGTCTTATAATACTCCTGTGAAGCGCCTTGGGATCTTTACTACGTTAAAGGCGTCATCTAAATACAAGTTGTTGTTGTTGAAGGCTCAGGGCAGTTACGTTAAAATAAAGCTAATGTCGGGTGCTCTTTTCTAAAGGACATCTTCATCAGCAAAGTAAAGGAACCAGGGTTGAAATGAATAAGGTGAAAAGCACCTGTGGGCCAAGGTTGTTCATGCTTCTTTCCTCCTGAAGTACATTTGGAGTATAAATTGTTTTAGAGTCTCCAAAAGGCAGATAAATAAACCTAAAATAAAAAAAACAGAAAATGCTCGAAGTGCTCAGCAAGTTAGGCAGCATCTGTGGAGAAACAGCTCGATGATTTTTCATCAGTACGGTCATCGACATAAGGTCATCGATTTGAAACGTTAACTCTGTTTCTCGCTCCACAGATGCTGCCTGACCTGCTGAGCATTTCCAGCATTTTCTGTTTTTATTTCAGATTTCCAGTATCCACAGTATTTTGTAGATGAATAGATCTGTTGGTTATGTACTATACTTAGTACTCTCAAAATAAAAGGATGAAACTGAGTACTATGTACAATGAGCAAGTGTGACCTTAGCTCCTTTAATAACACTCCAGAGTGCAGGTACCTCGTGGGCGGCCTGTTTATATACCATGCTCCCAAGGGATGCTGGGATCCCTTGGACTCCAACAGGTAGGCCCTCTGGTGGTAGTGTAATACATAGAAACATAGAAACATAGAAAATAGGTGCAGGAGTAGGCCATTCGGCCCTTCGAGCCTGCACCGCCATTCAATGAGTTCATGGCTGAACATGCAACTTCAGTACCCCATTCCTGCTTTCTCGCCATACCCCTTGATTCCCCTAGTAGTAAGGACTACATCTAACTCCTTTTTGAATATATTTAGTGAATTGGCCTCAACAACTTTCTGTGGTAGAGAATTCCACAGGTTCATCACTCTCTGGGTGAAGAAGTTTCTCCTCATCTCATTCCAAATGGCTTACCCCTTATCCTTAGACTGTGACCCCTGCTTCTGGACTTCCCCAACATTGGGAACATTCTTCCTGCATCTAACCTGTCTAAACCCATCAGAATTTGAAACGTTTCTATGAGATCCCCTCTCATTCTTCTGAACTCCAGTGAATACAAGCGCAGTTGATCCAGTCTATCTTGATATATCAGTCCCACCATCCCGGGAATCAGTCTGGTGAACCTTCACTGCACTCCCTCAATAGCAAGAATGTCCTTCCTCAAGTTAGGAGAGCAAAACTGTACACAATACTCCAGGTGTGGCCTCACCAAGGCCCTGTACAACTGTAGCAACACCTCCCTGCCCCTGTACTCATTTGCCCACTCACCTAACCTATCCAAGTCACTCTGCAGCCTCATAGCATCCTCCTCGCAGCTCACACTGTCACCCAACTTAGTGTCATCCGCAAATTTGGAAATACTACATTTAATCCCCTCGTCTAAATCATTAATGTACAATGTAAAGAGCTGGGGCCCCAGCACAGAACCTTGCGGTACCCCACTAGTCACTGCCTGCCATTCTGAAAAGTACCCATTTACTCCTACTCTTTGCTTCCTGTCTGACAACCAGTTCTCAATCCACGTCAGCACACTACCCCCAATCCCATGTGCTTTAACTTTGCACATTAATCTCTTGTGTAGGACCTTGTCGAAAGCCTTCTGAAAGTCCAAATACATCACATCAACTGGTTCTCCCTTGTCCACTCTACTGGAAACATCCTCAAAAAATTCCAGAAGATTTGTCAAGCATGATTTCCCTTTCACAAATCCATGCTGACTTGGACCTATCATGTCACCTCTTTCCAAATGCGCTGCTATGACATCCTTAATAATTGATTCCATCATTTTACCCACTACCGATGTCAGGCTGACCGGTCTATAATTCCCTGTTTTCTCTCTCCCTCCTTTTTTAAAAAGTGGGGTTACATTGGCTACCCTCCACTCTATAGGAACTGATCCAGAGTCTATGGAATGTTGGAAAATGACTGTCAATGCATCCGCTATTTCCAAGGCCACCTCCTTATGTACCCTGGGCTGTAGTCCATCAGGCCCTGGGGATTTATCGGCCTTCAATCCCATCAATTTCCCCAACACAATTTCCCGACTGATAAGGATTTCCCTCAGTTCCTCCTTCTTACTAGACTCTCTGACCCCTTTTATATCCGGAAGGTTGTTTGTGTCCTCCTTAGTGAATACTGAACCAAAGTATTTGTTCAATTGGTCTGCCATTTCTTTGTTCCCCGTTATGACTTCCCCTGATTCTGACTGCAGGGACCTACGTTTGTCTTTACTAACCTTTTTCTCTTTACATATCAATAGAAGCTTTTGCAGTCCATCATAATGTTCCCTGCAAGCTTCCTCTCGTACTCTATTTTCCCTGCCCTAATCAAACCCTTTGTCCTCCTCTGCTGAGTTCTAAATTTCTCCCAGTCCCCGGGTTCGCTGCTATTTCTGGTCAATTTGTATGCCACTTCCTTGGCTTTAATACTATCCCTGATTTCCCGAGATCGCCACGGTTGAGCCACCTTCCCTTTTTTATATTTACGCTAGACAGGGATGTATAATTGTTGTAGTTCATCCATGCGGTCTCTAAATGTCTGCCATTGCCCATCCACTGTCAACCCCTTAAGTATCATTCGCCAATCTATCCTAGCCAATTCACGTCTTATACCTTCAAAGTTACCCTTCTTTAACTTCTGGACCATGGTCTCTGAATTAATTGTTTCATTCTCCATCCTAATGTAGAATTCCACCATATTATGGTCACTCTTCCCCAAGGGGCCTCGCACAACGAGATTTCTAATTAATCCTCTCTCATTACACAACACCCAGTCTAAGATCGATAGATTTTTAACCAATAAGGGAAATAAGGGAATTAAGGGTTACGGGGAGCGGGCGGGTAAGTGGAGCTGAGTCCACGGCCAGATCAGCCATGATCTTATTGAATGGCGGAGTAGGCACGAGGAGCTAGATGGCCTACTCCTGTTCCTAATTCTTATGTTCTTATGTTCTTAAGATGGCCTCCCCCCTAGTTGGTTCCTCGACATATTGGTCTAGAAAACCATCCCTTATGCACTCCAGGAAATCCTCCTCCACCGTGTTGCTTCCAGTTTGGTTAGCCCAATCTATATGCATATTAAAGTCACCCATGATAACTGCTGCACCTTTATTGCATGCACCCCTAATTTCCTGTTTGATGCCCTCCCCAACATCACTACTACTGTTTGGAGGTCTGTACACAACTCCTACTAACGTTTTTTGCCCTTTGGTGTTCTGCAGCTCTACGCATATAGATTCCAAATCATAGAAACATAGAAACAAAGAAAATAGGTGCAGGAGCAGGCCATTCGGCCCTTCTAGCCTGCACCGCCATTAAATGAGTTCATGGCTGAACATGAAACTTCAGTACCCCATTCCTGCTTTCTCGCCATACCCCTTGATCCCCCTAGAAGTAAGGACAACATCTAATTCCTTTTTGAATATATTTAGTGAATTGGCCTCAACAACTTTCTGTGGTAGAGAATTCCACAGGTTCACCACTCTCTGGGTGAAGAAGTTTCTCCTCATCTCGGTCCTAAATGGCTTACCCCTTATCCTTAGACTGTGACCCCTGGTTCTGGACTTCCCCAACATTGGGAACATTCTTCCTGCATCTAACCTGTCTAAACCCGTCATCCAAGCTAAGGTCCTTCCTAACTAATGCCTTAATCTCCTCTTTAACCAGCAATGCTACCCCACCTCCTTTTCCTTTCATTCTATTCTTCCTGAATGTTGAATACCCTTGGATGTTGAGTTCCCAGCCCTGATCATCCTGGAGCCACGTCTCTGTAATCCCAATCACATCATATCTGTTCACATCTATTTGCACAGTTAATTCATCCACCTTATTACGGATGCTCCTTGCATTAAGACACAAAGCCTTCAGGCTTGTTTTTCTAACACCCTTTGTCCTTTTAGAATTATGATGTATTGTGGACCTTTTTGTTTCTTGCCTTTGTTTACTCAGCCTTCCACTATTGCTTTTTACCTTTCTACCATCTGTTTCTGACTCCATATTACTTCACCCTGTCTCGCTGCATAGGTTCCCATCCCCCTGCCATATTAGTTTAAACACTCCAGAACTGCATTAGCAAATGTTACCCCCAGGACATCAGTTCCAGTCCTGCCCAAGTGCAGACCGTCCCTTTTGTACAGGTCCCACTTCCCCCAGAACTGGTTCCAATGTCCCAGGAATTTGAATCCCTCCCTCTTGCACCACTGCTCAAGCCACGTATTTATTCTAACTATCCTGCTCCCTCTACTCTGATTAGCACGTGGCACTGGTAGCAATCCAGGTTACAAGGGGTTAAATATATAACATAACTTCCCCGTGAAGTCAATAGTACACTTATTTCCAAGGCGAGACGATCTGGGGCTTTTCGCTCCCTTGTCGATCGTCTTGATACAAATGCAGGTGTGGGTGAGTTAGTTAGTTCTTCGCTAGGCTGCTGGGGATGGTGAGTTTGGCTTCATGGTCAAGCATGATGTCAGTTGCCACTTGTGTGTGTGCTGGTGGTGTCTTCTTCGGGTTGTTCATAGCTGTTGGTGAACCGCAATTTGATTTGGTCCGAATGTTTTCTGTACGTTTGTCCATTGGCCAATTTGACCTGAAACACCTTATTCTCCTCTTTGGCTGTGACCGTACCATCATGCCATTTGGGACCATGTCCATAATTGAGCACAAACACAGGATCATTGATCTCAATATCGCGTGACAAATTTGTGTGGTCATGGTACACACTTTGTTGATGCCACTTGCCCTCCACGTGATCATGGAGATCAGGGTGAACAAGAGAGAGCCTTTTCATGCGCAGCTTGGCTGGAGGAACCCCGGTGAGCGAGTGAGGTCTGGTGCGGTAGCTGAGCAACACTCGGGACAGCCGAGTGTGCAGGGAGCCTTCCGATACATGTTTCAAGCTTTGCTTGATGGTCTGAACTGTCTGTTCTGCCTGGCCGTTGGATGCGGGCTTGAACGGGGCAGATGTGACGTGTTTGATCCCATTGTGGGTCATTGAATTCAGCACTGGTGAAGCACGGCCCATTGTCGCTGATTAGGACATCAGGCAGGCCGTGCGTGGCAAACATGGCTCGTAGGCTTTCAATAGTGGCCGTGGATATGCTTACAGACATTATCGCACATTCAATCCATTTTGAGTAAGCATCCATGACAAGCAAAAATATTTTGCCTAGAAATGGGCCCGAGTAGTCCACGTGGATCCTCGACCACGGTTTGAAGGGTCACAACCACAAACTTAGCGGTGCATTGCTCATTGCTCAGTGTTACACTGGCGCACGCATGACTCTAAATCTGAGTCGATGCCGGACCACATGGGATGTGGCTATGGCTTTCATCATTACAATGCCTGGGTGGGTACTGTGCAGTTCACAGATGAACCTATCTCTGCCTTTCTTCGGCAAGACCAAGCGATTACCCCACAACAGCAGTCCACCTGCAGGGACATTTCGTCTTTGCGCCTGTGGAATGGCTTAATCGCCTCCTGCTTCTCTGCTGGGATGCTGGACCAGCTCCTATGGAGGACACAGTTTTTTTTACCAAGGACAGTAAAGGATTCTGGCTGGTCCGTTGTGGGCCACAAGGGGGGACTTTTCATTTTCGAATGCCTCCATGACCATGAGCAAGTCCACTGGCTGTGCCATTTCCACCCCGGTGGTGGGCAATGGCAGCCGACTGAGAGCATCTGCGCAGTTCTCTGTGGCCGGTCTGTGGCGGATTACATAGTTGTATGCCGACAGCGTGAGCACCCATCTTTGGCAGAGGGATTGGTGTTAATCCTTTTGCTCTGAGAGAACACGATATGAACGGCTTGTGGTCAGTTTCAAGCTCAAACTTGAGGCCAAATAATTACTGGTGCATTTTTTTTACCCCGTAAACATTCGCCAGAGCCTCTTTTTCAATCATGCTGTAGGTCCTTTCGGCCTTGGACAATCTCCTGGATGCATAGGTGACCGGTTGCAATATCCCCGATTCGTTAGCCTGTTGTAACACACACCCGACCCCGTATGATGACACATCGCAAGCTAGCACTAATCTTTTACAAGGGTCATACAGGACAAGCAGTTTGTTAGAACACAACAGATTTCTGCCTTTATGACAGGCAGCCTCTTGTGAATTCCCCCAGACCCAGTCATCTCCCTTGCGCAGTAGCACATGTAGGGGTTCTCGCAGGGTGCTTAGCCCAGGTAGGAAATGACCCAAATAGTTAAGGAGTCCCAGGAACGACCGCAGCTCCATCACATTCTGTGGTCGCGGCGCGTTCTTGATGGCCTCCGTTTTGGCGTCGGTGGGTCTGATGCCATCTGCTGTGATTCTTCTTCCCAAAACTCGACCTCCTGCACCAGGAAAACACACAGAGCGTTTCAACTGAGTGCCATGCGATCCAACCGAGTAAGAACCTCTTCTAGATTCTTCAAGTACTCAATGGTGTCCCAACCTGTGACCAGTCTGTTGTCCTGGAAAACCACGGTGTGAGGAACCGTACTTTAGCAGACTCTCCATGTTCCGTTGGAAGATTGCCGCGGCCGACCGTATCCCGAACGGGCACCTGTTATAGATGAACAGACCTTTGTGCGTGTTGATGCAGGTGAGGCCTTTCGAAGACTCCTCCAGCTCCTGCGTCATGTAGACCGAGGTCAGGTCCAGCTTGGTGAATATCTTTCCTCCAGCCAGGGTCGCAAATAGTAGTGGGTAGTGGGTACTGGTCCTGCAGTGAGAAATGGTTAATCGTTACTTTATAGTCCCAACAAATTCTGACCGTGCCGTCCTCTTTAAGTACCGGGACAATCGGACTGACCCACTCGTTGAATTCCACCGGCGCAATGATGCCTTCTCGCTGCAGCCTGTCCAGCTCAATTTACACTTTCTCATGCATCATGTATGGTACCGCCTGTGCCTTCTGGTGGATAGGTTGCGTACCGGGAACCAAATGGATCTGCACTTTCGCCCCCGAGAAGCTTCCAATGCCTGGCTCGAACAACGATGGGAACTTGCTCAGAACATGGGCACATGAGGCATTATTGACGGACCAAAGCGCTTGGATGTCATCCCAGTTCCAGCGATTTTTCCCAGCCAGCTTCTGCCAAACAATGTGGGGCCATCCCTTGGCACAATCCACACCGAGAGTTTGTGTACATAGAAACATAGAAAACATAGAAACATAGAAAATAGGTGCAGGAGTAGGCCATTCAGCCCTTCTAGCCTGCACCGCCATTCAATGAGTTCATGGCTGAACATGCAAATTCAGTACCCCCTTCCTGCTTTCTCGCCATACCACTTGATCCCCCTAGTAGTAAGGACTTCATCTAACTCCCTTTTGAATATATTTAGTGAATTGGCCTCAACTACTTTCTGTGGTAGAGAATTCCACAGGTTCACCACTGTCTGGGTGAAGAAGTTTCTCCTCATCTCGGTCCTAAATGGCTTACCCCTTATCCTTAGACTGTGACCCCTGGTTCTGGACTTCCCCAACATTGGGAACATTCTTCCTGCATCTAACCTGTCTAAACCTATCAGAATTTTAAACGTTTCTATGAGGTCCCCTCTCATTCTTCTGAATTCCTGTGAATACAAGCCCAGTTGATCCAGTCTTTCTTGATAGGTCAGTCCCGCCATCCCGGGAATCAGTCTGGTGAACCTTCGCTGCACTCCCTCAATAGCAAGAATGCCCTTCCTCAAGTTAGGAGACCAAAACTGTACACAATACTCCAGGTGTGGCCTCACCAAGGCCCTGTACAACTGTAGTAACACCTCCCTGCCCCTGTACTCAAATCCCCTCGCTATGAAGGCCAACATGCCATTTTCTTTCTTAATCGCCTGCTGTACCTGCATGCCAACCTTCAATGACTGATGTACCATGACACCCAGGTCTCGTTGCACCTCCCCTTTTCCTAATCTGTCAGATAATAGTCTGTCTCTCTGTTTTTACCACCAAAGTGGATAACCTCACATTTATCCACATTATACTTCATCTGCCATGCATTTGCCCACTCACCTAACCTATCCAAGTCGCTCTGCAGCCTCATAGCATCCTCCTCGCAACTCACACTGCCACCCAACTTAGTGTCATCCGCAAATTTGGAGATACTGTTCCATCATAGGAGACTTTGACTTCTGCACTGCCAATTACAGGGATTAGTTCCTTGGTGTAAGCCCTTAGTTTGATGTGAATGGGGCTGAGCTTGGGCCTGTGTGCCTTGTTGCACACAGCCTGTCGAAGACCTTTTTACTCATTATGGACTGACTCGCATCTGTGTCCAGTTCCATTGATACTGGAATTCCGTTCAGTTCAACTTTCAACATTATTGGTGGACATTTTGTGGTGAATGTGTGTACCCCGTACATTTTTGCCTCCTCGGTAGGAGCCTCCATTTCAGCCTGATCCACAGTGGATCGATTTTCCTCTGCAACGTGATGGTTTGCAGGGTTTGCAAGGTTTGCAGCTCACCTGCACATTTAGTGGAGGTGTCCCATTGTTCTGCAACCATTGCACACATAGTGCTTGAAGCATCATTGATGGGGCCGATCACCTCCACAGCGCCAACAGGGTGTTAACTGCCTCACATTAACGATTGATGGCGGACTCTGGGTCATCTGAGCTCGGGCAGCAGCAGCCGGTGTGTACGTTC
Organism: Pristiophorus japonicus; assembly: GCF_044704955.1. Lineage (NCBI taxonomy): Eukaryota > Metazoa > Chordata > Chondrichthyes > Pristiophoridae > Pristiophorus > Pristiophorus japonicus. Next base: position 1,810,439 of record NC_091987.1, read on the forward strand.
TGCCATGTGTATTCCTGCTCGAAACCGACGTTACTTTATGCACAGTACTGGCCAAAACTTCTTTACTCTGCGAAATCTGTTTGGTGTTGTCGCTGGTGGACATAAATGCCTTGGCTATCGTTGTGGCTTTGCTTAGATTCGGAGTTTCAACATTCAACAGTTTGCGAAGGATTGCCTCATGGCCGATGCCCAGTACAAAAAGGTCTCTGAGCATTTTTTCGAGGAATCCCTCAAATTTGCAATGTCCTGCGAGGTGCCTTAGTTCGGTGACATAGCTCACCACTTCCTGGCCCTCCGACCATTGACACGTGTAGAACCGACATCTCACCTTAGGATTTAGGTGCTCCCGGACCAGCGTACACAATTCTTCATAGGATTTTGCTGTTGGTTTTGCTGGAGCTAGGAGATTCTTCATGAGGCGATAGGTTGTTGTCCCACAAATAGTGAGGAGGATCGCCCTTCGTTTGGCAGCGTTCTCGTCCCCTTCCAGCTCGTTGGCCACAAAGTATTGGTCGAGTCTCTCCACAAAGGCCTCCCAATCGTCCCCCTCTGAGAACTTCTCCAGGATACCAACTGTTCTTTGCATTTTCACGCAGTTGTTCGTTACCTCGTCACCAACTACTACGCTCATAATAAAGAATGAAACTTGAGCACTGTGTACAATGAGTAAGTGTGACCTTAGCTCCTTTAATAAGACTCCAGAGTGCAGATACCTCGTGGGTGGCCTGCTTATATACCGTGCTCCCAAGGAATGCTGGGATCCTTTGGGACTCCAACAGGTAGGCCCTCTGGTGGTAGTGTAATGTAGGTTACAAGGGGTTAAATATATAACAATACTGATCCACTGATACATGCTGTCTGATACTTGATGTAGCATATTGATTTCAAAAAAATTAATTCTCGGGATGTGAGGCCAGAATTTTAATCTGGAGGCAGGTCGGGAGTGTGGGGGCTGGATAGTGGTCGGGAAACACGGGCGAACGGCAGGGGTTGATTAGCATTTCAAAGCTTTGGCTCCTACCTGCAGCCAGGTAGATGGAGAGGCTGGCTGGCTGCGGGACGGTAGGCCTGGGACACGAGGCCATAGAGTGAAGGCAGGGATGGATTGGGGAAGAGGCGCTGGTCAGGTTCTAGAGGATCGGGCCCCGAGGAGATGGGGGCCAGAGGATTGGGGCTGGCGGCAGCAGCAGCGTCAAAGGGAGGGTGGGGGAGTAGAGAGAGGATCCGGGCCAGCCGGAGGAGCATTGGTGGTTGGGAGGGATAGAGGATCGGGCTGGTTGGAGGGGACAGTCCAGGAAGGTGATCGAGGGCCGGAAGCAGGATGGGATATTTCGCGGGGGGGATCAGAGGTCTCATGCGGGCGGGAAATCGGAGGCCTTGGGGTGACGGGGGAGGGCCGGAGGAGAGGAATCATAGAAATTTACAGCATGGAAGGAGGCCATTTCGACTCCTCATGTCTGCGCCAGCCGACCAACAGCTATTCAGCCTACTCCCACTTTGTCTTGATTCCTCTGCCAAGGGAAAGAGGTCCATCCTATCCATTCTATCCAGGCCCCTTATAATGTTCTCTCGGTCCGTAGCCCTGTAGGTTACTGCACTTTAAGCGCACATTCAAGTACTTTTTAAATGTGGTGAGGGTTTCTGCCTCTACCATTTTTTCAGGCAGTGAGTTTCAGACCTCCACTACCTTTTAGGTAAAGAAATTTTCCCTCATATCTCCTCTAAACCTCCCCCCAATTACTTTAAATCTATGTCCCGTGGTTGTTGACCCCTCTGCCAAGGGAAACAGGTCCTTCCTATCCACTCTATCCAGGCCCTTCATAATTTTATACACCTCAATCAGGTCTCCCCTCAGCCTCCTCTGTTCCAAAAAAAACCGACCCAACATCTCCAATCTTTCCTGATAGCCAAAATTCTCCAGTCCATTGTAAATCTCATCTGCACCCTTTCCTGTGCAATCACATCTTTCCTGTAATGTAGTGATCAGAATTGCACACAGTAGTCCAGCTGCGGCCTAACCAGTGTTTTAGCATAACCTCCTTGCTCTTATAGTCCATGCCTCGACGAATAAAGACAAATATGCCATATGCCTTCTTCACCACTTTATCTACCTGGTCTGCTCTCTTTAGGGATCTGTGGACCTGCACTCCAAGGTCCCTTTGTCCCTCTACACTTTTCAGTGTTGTAACATTTAATGTTTATTCCCTTGCCTTGTTAGACCTCCCCAAATGCATTGCCTCACACTTATCCGGATTGAATTCCATTTGCCACTGTTCTGCCCACCTGACCAGTACATTGATATCTTCCTGCAGTCCGCAGCTTTCTTCTTCATTATCAACCACATGGCCGATTTTAGTGTCATCTGCAAACTTCTTAATCATATCCCCAACATTCAGGTCTAAGTCATTGATATATACCACAAAAAGCAAGGGTCCCAGCACTGAGCCCTGTGGAATCCCACTGGTACAGCCTTCCAGTCACAAAAACACCCATCAACCATTACCCTTTGTTTCCGCCTCTGAGCCAATTTTGGATCCAACTGGTCACTTTACACTGGATCCCATGGGCTTTTACTTTCTTGACCAGTCTGCCATGTTGGACCTTATCAAAACTTGGCTAAAATCCATATACACTACATCATACACACTACCCTCATCGACCCTCCTGGTTACCTCCTCGAAAAATTCAATCAAGTTCGTCAGACATGACCTTCCCTTAACAAATCCATGCTGACAATCCTTGATTAATTCATGTCTTTCCAAATGAAGATGTATCCTGACCCTCAGGAATTTTTCCAATAATTTTCCCACCACTGAGATTAGGCTGACTGGCCTGTAATTAATTGGTCTATCCCTTTCTCCCTCTTTAAACAAAAAAGGGGGCCTTAGAGGGAGATCGGAGTCCTTGTGAGAGGGAGATTGGAGGCCTAGTGGAGGGGGGAAGAGATCGGAGGCCGAGTTGGCGGGGGGGTGGATTAGAGGCCTCGTGGGGGACAGACAAGTGGCAGATGGAATTCAATATAGGGAAGTGTGAGTTGGGAAATTGTGTTGGGGAAATTGATGGGATTGAAGGCCGATAAATCCCCAGGGCCTGATGGACTGCATCCCAGAGTACTTAAGGAGGTGGCCTTGGAAATAGCGGATGCATTGACAGTCATTTTCCAACATTCCATTGACTCTGGATCAGTTCCTATCGAGTGGAGGGTAGCCAATGTAACCCCACTTTTTAAAAAAGGAGGGAGAGAGAAAACGGAATTATAGACCAGTCAGCCTGACCTCAGTAGTGGGTAAAATGATGGAATCAATTATTAAGGATGTCATAGCAGTGCATTTGGAAAGAGGTGACATGATAGGTCCAAGTCAGCTTGGATTTGTGAAAGGGAAATCATGCTTGACAAATCTTCTGGAATTTTTTGAGGATGTTTCCAGTAAAGTGGACAAGGGAGAACCAGTTGATGTGGTATATTTGGACTTTCAGAAGGCTTTCGACAAGGTCCCACACAAGAGATTAATGTGCAAAGTTAAAGCACATGGGATTGGGGGTAGTGTGCTGACGTGGATTGAGAACTGGTTGTCAGACAGGAAGCAAAGAGTAGGAGTAAATGGGTACTTTTCAGAATGGCAGGCAGTGACTAGTGGGGTACCGCAAGGTTCTGTGCTGGGGCCCCAGCTGTTTACATTGTACATTAATGATTTAGACGAGGGGATTAAATGTAGTATCTCCAAATTTGCGGATGACACTAAGTTGGGTGGCAGTGTGAGCTGCGAGGAGGATGCTATGAGGCTGCAGAGTGACTTGGATAGGTTAGGTGAGTGAGCAAATGCATGGCAGATGAAGTATAATGTGGATAAATGTGATGTTATCCACTTTGGTGGTAAAAACAGAGAGACAGACTATTATCTGAATGGTGACAGATTAGGAAAAGGGGAGGTGCAACGAGACCTGGGTGTCATGATACATCAGTCATTGAAGGTTGGCATGCAGGTACAGCAGGCGGTTAAGAAAGCAAATGGCATGTTGGCCTTCATAGCGAGGGGATTTGAGTACAGGGGCAGGGAGGTGTTGCTACAGTTGTACAGGGCCTTGGTGAGGCCACACCTGGAGTATTGTGTACAGTTTTGGTCTCCTAACTTGAGGAAGGACATTATTGCTATTGAGGGAGTGCAGCAAAGATTCACCAGATTGATTCCCGGGATGGTGGGACTGACCTATCAAGAAAGACTGGATCAACTGGGCTTGTATTCACTGGAGTTCAGAAGAATGAGAGGGGACCTCATAGAAACGTTTAAAATTCTGACGGGTTTAGACAGGTTAGATGCAGGAAGAATGTTCCCAATGTTGGGGAAGTTCAGAACCAGGGGTCACAGCCTAAGGGTAAGGGGTAAGCCATTTAGGACTGAGATGAGGAGAAATTTCTTCACCCAGAGAGTGGTGAACCTGTGGAATTCTCTACCACAGAAAGTAGTTGAGGCCAATTCACTAAATATATTCAAAAGGGAGTTAGATGAAGTCCTTACTACTCGGGGGATCAAGGGGTATGGTGAGAAAGCAGGAATGGGGTACTGAAGTTGCATGTTCAGCCATTAACTCATTGAATGGCGGTGCAGGCTCGAAGGGCTGAATGGCCTACTCCTGCACCTATTTTCTATGTTTCTATGTTTCTATGATGCATTTTGGCAGAAGGGATGGGAGAAGCAATATAGAATTAATGGCAATTCTAAAGAGTATGCAGGGACAGGGGGACCTGGGAACTGAAGGTGGCAGGACATATTGAGAGAGTAGTTAGCAAAGCATATGGGATCTTGGGCTTCATAAATAGAGGTATTGAGTACAAAAGCAGGGAAGTTGTGCTGAACCTTTATAAAGCTCTGCTTACAACAAGAGTATTGCATCCAGTTCTGGTCACTACACTTTAGGAAGGATAAGAAGGTCCTTGAGAGGGTGCAAAATAGGTTTACCAGAATGGTTCCAGGGATGAGGAATTTTAGGTCGGAGAAGATGGAGTTAGAAACATAGAAACATAGAAAATAGGTGCAGGAGCAGGCCATTCAGCCCTTCTAGCCTGCACCGCCATTCAATGAGTTCATGGCTGAACATGAAACTTCAGTACCCCCTTCCTGCTTTCTCGCCATAACCCTTGATCCCCCGAGTAGTAAGGACTTCATCTAACTCCCTTTTGAATATATTTAGTGAATTGGCCTCAACTACTTTCTGTGGTAGAGAATTCCACAGGTTCACCACTCTCTGGGTGAAGAAGTTTCTCCTCATCTCGGTCCTAAATGGCTTACCCCTTATCCTCAGACTGTGACCCCTGGTTCTGGACCTCCCCAACATTGGGAACATTCTTTCTGCATCTAACCTGTCTAAACCCGTCAGAATTTTAAACGTTTCTATGAGGTCCCCTCTCATTCTTCTGAACTCCAGTGAATACAAGCCCAATTGATCCAATCTTTCTTGATAGGTCAGTCCCGCCATCCCGGGAATCAGTCTGGTGAACCTTCGCTGCACTCCCTCAATAGCAAGAATGTCCTTCCTCAAGTTAGGGGACCAAAACTGTACACAATACTCCAGGTGTGGCCTCACCAAGGCCCTGTACAACTGTAGCAACACCTCCCTGCCCCTGTATTCAAATCCCCTCACTATGAAGGCCAACATGCCATTTGCTTTCTTAACCGCCTGCTGTACCTGCATGCCAACCTTCAATGACTGATGTACCATGACACCCAGGTCTCGTTGCACCTTCCCTTTTCCTAATCTGTCACCATTCAGATAATAGTCTGTCTCTCTGTTTTTACCACCAAAGTGGATAACCTCACATTTATCCACATTATACTTCATCTGCCATGCATTTGCCCACTCACCTAACCTATCCAAGTCACTCTGCAGCCTAATAGCATCCTCCTCGCAGCTCACACTGCCACCCAACTTAGTATCATCCGCAAATTTGGAGATACTGCATTTAATCCCCTCGTCTAAATCATTAATGTACAATGTAAACAGCTGGGGCCCCAGCACAGAACCTTGCGGCACTCCACTAGTCACTGCCTGCCATTCTGAAAAGTACCCGTTTACTCCTACTCTTTGCTTCCTGTCTGACAACCAGTTCTCAATCCACGTCAGCACACTACCCCCAATCCCATGTGCTTTAACTTTGCACATTAATCTCTTGTGTGGGACCTTGTCGAAAGCCTTCTGAAAGTCCAAATATACCACATCAACTGGTTCTCCTTTGTCCACTTTACTGGAAACATCCTCAAAAAATTCCAGAAGATTTGTCAAGCATGATTTCCCTTTCACAAATCCATGCTGACTTCGACCTATCATGTCACCATTTTCCAGATGCACTGCTATGACATCCTTAATAATTGATTCCATCATTTTACCCACTACTGAGGTCAGGCTGACCGGTCTATAATTCCCTGTTTTCTCTCTCCCTCCTTTTTTAAAAAGTGGGGTTACATTGGCTACCCTCCACTCCATAGGAACTGATCCAGATTCAATGGAATGTTGGAAAATGACTGTCAATGCATCCGCTATTTCCAAGGCCACCTCCTTAAGTACTCTAGGATGCAGGCCATCAGGCCCTGGGGATTTATCGGCCTTCAATCCCATCAATTTCCCCAACACAATTTCCCGACTAATAAAGATTTCCCTCAGTTCCTCTTCCTTACTAGACCCTCTGACCCCTTTTATATCCGGAAGGTTGTTTGTATCCTCCTTAGTGAATACCGAACCAAAGTACTTGTTCAATTGATCCGCCATTTCTTTGTTCCCCGTTATGACTTCCCCTGATTCTGACTGCAGGGGACCTACGTTTGTCTTCACCAACCTTTTTCTCTTTACATACCTATAGAAACTTTTGCAATCCGCCTTAATGTTCCCTGCAAGCTTCTTCTCGTACTCCATTTTCCCTGTCCTAATCAAACCCTTTGTCCTCCTCTGCTGAGTTCTAAATTTCTCCCAGTCCCCAGGTTCGCTGCTATTTCTGGCCAATTTGTATGCCACTTCCTTGGCTTTAATACTATCCCTGATTTCCCTAGATAGCCACGGTTGAGCCACCTTCCCCTTTTTATTTTTACGCCAGACAGGAATGTACAATTGTTGTACTTCATCCATGCGGTCTCTAAATGTCTGCCATTGCCCATCCACAGTCAACCCCCTAAGTATCATTCGCCAATCTATCCTAGCCAATTCACGCCTCATACCTTCAAAGTTACCCTTCTTTAAGTTCTGGACCATGGTCTCTGAAATTACTGTTTCATTCTCCATCCTAATGCAGAATTCCACCATATTATGGTCACTCTTCCCCAAGGGGCCTCGCACAATGAGATTGCTAATTAATCCTCTCTCATTACACAACACCCAGTCTAAGATGGCCTCCCCCCTAGTTGGTTCCTCAACATATTGGTCTAGAAAACCATCCCTTATGCACTCCAGGAAATCCTCCTCCACCGTATTGCTTCCAGTTTGGCTAGCCCAATCTATGTGCATATTAAAGTCACCCATTATAACTGCTACACCTTTATTGCATGCACCCCTAATTTCCTGTTTGATGCCCTCCCCAACATCCCTACTACTGTTTGGAGGTCTGTACACAACTCCTACTAACGTTTTTTGCCCTTTGGTGTTCTGCAGCTCTACCCATATAGATTCCACATCATCCAAGCTAATGTCTTTCCTAACTATTGCATTAATCTCCTCTTTAACCAGCAATGCTACCCCACCTCCTTTTCCTTTTATTCTATCCTTCCTGAATGTTGAATACCCCTGAATGTTGAGTTCCCAGCCCTGATCATCCTGGAGCCACGTCTCCGTAATCCCAATCACATCATATTTGTTAACATCTATTTGCACAATTAATTCATCCACCTTATTGCGGATACTCCTTGCATTAAGACACAAAGCCTTCAGGCTTGTTTTATTAACACCCTTTGTCCTTTTAGAATTTTGCTGTACAGTGGCCCTTTTTGTTCTTTGCCTTGGGTTTCTCTGCCCTACACTTTTCCTCATCTCCTTTCTGTCTTTTGCTTTTGGCTCCTTTTTGTTTCCCTCTGTCTCCCTGCATTGGTTCCCATCCCCCTGCCATATTAGTTTAAATCCTCCCCAACAGCACTAGCAAACACTCCCCCTAGGACATTGGTTCCAGTCCTGCCCAGGTGCAGACCGTCCGGTTTGTACTGGTCCCACCTCCCCCAGAACCGGTCCCAATGCCCCAGGAATTTGAATCCCTCCCTGCTGCACCACTGCTCAAGCCACGTATTCATCTGCGCTATCCTGCGATTCCTACTCTGACTATCACGTGGCACTGGTAGCAATCCCGAGATTACTACTTTTGAGGTCCTACTTTTTAATTTAGCTCCTAGCTCCTTAAATTCGTTTCGTAGGACCTCATCCCTTTTTTTGCCTATGTCGTTGGTACCAATGTGCACCACGACAACTGGCTGTTCTCCCTCCCATTTCAGAATGTCCTGCACCCGCTCCGAGACATCCTTGACCCTTGCACCAGGGAGGCAACATACCATCCTGGAGTCTCGGTTGCGGCCGCAGAAACGCCTATCTATTCCCCTCACAATTGAATCCCCTATCACTATCGCTCTCCCACTCTTTTTCTTGCCCTCCTGTGCAGCAGAGCCAGCCACGGTGCCATGAACTTGGCTGCTGCTGCCCTCCCCTGATGAGTCATTCCCCTCAACAGTACCCAAAGCGGTGTATCTGTTTTGCAGGGGGATGACCGCAGGGGACCCCTGCACTACCTTCCTTGCTCTACTCTTCCTGTTGGTCTTCCATTCCCTATCTGGCTGTGGACCCTTTCCCTGCGGTAAGACCAACTCACTACACGTGATACTCACGTCATTCTCAGCATCGTGGATGCTCCAGAGTGAATCCACCCTCAGCTCCAATTCCGCAACGCGGACCGTCAGGAGCTGGAGGTGGACACACTTCCCGCACACGTAGTCGTCAGGGACACCGGAAGCGTCCCTGAGTTCCCACATGGTACAGGAGGAGCATAACACCCGACCGAGCTCTCCTGCCATGACTTAACCCTTAGATACACTTAAACTGGTAATAACAATGTTAAAAGTTACTGACCAATATAAGAAGAAAAAGAAAAACTACTCACCAATCACCAGCCAATCACTTACCACCTAGGCTGTGACGTCACCTTTGTTTTTTTGCCTTCTCCCTGTAGCTGCACCGGTACGCCTCTCGCCGACCCCGGACTCGCGCTGCTCCGAGCTCCCGCCTCCTCGACTGACTGCTCCGAGCTCCCGCTGGCCTTTATAGGCCTCTCGCCGACCCCGGACTCGCGCTGCTCCGAGCTCCCGCTGGCCTTTATAGGCCTCTCGCCGACCCCGGACTCGCGCTGCTCCGAGCTCCCGCCTCCTCGACTGACTGCTCCGAGCTCCCGCTGGCCTTTATAGGCCTCTCGCCGACCCCGGACTCGCGCTGCTCCGAGCTCCCGCCTCCTCGACTGACTGCTCCGAGCTCCCGCTGGCCTTTATAGGCCTCTCGCCGACCCCGGACTCGCGCTGCTCCGAGCTCCCGCCTCCTCGACTGACTGCTCCGAGCTCCCGCTGGCCTTTATAGGCCTCTCGCCGACCCCGGACTCGCGCTGCTCCGAGCTCCCGCCTCCTCGACTGACTGCTCCGAGCTCCCGCTGGCCTTTATAGGCCTCTCGCCGACCCCGGACTCGCGCTGCTCCGAGCTCCCGCCTCCTCGACTGACTGCTCCGAGCTCCCGCTGGCCTTTATAGGCCTCTCGCCGACCCTCTCCTTGGAGCAAAGGAGGTTGAGGGGAGATTTGATAGAGGTGTACAAGAGTAGATAAGGTAGATAGAGAAAGGTTGTTCCCATTAGCTGATGATACAAGGACTAAGGGACACAGATGTAAGGTTTTGGGCAAGAGATACAGGAGGAAGAAACTTTTACACAGCGAGTGGTAATGACCGGGCACTCGCTGCCGACGAGGGCAGTGAAAGCGGAGACGATCAAAGATTTCAAAAGGAAATTGGATAGGCACTAGAGGGAAATAAACTTGCAGGGCTACAGGGATAGAGCGGGGGAATGGGACTGATTGGATTACTCTACAATGACCGGCATGGACTCGATGGGCCGAATGGCTCCCTTCTATACCGTAATGACTATGGGCCCGAAATTCAGAACAGCTGGAAAGCTAGTACTCCCACCACCTTTTTGGGGCCATTAGGGCCAAAAAAATTTCATGGCTGGGCCATCGCATATTGATCTCCACTGAACAATTTGGTTTCAGTGCTAATGAACCCTTCCAAAGTGGATTTTTCAGCGGTGTGGCTGTCTTAATTTGAGCATTATCACCTCTGGGAAATTCAGCACGCAGGTAAGGGTTTCTAACGAGACAGCTGGCCAGGGTTTGCAGCAAGCAGCAAGGCCGTGAAGCGGGGCGGGGGGAGGGGCGGAGGAGTTTGGAAGGATGGCTGGTGTAAAAGGTGCAAGGAAAGCTGGAGACATTGATGGACCATGTGGAGGTCAGAAAAATATTGTTTCCTGACGTGGGGAGACCTGGCAGACAGGCAGTACACAATGCATGGAGGGAGATTGCAGGGGAGGTGTCAGGCACTTCCATATATGTGAGGGTGCACCCTCCTAGAAGGGTGCTGGCCAGTCTGCACACAGCCCTTCCAGGGTGGCGATGGGTCGATGCCTCCTAGTTCTGGAGCGACAGAGATCCTCCTCCTCCTCAGGTGGTACTGCTGGCTCGACCTCCAGCGACTGTCCCCTCAGGATGACCATGACCAGGTTGTGCAGCATGCAGCAGACCACGACGATGATGGAGACCCATTGAGGAGAGTACTGCACGGTGCCACCAGAGCAGTCGAGGCACCGGAACCTCTGCTTCAGGATGTCTATGCACTGCTCGATGATGCACCTGGTGGCACAATTAGCGTCATTGTATGCATGCTCTGGCGCTGTCCTGAGATTCCGCAGAGAAGTGAGCGGCCAAGTGGATAGTGTGGAAATGTATTTTTAAAGTTGCATTACACTGTTTTTTGTACCTTTTTGCCATAAAACAAAATGGAGTCCCGATTCTGCCAGAGGCTTCTGCAGCAGACAGTCTGTTTGCATAAACATGCTAACCTTGACTGAAACTGCTGATAGCTGATTAATAGCCACCAGACAACATTAAGACTGTCCTGCTGAGATAAGTACCACCCATTGTGCTCCCCTGTATTATCAATAGTCTGTCGCTATACCAGACCTTAGAAGGGCTGGATAAAGGTTGTAAAGATGCAGCACCAATTCACCCCCGAAGAGATAATCAAATTATGAGCCATTATCTCTTGTGCAGAACTCATCCATAATATGCAAGAAGCCAATTACCCAATCAACCACGATGGAAATCATGGGCCCAAATAGATGGCCAGGTAACTGGACAATCCTAAAACAATGCAAAACCAGTGATAGCACATTATCACACCCTCATCGAGTTATTGCTGACTGGCCCACCAAAAACACTGACAAAGGAGACATTTGAAAAAAATGTCAAGACAAGGATATGATAATCATTAACTCTTTATCTGTTTTCGCTGACTGCAAAGGCAGAACCAATACACAGGATGGGACCATAACTTGTTTTTACTGTATAATACCTTGTGAAACTGTACCATATTGGAGGTCTTCACTTAGCCTTTGAGTGAGTGAGACTCTTCCCTTGCTGCAAGTAAAAATTAAAAGAACATCTGCCAGAGGTGAAGGTGTCAAGAGTCGTATATTGTGAGTCGAGATTTCGACAGTTACTTCTTGGAGGTTCCACTGAGATCGCTTACTCTCGAACCTGTGAGTAAAATGGATACAGGCATAGTGCCTCTTCAGTGAAGGACTTCACTGACCAGAATAAGGTGAGCCTTTTGCTCACAAGATGTTTCTTTACTGTTGAATTGCTTATGTAATCTGTTGTCCACAGGGGAGGTACTGTGATCTACGAGACTCAATGTTTAAGAGCTAAAATTATTTTTTGTAATCATTTTCTTCTCAGCTTGAAGGCAGGAGGGATCTGATCCTGAAAATATCTTGAAACAGCCGGGGAGATTTTCATTAGGAAAAGGTATAAAAAGAGCGCTATCGATCGATGGTTCTTATGTGATAAGATAAGGTGATTCTTGTGAGGATCAGAGTCCTTGTGCGATAGGACCATAAGTTAAGGTGATTCTTGTGAGGATCAGAGTCCTTGTGTGAGGACCTATAGGGAATTAAGATAAGTTAAGGACTCGGTCCGTAGTGGCATACAACGCAGACTGAGAATTGACTATTTGTTTAAATAGAGTTTAAGGCTATGGTTTGTATACCTGTGTGAATGTTGATTGTCCTAGTTGTCTTTGTTATACTGTTGTGTTCAATACTTTTGTGCGACATTGCAATTAGAAAAATGGGAGGAGTCACTAGGGAAAATTGTGATTAAAAAAAAACAAGGATTGATTGAGAAAAGAAACAGTAACTGATTGGTCAACTACGTTGGTTCATGTCAACATATCTCACACACCCAGACTGAGCCCGAATTAAGAGCCTTTTCAGGCCACGTGATGGCCTGGAGAAGTGGGCATAGAGAACTTGGTTGACCGAAAGGATTGTGAGATCAGAAACTGTGAAAAATCTTAATCATCCAGAATGGGTGCCGGAGCAAGAAAAACACCACCAAGGGCACACCAGCCTATTTTATGCTCCAGAATTGTGGTCAGTCTTCAATTGTCCATCTAAAAAAATGGGTAAAATGGACTAAGGGTGAAAACAGGCCATTTCCACCCAATGGTTCATTTAATTTAGAGAGAATAACATGTCTAGAGGAGTGCCTTATAGACAGAGACCCAGGTAGAAGAGGTAAAAAGAAAGTAAATTGTTCAGCATTTGGAGATTGGAAAAGGGAAGCTGAGGAACAACATGAAAAGAGCCTAGGGGTTAGCAAGCAGTGTACTAAAGGGAGAAAGCAGGTGGATGAACGAGTAGAGCAGCTGAATCGCCCTAGACATGGTAAACATCCATCTGTTATGGTTGCTAAAGAAACAAAGGCACACCCGCCAGATGCCCCTAAGGGTTGGGAAAAAGATGAGGATGAGGATTGGGATGAGGGTTGGACTCCCTATAACCATCGACCACCGCCGTATGTTCTACTCCAAGCGGATGCTCCAGGAACAGGGAGGAGACGATCCTCGGGCCGGAGCACAGGGAGACGGGGTAACACCCGCTCCCAACAATGCAGATGCAGCTACAGGAGAAGTAGATCTGTCACAAGGAAATCAATACCGTGATGGCCCTGCAGGTAGTATGCGAAGTCACACTCGTGGACAAGGGTCCAGTGCCCTAGAGCCATCCGCATTCCCATTAAGGCTTTTCCCCAATCCAATCCCTGACAGAGCTCCGATTCCTATTTATCGACCATGGTCATCAAATGAGTTAAGAACAATTGTGGAAGGATTGGCAGATCCTAAAACCAGTATTGAAAAGGCCATAGACCAATTAAAAGTGATCATGTTGTGCCATGAACCCAGTATATTAGATGGTCAAATTTTGCTGAAAGCATGGTTAAAGGACACTAAATTTGCCGAATTCGAGACAAAATTCACAGATTTTAAAACCCATCGAGAGGCACCCAATGCAGATCTCGGCACGAAGCCAGGAGAGGGGTTCTGGGGAAGATGTTGGGAGGCCTTACATCAAGTATTCCCAAGGAAAACGAATTGGTCCAAAATCATGAAAACTAGACAAAGAAAGGATGAGGATGTTGAGGATTACGTAGAAAGAGTGCGAGAAATCATGAACCAATGTTCAGATATGAAAATAGAGGAAGTAGACTCTCCCATGATTAACGCCGTGGTAAACGGACTACGACCTGAACTTAGAGATCCCTTTAAATTAGTTTGTCTCGGATGGCGACAGGAATCGCTATCCAAGGTTGTATTTATGTTAAAGGACACCCGCCCCAGTGACATCTTCCTACTGCCCTCAACAGGGTAGAGGAAGAGGATGAAGCAGAGGAAGAAATTTTAGGGGAAGAGGGAGAGGAGGTGTAGGGCAAGGACAATATCGCACCTGTTATAATTGTGGTCAGACTGGACACTGGGCTCGAAATTGCCCGTCAAAACAGCAACAACTAAATTATGATTGGGCTCAACAGGCAGGTAATAGACCACCTCTTCCACCTCTAGAACCCAACCCGTATGCGACCCAAGTCCAGGTACATGCTAGACCTCAGACTAATTTCTCTAAAAAAGCAATAAAGAAAGGAAAGATAGATTTTGAAGGTAAACTTGTGCAAAACATAAAAACAGATAGTAAAAGCTTTTACAGATATATATAACGGGAAAGAGTGACTAAAGTAAATATTGGTCCCTTAGAAGATGAGAAGGGGGATTTAATAATGGGAAATGTGGAAATGGCTGAGACCTTAAACAATTATTTTGCTTCGATCTTCACAGTGGAAGACACAAAAACCATGCCAAAAATTGCTGGTCACGGGAATGTGGGAAGGGAGGACCTTGAGACAATCACTATCACTAGGGGGATAGTGCTGGACAGGCTAATGGGACTTGAGGTAGACAAGTCCCCTGGTCCTGATGAAATGCATCCCAGGGTATTAAAAGAGATGGCGGAAGTTATAGCAGATGCATTCGTTATAATCTCCCAAAATTCTCTGGACTCTGGGGAGGTACCAGCGGATTGGAAAGCAGCTAATGTAACGCCTCTGTTTAAAAAAGGGGGCAGACAAAAGGCAGGTAACTATAGGCCGGTTAGTTTAACATCTGTAGTGGGGAAAATGCTTGAAACTATCATTAAGGAAGAAATAGCGGGACATCTAGATAGGAATAGTGTAATCAAGCAGACGCAACATGGATTCATGAAGGGGAAATCATGTTTAACTAATTTACTGGAATTCTTTGAGGATATAACGAGCATGGTGGATAGAGGTGTACCGATGGATGTGGTGTATTTAGATTTCCAAAAGGCATTCGATAAGGTGCCACACAAAAGGTTACTGCAGAAGATAGAGGTACACGGAGTCAGAGGAAATGTATTAGCATGGATAGAGAATTGGCTGGCTAACAGAAAGCAGAGAGTCGGGATAAATGGATCCTTTTTGAGTTGGAAATCGGTGGTTAGTGGTGTGCCACAGGGATCGGTGCTGGGACCACAACTGTTTACAATGGAAGAGGGGACAGAGTGTAGTGAAACAAAATTTGCAGATGACACTAAGATTAGTGGGAAAGCGGGTTGTGTAGAGGACACAGAGAGGCTGCAAAGAGATTTGGATAGGTTAAACGAATGGGCGAAGGTTTGGCAGATGGAATACAATGTCGGAAAGTGTGAGGTCATCCACCTTGGGAAAAAAAACAGTAAAAGGGAATATTATTTGAATGGGGAGAAATTACAACATGCTGCGGTGCAGAGGGACCTGGGGGTCCTTGTGCATGAATCCCAAAAAGTTAGTTTGCACGTGCAGCAGGTAATCAGGAAGGCGAATGGAATGTTGGCCTTCATTGCGAGAGGGATGGAGTACAAAAGCAGGGAGGTCCTGCTGCAACTGTATAGGGTATTGGTAAGGCCGCACCTGGAGTACTGCGTGCAGTTCTGGTCACCTTGCTTAAGGAAGGATATACTGGCTTTGGAGGGGGTACAGAGATGGTTCACTTGGCTGATTCCGGAGATGAGGGGGTTACCTTATGATGATAGATTGAGTAGACTGGGTCTTTATTCGTTGGAGTTCAGAAGGATGAGGGGTGATCTTATAGAAAAATTTAAAATAATGAAAGGGATAGACAAGATAGAGGCAGAGAGGTTGTTTCCACTGGTAGAGGAGGCTAGAACTAGGGAGCACAGCCTCAAAATACGGGGGAGCCAATTTAAAACAAAGTTGAGAAGGAATTTCTTCTCCCAGAGGGTTGTGAATCTGTGGAATTCTCTGCCCAAGGAAGCAGTTAAGGCTAGCTCATTGAATGTATTCAAATCACAGATAGATAGATTTTTAACCAATAAGGGAATTAAGGGTTACGAGGAGAGGGCGGGTAAGTGGAGCTGAGTCCACGGCCAGATCAGCCATGATCTTATTGAATGGTAGAGCAGGCTCGAGGGGCTAGATGGGCTACTCCTGTTCCTAATTCTTATGTTTTTATGTTCTTATGTTCAAAATCTATTTGGACCACAGAATCAAAATCAATTGAGCCAACGATCAAAGTATCTGTATAATGACCAATGACGCCCAATCCCAGATCCAAGTGCTACGAGCAAACAGCTACCTGTCATTTCGTTAAATGCCACAGGAGAACCTGAAGTAAAAATACAAATACAAGGAAAGGATATCCCATTCCTAGTGGATACTGGCACCATCTATTCGGTCCTTTCAAGGGAAGATACAAAGGGAATTCCCACTTCCACTAATCAAACCTCAGTGATTGGACTATCTGGACACGCTCATCAAATGTTTTTCTCTGGCCCTATCAATGTACAATTAGAAGATTACAAAGAGATTCATTCATTCCTACTGTCTAAGGAAGTTCCAGTAAATCTGTGTGGACGTGACCTATTATGTAAAATGAATGCCACTATCCTCTGTTCTCCAACCAGTATGGAAGTTCGAGTCCCCATTGATAAATGTGGGGCATACCCACTACTTCAACCCACAACACCCATATTGTACGCCTGGAAAAGTTTTGGCCCTACACTAAGCAAAACCATATCCTACTTGGTCGGTTCATATTGGTGTGTGACAAGGTTAATCATAGACTACCTCAAATCTCAAAACTTTGGAAATTGGCACGAAACGTTACACTGTACAGCGTATTATGACAAAACTGGATCAGACGCTACAGCACAAATCTTTTATCAACCATTCCTGCACCTTAAACATCAATTGATGATTGAACAAATTTTTATCGGACCTGAAGGAATAGCTGAAGGGGTTGACTTATCCTCCCACAATCAGACCTTGTTTAAGGTTAAAGGTAGTGTTCCACGCTGCACCCTTGCAGTTGCAGACACATATAAATCCCAGGATTTAGGACGAATGGTTAAGAGAATGCAAGGATCTCCAGTACAAGAGAAATGGCACACACTTAATGGAACACTAGGGCAACATGAGGGAGGGGAAGACTATTCTGTCAAGTTGAATAGGAAAATATATTTCAATGCGATCTTAGAAGAAAAGATACTTTCGGTCACTAGCTTTTCATTGCAACAAGAAACAGCAGAACTTCTTGCTGAGGTCCCAGAGCAACTTTGGTCTACACACTCTAATGAAGTAGGAAAGATGCTTACCGCACAACCATATAAGGTAGCGATCAATACAACCGTATCACTTCCTAAGAAACCCCAATATCCCTTGTCTCCAGCCGCAGAACAAGGTATCGAGCCAGTCATTACATCTCTGCTGGCACAGGGAATAATAGTTCCAACTAGAAGTCCATGTAACACTCCGATTTTTCCGGTTCAGAAGCCCAATAGTGACAAATGGAGATTTGTCCAAGACCTACGTGCCGTGAATGTATCTGTATTCCCAACTTATCCGGTAGTGCCCAATCCTGTGACTATATTTACCAGTATTCCGGCAAACTCAACGTATTATACGATGATTGATCTATGTTCGGCATTTTTCACCCAGAGTCCCAATTCCTGTTTGCCTTCACGTATAAAGGACGCCAATATACGTGAACAAGACTCTCGCAGGGATTTACCGAAAGCCCTACTATATTTTCACAATGCTTAAAGAAGGATCTGGAAGATGTAATTTTACCAGCGGGTTCTACACTTGTACAGTATGTTGATGACTTACTGCTCGCCTCACCCTTAAATTAGCCTGCGGAACAGATTCTTTTGCGTTATTAAAAGCCTTGGCCTCGAAAGGACACAAAGTGTCAAAGGCGAAGTTACAATGTGTCTCAGAAAAGGTTCGGTATCTAGGGCACGAATTGGTCAGAGATACGAGACAATTGACACAAGACCAAGTAAAAGCAATCTGCTCTGCCCCACTACCAGTAACCAAGAGAGAAATGAAACATTTCCTCGGCAGGTCAGGATATTGCAGGCAATGGATTATGAGTTATTCCGAGATCGTTAGACCATTGTTAGACATGTTCACGCCCTCACTACCAGAGAAGTTGATTTGGAATGAAGTATCCCGGAATGCTTTCCAGAATCTTAAGCAATCCCTCACTTCAGCACCAGCCTTGGGATTATCAGATTACACTAAGCCATTCAACTTATTTGTTCATCACAAGTCAGGTTTTGCACAATCTGTTTTGACTCAGTTACATGGGGACAGGCAGCGACCGATAGCGTATTTCAGTGTCCAACTAGACCCAGTGGCACGCGGACTACCAGGATGTCTTCCTTCGTTGGCAGCAGCTTATTACGCTGTACAACAGGCTCAGGCAATAACGCTAAATCATCAGACCATTTTATATATCGCACACTCTGTCGAGATTTTACTTACTAAATGTGCTCAACACCTAACTTCTGCAAGAACCACTAAATATGAAGTTGAATTGTTGTCAAATCCGAACCTCATCATTAAAAGATGTACTACCTTAAATCCAGCCACTCTACTCCCCACGGAAGAAGACGGTGAACCCCATTCATGTGAAATGGTAACCGAATTAGTGACTAAACCACGTATCAATTTAACAGATGTACCAATGTGTAACCCTGATCTAGTGTACTATGTTGACAGATAAGCCTTACGAAATGATAGGGGCCAACCTAGAGCAGCTTATGCAATTGTAACCCAATTTAATGTTGTCAAAACAGCCTCTCTTCCAGACTCCTTTTCAGCCCAACAAGCCGAATTGTTTGCGTTAACTCGAGCCTGTATTCTGGCTGAAGGACAAACAGTTAATATCTACACCGACTCCAGGTATGCTTTTGGGGTGTCACATGACTATGGACAAATTTGGAAAATGCGTGGGTACCTGACTTCTTCAGGAACAAGTAGAAAATCTTCTGCGAGCCATTCAATGCCCCTTGAAACTTGCCATTATCAAATGCCAAGCACATACAGGCCAGTCGAATGAGGTGGCACTTGGGAACGCCAGAGCTGATAATGCGGCTAAGTCAGCAGCTCTGTCAAAAGGGGGGATGCAGGTGTCATTGTTTCCACTAAGGAAAAATAATTGCTCAGACCCGCCACCCACTATTAACGACGTGCTGGCCTTTCAGACACAGGCCAGTACGGAGGAGGTGGTGACCTGGACGAAGGATCAATGTTATAAAAATCCAGAAGTGGTGGCGTGGTGGCGTCCAAATCCTTACTTCCATGGATTGCCCGATGTGTTCATACATTCACACATGCTGGCAAAGGGGGGATGGCAGATTATATTTTGGCAACTTGGTATGCACCAGGTATTTCGGCAGTTGCAAAACAAATCTGTGAGAATTGTGTGACCTGTCAGACAATGAGTCTGGGTAAGACGGAAAAAGTAGAATCTGCCTCCCACCCAAATCCAGTCGGGCCTTTTGTACATTTACAAATGGATTTTATTGAATTACCTATGTGTATGGGATTTAAGTATGTATTAGTTATTGTAGATGTGTTCTCTAGATGGATTGAAGCTTTTCCATGTAAAAAGGCCGATGCCACTACTGTTGCTAAATTTTTGTTAAAAGAAATTGTACCGCGCTTCGGAATCCCTGCTAAGCTTTCTAGTGATAACGGGTCACATTTCACAGGAACTGTTATAAGAGAAATGTGTAAAGCTTTACAGATTAACCAACGTTTTCATTGCAGTTATCATCCACAATCAGCTGGACTTGTTGAAAGATATAATGGAATGCTTAAGCTGGCAAAATTATGCAATGACACTGGACTGAAATGGACAGAACTGCTGCCCTTAGCTTTGATGGTAATGCGATCTACAACCAACAGAACAACAGGCCTGTCACCCCATGAGATAGTTAAGGGACGTCCCCAACGACTACCTTTTACAGCACCATTTACTGCAAAACAAATGGACATCCACAAAATGGAAGAAAATATGTTGAGTTATTGTATTGCATTAACCAAATGTATTTGCAGCTTTCACTCGCAGTTAAAAGAAGCTCAAGTCAAGCCAGCGGAAGGGAAGTGTCATAGAAACATAGAAACATAGAAAATAGGTGCAGGAGCAGGCCATTCAGCCCTTCTAGCCTGCACCGCCATTCAATGAGTTCATGGCTGAACATGAAACTTCAGTACCCCCTTCCTGCTTTCTCGCCATAACCCTTGATCCCCCGAGTAGTAAGGACTTCATCTAACTCCCTTTTGAATATATTTAGTGAATTGGCCTCAACTACTTTCTGTGGTAGAGAATTCCACAGGTTCACCACTCTCTGGGTGAAGAAGTTTCTCCTCATCTCGGTCCTAAATGGCTTACCCCTTATCCTCAGACTGTGACCCCTGGTTCTGGACTTCCCCAACATTGGGAACATTCTTTCTGCATCTAACCTGTCTAAACCCGTCAGAATTTTAAACGTTTCTATGAGGTCCCCTCTCATTCTTCTGAACTCCAGTGAATACAAGCCCAATTGATCCAATCTTTCTTGATAGGTCAGTCCCGCCATCCCGGGAATCAGTCTGGTGAACCTTCGCTGCACTCCCTCAATAGCAAGAATGTCCTTCCTCAAGTTAGGAGACCAAAACTGTACACAATACTCCAGGTGTGGCCTCACCAAGGCCCTGTACAACTGTAGCAACACCTCCCTGCCCCTGTATTCAAATCCCCTCGCTATGAAGGCCAACATGCCATTTGCTTTCTTAACCGCCTGCTGTACCTGCATGCCAACCTTCAATGACTGATGTACCATGACACCCAGGTCTCGTTGCACCTTCCCTTTTCCTAATCTGTCACCATTCAGATAATAGTCTGTCTCTCTGTTTTTACCACCAAAGTGGATAACCTCACATTTATCCACATTATACTTCATCTGCCATGCATTTGCCCACTCACCTAACCTATCCAAGTCACTCTGCAGCCTAATAGCATCCTCCTCGCAGCTCACACTGCCACCCAACTTAGTATCATCCGCAAATTTGGAGATACTGCATTTAATCCCCTCGTCTAAATCATTAATGTACAATGTAAACAGCTGGGGCCCCAGCACAGAACCTTGCGGCACTCCACTAGTCACTGCCTGCCATTCTGAAAAGTACCCGTTTACTCCTACTCTTTGCTTCCTGTCTGACAACCAGTTCTCAATCCACGTCAGCACACTACCCCCAATCCCATGTGCTTTAACTTTGCACATTAATCTCTTGTGTGGGACCTTGTCGAAAGCCTTCTGAAAGTCCAAATATACCACATCAACTGGTTCTCCTTTGTCCACTTTACTGGAAACATCCTCAAAAAATTCCAGAAGATTTGTCAAGCATGATTTCCCTTTCACAAATCCATGCTGACTTGGACCTATCATGTCACCATTTTCCAGATGCACTGCTATGACATCCTTAATAATTGATTCCATCATTTTACCCACTACTGAGGTCAGGCTGACCGGTCTATAATTCCCTGTTTTCTCTCTCCCTCCTTTTTTAAAAAGTGGGGTTACATTGGCTACCCTCCACTCCATAGGAACTGATCCAGAATCAATGGAATGTTGGAAAATGACTGTCAATGCATCCGCTATTTCCAAGGCCACCTCCTTAAGTACTCTAGGATGCAGGCCATCAGGCCCTGGGGATTTATCTGCCTTCAATCCCATCAATTTCCCCAACACAATTTCCCGACTAATAAAGATTTCCCTCAGTTCCTCTTCCTTACTAGACCCTCTGACCCCTTTTATATCCGGAAGGTTGTTTGTATCCTCCTTAGTGAATACCGAACCAAAGTACTTGTTCAATTGATCCGCCATTTCTTTGTTCCCCGTTATGACTTCCCCTGATTCTGACTGCAGGGGACCTATGTTTGTCTTCACCAACCTTTTTCTCTTTACATACCTATAGAAACTTTTGCAATCCGCCTTAATGTTCCCTGCAAGCTTCTTCTCGTACTCCATTTTCCCTGTCCTAATCAAACCCTTTGTCCTCCTCTGCTGAGTTCTAAATTTCTCCCAGTCCCCAGGTTCGCTGCTATTTCTGGCCAATTTGTATGCCACTTCCTTGGCTTTAATACTATCCCTGATTTCCCTAGATAGCCACGGTTGAGCCACCTTCCCCTTTTTATTTTTACGCCAGACAGGAATGTACAATTGTTGTACTTCATCCATGCGGTCTCTAAATGTCTGCCATTGCCCATCCACAGTCAACCCCCTAAGTATCATTCGCCAATCTATCCTAGCCAATTCTCGCCTCATACCTTCAAAGTTACCCTTCTTTAAGTTCTGGACCATGGTCTCTGAATTTACTGTTTCATTCTCCATCCTAATGCAGAATTCCACCATATTATGGTCACTCTTCCCCAAGGGGCCTCGCACAATGAGATTGCTAATTAATCCTCTCTCATTACACAACACCCAGTCTAAGATGGCCTCCCCCCTAGTTGGTTCCTCAACATATTGGTCTAGAAAACCATCCCTTATGCACTCCAGGAAATCCTCCTCCACCGTATTGCTTCCAGTTTGGCTAGCCCAATCTATGTGCATATTAAAGTCACCCATTATAACTGCTACACCTTTATTGCATGCACCCCTAATTTCCTGTTTGATGCCCTCCCCAACATCCCTATTACTGTTTGGAGGTCTGTACACAACTCCTACTAACGTTTTTTGCCCTTTGGTGTTCTGCAGCTCTACCCATATAGATTCCACATCATCCAAGCTAATGTCTTTCCTAACTATTGCATTAATCTCCTCTTTAACCAGCAATGCTACCCCACCTCCTTTTCCTTTTATTCTATCCTTCCTGAATGTTGAATACCCCTGAATGTTGAGTTCCCAGCCCTGATCATCCTGGAGCCACGTCTCCGTAATCCAAATCACATCATATTTGTTAACATCTATTTGCACAATTAATTCATCCACCTTATTGCGGATACTCCTTGCATTAAGACACAAAGCCTTCAGGCTTGTTTTATTAACACCCTTTGTCCTTTTAGAATTTTGCTGTACAGTGGCCCTTTTTGTTCTTTGCCTTGGGTTTCTCTGCCCTACACTTTTCCTCATCTCCTTTCTGTCTTTTGCTTTTGGCTCCTTTTTGTTTCCCTCTGTCTCCCTGCATTGGTTCCCATCCCCCTGCCATATTAGTTTAAATCCTCCCCAACAGCACTAGCAAACACTCCCCCGAGGACATTGGTTCCAGTCCTGCCCAGGTGCAGACCGTCCGGTTTGTACTGGTCCCACCTCCCCCAGAACCGGTCCCAATGCCCCAGGAATTTGAATCCCTCCCTGCTGCACCACTGCTCAAGCCACGTATTCATCTGCGCTATCCTGCGATTCCTACTCTGACTATCACGTGGCACTGGTAGCAATCCCGAGATTACTACTTTTGAGGTCCTACTTTTTAATTTAGCTCCTAGCTCCTTAAATTCGTTTCGTAGGACCTCATCCCTTTTTTTGCCTATGTCGTTGGTACCAATGTGCACCACGACAACTGGCTGTTCTCCCTCCCATTTCAGAATGTCCTGCACCCGCTCCGAGACATCCTTGACCCTTGCACCAGGGAGGCAACATACCATCCTGGAGTCTCGGTTGCGGCCGCAGAAACGCCTATCTATTCCCCTCACAATTGAATCCCCTATCACTATCGCTCTCCCACTCTTTTTCTTGCCCTCCTGTGCAGCAGAGCCAGCCACGGTGCCATGAACTTGGCTGCTGCTGCCCTCCCCTGATGAGTCATTCCCCTCAACAGTACCCAAAGCGGTGTATCTGTTTTGCAGGGGGATGACCGCAGGGGACCCCTGCACTACCTTCCTTGCTCTACTCTTCCTGCTGGTCTTCCATTCCCTATCTGGCTGTGGACCCTTTCCCTGCGGTAAGACCAACTCACTACACGTGATACTCACGTCATTCTCAGCATCGTGGATGCTCCAGAGTGAATCCACCCTCAGCTCCAATTCCGTAACGCGGACCGTCAGGAGCTGGAGGCGGATACACTTCCCGCACACGTAGTCGTCAGGGACACCGGAAGCGTCCCTGAGTTCCCACATGGTACAGGAGGAGCATAACACCCGACCGAGCTCTCCTGCCATGACTTAACCCTTAGATACACTTAAACTGGTAATAACAATGTTAAAAGTTACTGACCAATATAAGAAGAAAAAGAAAAACTACTCACCAATCACCAGCCAATCACTTACCCCCTAGGCTGTGACGTCACCTTTGTTTTTTTTTGCCTTCTCCCTGTAGCTGCACCGGTACGCCTCTCGCCGACCCCGGACTCGCGCTGCTCCGAGCTCCCGCCTCCTCGACTGACTGCTCGAACTGCTCGACTCCCGCTGGCCTTTATAGGCCTCTCGCCGACCCCGGACTCGCGCTGCTCCGAGCTCCCGCCTCCTCGACTGACTGCTCCGAGCTCCCGCTGGCCTTTATAGGCCTCTCGCCGACCCCGGACTCGCGCTGCTCCGAGCTCCCGCCTCCTCGACTGACTGCTCCGAGCTCCCGCTGGCCTTTATAGGCCTCTCGCCGACCCCGGACTCGCGCTGCTCCGAGCTCCCGCCTCCTCAAATCTGGAGCCCGGGGAATTTGTTTCCATCAAAATCTTTAAAAAAAAAACGCGTTCTACAACCAAGATTTGAAGGACCATACCAGGTCTTGCTGGCGACTAATACTGCAATCAAGGTAAAGGAAAGACCAACATTGATCCATGTGTCCCATTGCAAAAGGGCACCCGACCAGGAGGAAGGGAAGAAGGAACCAGAGGAACAGAAAAAGGAAGACCGAATAAGGAACTGTACGGACTATGGGGATTGATAGTGCTATGCTTGACACGGTTTTGCTTTGCGTTATTACCAGGGGTACAGACACGCCACCGAAGGGAACAGCAAGTAAACGTATTTATGGCGCTGAGTCATAAGTATGCTCAAGAAAGAAACTTGTCTCGTTGTTGGATTGGTTCCCATGTACCTGTCCACTCTGAAGGGGGTATTCCCCTGAGATCTGTCCCCTTTAATGAATCAGAAATGGTCGAATGGTTGATAGTGCAAAATAGGACAAACCTAACCAAGGTGTCAGAAACGAAGGATCTAACAGAATGGAGGTCAGCAGGGTATAAACTTATAGCCTTCCAGGGATGGTACCAGCCAAATTATAATAATATCCATCAGCCCCCCTTCCTAAGCATTACTCCCGGAATAGGAAATCCTGAAGGTATAATATGCCTAGTGAGTAATGAGACTAAAGGACCAGAAATGGGACGCAGCAAGTGTTCCCAATTGACTAAATGGCAAGCCACAACTAATCCCACTGATGGGAGAAAGATAGCAACCGTTGGCTGGACAACGGTCCATAATAAAGCCTCAGGTGAAGGATGGGACGGTGAGACCACTCGAGTATGGATGGCATGGAAGGACCAAAAGCTGACGTCTTATAATTGCACTTACTTTATTTGTGGCCATAAAGCCTACCCATGGTTACCAGCTAACTGGACAGGGTCCTGTTACTTAGGATATGTGGTACCCTTGATTAGATCAACAAAGACTCGAAGGGATGCCTATGGAAGTCATAGACTTAAACGGGATTTGACATGGCTAAATGGAATATTCAAGGTAATGATACCACT
Organism: Pristiophorus japonicus; assembly: GCF_044704955.1. Lineage (NCBI taxonomy): Eukaryota > Metazoa > Chordata > Chondrichthyes > Pristiophoridae > Pristiophorus > Pristiophorus japonicus. The sequence continues at coordinate 1,836,083 of NC_091987.1, forward strand.
CTATGGAATAACATCAAACGAATGGCAATTATGGGAACTGGCTAATTTAGTAGAATCAGTAGCCAATGCAATTTCCCAAGCCTTCGAAGGGGTGAATGACGAAATGGTAGCCATTCGAACAGTGGCTCTCCAAAATCGTATGGCCTTAGATTATCTCCTAGCCAAAGAAGGAGGGACATGCGCGTTAATTGGTGAAGAATGCTGTACGTATATGCTGGATAAGTCAGAAGAAATCGGCAGTCTAGCTGAATACATTAGGAAAAAGGTAATAGAGTACAAACAGACTATTGGCCAGGATGGTACCACCCTGTGGGATTGGGCATCGGGATGGTTGGGAGCCCGAGGGAGATCTTTGGTACAGGGTTTGATCATATTCCTGCTGATAGTCTTCGCCCTCTATCTTTTGTTTGTCTTAGTTAAGTGTTGCTGTGCCAGGTTGGGAAAAACAGTGTTACCAACCGAGACCACTGCTAGGGTTATGGTAGCAACAACTACTGAAGGTTCTTGGGTGGAAATGGAAATAGAGAGACTGTGCAAGATCAGAATGGATTAAGTTGCCCTTGTGAAGGACAAAAGGGGGGAATATGGAAATGTATTTTTAAAGTTGCATTACACTGTTTTTTGTGCCCTTTTTGCCATAAAACAAAATGGAGTCCCGATCCTGCCAGAAGTCTGTTTGCATAAACATGCTAACCTTGACTGAAACTGCTGATAGCTGATTAATAGCCACCAGACAACATTAAGACTGTCCTACTGAGATAAATACCACCCATTGTGCTCCCCTGTATTATCAATAGTCTGTCGCTATACCAGACCTTAGAGGGGCTGGATAAAGGTTGTAAAGATGCAGCACCAATTCATCCCTGAAGAGATAATCAAATGACCAGCCATTATCTCTTGTACTGAACTCATCCATAATATGCAAGAAGCCAATTACCCAATCAACCACTCTGAAAATCATGGGCCCAAATAGATGGCCAGGAAACTGGACAATCCTAAAACAATGCAAAACCAGTGATAGCACATTATCACACCCTCATCGAGTTATTGCTGACTGGCCCACCAAAAACACTGACAAAGGAGACATTTGAAAAAAATGTCAAGACAAGGATGTGGTAATCATTAACTCTTTATCTGTTTTCGCTGACTGCAAAGGCAGAACTAATACACAGGATGAGACCATAACTTGTTTTTTCTACTGTATAAATACCTTGTGAAACTGTACCATATTGGGAGTCTTCGCTTAGCCTTTGACTGAGTGAGACTCTTCCTTGCTGCAAGTAAAACTTATTAAAGGAACATCTACCGGAGCTGATTGTGTTAGAGTCTTATATTGAGAGTCGAGATTTCGACGACAGGGGATATCCCTTGTCCCCAAGCAGCCAACCACAATCCTGATTCAGGCACACTGGTCTGGCACAGAATGAATGAATCATGGCTGCTGCCTCCCTTGCCCGCTGCCTCTCTGCACGGTGTTGACGGCAATGCCTTATCCTTCATGCTGCCCTGCTTCTGAGCAGCTGTACCAGGTGTCGCCCTCTCAACGCTCCTCCCATCCTCAGGGTGAACCCTGCCAAGCAGGTCTCTGCAGCCCACAGGTCTCCACTAAAGAGACAGACCTGAAAGTTGTACAAAAGTCTGTGCAAACCTCTGAGCAGCACTCAGCGGGTTTAATGTAGCCAAAACAATTAATAAAACTATGTGAAAAGCTAAATACTGCGGATGATGGAATCTGACATAAAACACGAATAATTAATAAAATATGAAAAGCTAAATACTGAGGATGACAGAATCTGAAAAAAAACACTAAAATTAACCAAACTGTTTCCCTACCAAAGGGCCCCGATCGCAGCAACATTCCAGCGCTGTTACATTCGAGCACCGACTCGGAAACCTCGTTGGGGCACTGCCTGAAGAAGTCCTACCTTTTTGCAGCTGAAAATTCCTGTCCTGACTGCTTTTTTCAGTGGCCCGCACGCTGCTGAGCTGAATGCTGGAAACCTACCCTTACAGCAGCTTCATCCCACTGTTTCCGGTGGAAGTGAGCACTGCTCGAATCCCCCCCCTGAGCTGATTGTGGCTCGGGAAGGGAAAAATTACCCGACCGCGGCAGCCGATGGATTTTTTCGATTGGCCACCCAAACACCGCGGTAGCCGGCCCTTTGGGGACAGTACATTTTGGCCCCTATGGTTCTATGAGGAAAATGTTTTTAGTCAGTATGGAGCAAGCCCAACAAGAGAGGGGGCAGCTCTAGACTTAAGTTTTAGGAAATGAAGCTGGGCAGGTGGAAGGGGTAGCAGTGGGAGAGCATTTTGGTGGTAGTGTTCATAATTCAGTTAGATGTAGCATAGTTATGGAAAAGAACAAAGGTAGACCAGGTGTTAAAGTTCTCAATTGGGGAAAAGGCCAATTTTACTAAGCTGAAATGTGATTTAACCAAAATGGACTGGAAACAGCTGCTTGAAGATAAATCAGTGTCAATAGTGTTCAAGGAGGATTTAGTGATGGTTCAGAGCAAATATGTTCACAAAAAGGGTGGGACTCCCAAATCTAGAGCCCCTTGGATGTCAAGGAGTAAGCAGGGTTGGATAAGAGGAAAACCTAAAGCTTAGGTCAGATATTGAGAACTCAGTACTACAAAAAGTCTGGAGGAGTATAGAAAGTGCAGGGTGAAATTAGAAAGGAAATTAGGAAAACAAAGCGAGAGCATGAAAGATATTGGCAAGTAAAATCAAGGAAAACCCAAAGATGTTTTATAAATACATAACAAGCGAGAGGATAACTAAGGAGAGTAGGGCCTATTAGAGACCATAAAGGTAACCTGTGTCTGGAGGCAAAAGGGAATGGTTTACACAAGTACACTTAAAGTAGCCTAGTCTCTGAGTCAGAAGGTTGTGGGTTCAAATCCCACTCCAGAGACTTGAGCCCAAAAAATCTAGGCTGACACTGCAGTGCAGTGCTGAGTGCTGCACTCAGAGGTGCCAGCTTTCGGATGGGATGTTAAACCAAGGCCCCATCTGCTCTCTCAAGCGAACATAAAAGATCCCATGGCACTATTTTGAGGAAGAGCAGGAAAGTTATCCCCGGTGTCTTGGCCAATATCTATCCCTCAATCAACATAACAAAAAAAACAGATTACCTGGTCATTATCACATTGCTGTTTGTGGGAGCTTGCTTGTGTGCACATTGGCTGCCGCGTTTCTCACATTACAACAGTGACTACACTCCAAAACTAGTGTAAAGCACTTTGAAGTGCCCATTGGTTGTGAAAGGCACTATATAATTCCAAGTCTTTCTTTCTAAAGAGCCCAACAGTGGAATTTTCAGGTTATTTCTGAACCACTTTCTTTTTGTATTTCTTTCCTGTTTTCAACATAATTGGTCATGGGCCTTTTACCAAGTGCTTTAGCTCTGCTTTTTCTGAGATGTCCATAATAGTGGCAGTGTTTTTCCCAATTTGCTTGCACCTTTTGGAGGAAGAAAAGCAGGAGGGATGGAAGAATTCCAAGCATTATCATTTCAAATCCCTATTTCATATATATATATAAAAAATTTGAAATATTTTATTTATGTTGGGGTTGAAGATTCTTACAACATAATTTTTGCAAAACACTTGTTTAAAATGGTTTATGCTACCTCCTGGTTTCCTTTATCCATTTTGAGGTGGTTTAAAAAAAATAGACCTATTGCAGGAGGAGAACTTGTTTTAGCACCCATTTTTACTCCAACTAGAAAACCTCGAAATGGAAGATTGACATGGTGATACCATAAATCATTAATCATTGACTAGCTTTTACCCACTAAACCATGAAGAGAAAAACAGAGTTGACGTTTCGGGTCGATGACCCCTCATCAGAACTGCAGAATGTTCGAAAAGAGCACATTCGTAAGCACTGAAAGAGGGAGGGGAAGAAAGAACAAAAGGGAAGGTCTGTGATAGAGTGGAAGGCAGGAGAGATTAGAGAGACAAAAGGGATGATGGGCCAAATTGAAAAGGTAATGATAGAGGTTAGTAAAAGGTTAATCTGGATAGGGTGTGAATGGTGTAGTAATGACCAGCTGCCATTATAGACAAAGAGAAGGAAAAAAAACATAAGATGGGGGGTGGAGGAGGGAAAGGGAGCCAAAAATGGCCAGAGGTTATGTTCTGAAATTTTGAACTCAATCTTGAGTTCAGAATGCTGTAAAGTACCTAAACAAAAGATGAGGTGCTGTTCCTCGAGCTTGCGTTGAGCTTCATTGGAACAATGGAGGATCCGAGGACAGAGATATCAGAGTGGGAGTGAAGTGGATAATTAAAGTGTCAGGCGACCAGAAGCTCAGAGCCACATTTACGGACTGAACGGAGGTATTCAGCAAAGCAGTCACCCAATCTATGCTTGGTCTCCCCAATGTAGAGGAGACCACATCGTGAGCAGCAAATACAGTTTACTAAATTGAAAGAAGTACAAGTAAATTGCTGTTTCATCTGGAAGGAGTGTTTGGGGCCCTGGATATTGGGAAGGGAGGAGATAAAAGGGCAGGTGTTGCATCTCTGTGCTTGCACGGGAAGGTGCCGTGGGAAGGAGAGGGGGTGCTGGGGGTGATTGCGGAATGATCCAGGGTGTCGCAGAGGGTGCTGTCCCTTTGGAATGTTGAGAGGGGAGGGGGAGATGTGATTGGTGGTGGGATCACGCTGGAGGTGGCAGAAATGGTGGAGGATGATCCGTTGAAAGTGGAGGCTGGTGGGGTAAAAGGTAAAGACAAGGGGAACACTGTCATGATTCTGAGAGGGAGGGGAAGGGATGAGAGTAGAAGTGCGGGAAATAGACGGATATGGTCGAGGGCCATGTTAACCATGGCAGAGGGGAATCCTCGTTTGAGGAAAAAGGAAGACATGTCAGAAGCACTAGTGTGAAAGGTGGCATCGTCAGAGCAGATGCGACAGAGATGGAGAAACTGGGAGAATGGAATGGAGTCCTTACAGGGTTGGGGTGTGGTCCAGGTAGCTGTGGGAGTCAGTGGGCTTATAGTGGATACTGGTCGAAAGTCTATCCCCAGAAATGGAGACAGAGAACTCGAAGAAGGGAAGGGAAGAGTCAGAGATGGACGATGTGAAGGTGAGGGAAAGGTGGAAATTGGATGCAAAATGAATGAAATTTTCAAGTTCAGGATGAGAGCAGGAAATGGCACTGAAGCAGTCATCAATGTACCGGAGAAAGAGGTGAGGGAGGGGACCCGAGTAGGACTGGAACAAAGAATGTTCCACATATTCCACGAAAAAGCAGACATAGCTGGGACCCACCATTCAGCCCAACCAGTACATGCCGGCGTTTATGCTCCACTCGAGCCTCTTCCCATCTTTCCTCATTTAAATCTATCAGCATAACCCTCTATTCCCTTCTCCCTCATATGCTTATCAAGCCTTCCCTTAAATACATCTATACTATTCGCTTCAACACTCCCTGTGGTAGCTAGTTTCAACTTCTCACCACACTTTGGGGAAAGAAGTTTCTTCTGAATTCCATATTGGATTCATATAGAGATGGCCTCTAGTTATGCTTTTCCCCACAAATGGAAACATTCTACATAAGAACATAAAAATTAGGAACAGGAGTAGACTATCTAACCCCTCGAGCCTGCTCCGCCATTCAATAAGATCATGGCTGATCTGGCCGTGGACTCAGCTCCACTTACCTGCCCGCTCCCCGTAACCCTTAATTCCCTTATTGGTTAAAAATCTATCTATCTGTGACTTGACTACATTCAATGAGCTAGCCTCAACTGCTTCCTTGGGCAGAAAATTCCACAGATTCACAACCCACTGGGAGAAGAAATTCCTTCTTAACTCGGTTTTAAATTGGCTCCCCCGTATTTTGAGGCTGTGCCCCCTAGTTCTAGTCTCCCCTACCAGTGGAAACAACTTCTCTGCCTCTATCTTGCCAATTCCTTTCATGATTTTAAATGTTTCTATAAGATCACCCCTCATCCTTCTGAACTCCAACGAGTAAAGAGCCAGTCTACTCAATATATCATCATAAGGTAACCCCCTCATCTCCGGAATCAGCCCAGTGAATCGTCTCTGTACCCCCTCCAAAGCTAGTATATCCTTCCTTAAGTAAGGTGACCAAAACTGCACGCAGTACTCCAGGTGCGGCCTTACCAATACCCTATACAGTTGCAGCAGGACCTCCCTGCTTTTGTACTCCATCCCTCTCGCAATGAAGTCCAACATTCCATTCGCCTTCCTGATTACCTGCTGCACCTGCAAACTAACTTTTTGGGATTCATGCACAAGGACCCCCAGGTCCCTCTGCACCTCAGCATGTTGTAATTTCTCCCCATTCAAATAATATTCCCTTTGACTGTTTTTTTTCCCAAGGTGGATGACCTCACACTTTCCGACATTGTATTCCATCTGCCAAACCTTCGCCCATTCGCTTAACCGATCCAAATCTCTTTGCAGCCTCTTTGTGTCCTCTACACAACCCACTTTCCCACTAATCTTTGTGTCATCTGCAAATTTTGTTACACTACACTCTGTCCCCTCTTCCAGGTCATCTTTGTATATTGTAAACAGTTGTGGTCCCAGCACCGATCCCTGTGGCACACCACTAACCACCGATTTCCAAACCAAAAAGGACCCATTTATCCCGACTCTCTGTTTTCTGTTTGCCAGCCAATTCTCTATCCATGCTAATACATTTCCTCTGACTCCGTGTACCTCTATCTTCTGCAGTAACCTTTTGTGTGGCACCTTATCAAATGCCTTTTGGAAATCTAAATACACCACATCCATCGGTACACCTCTATCCACCATGCTCGTTATATCCTCAAAGAATTCTAGTAAATTAGTTAAACATGATTTCCCCTTCATGAATCCAAGCAGCGTCTGCTTGATTGCACTATTCCTATCTAGATGTCCCGCTATTTCTTCCTTAATGATAGCTTCAAGTATTTTCCCCACGACTGATGTTAAACTAACCGGCCTATAGTTACCTGCCTTTTGTCTGCCCCCTTTTTAAAACAGAGGCGTGACATTAGCTGCTTTCCAATCCAATGGCACCTCCCCAGAGTCCAGAGAATTTTGGTAGATTATAACGAATGCATCTGCTATAACTTCCGCCATCTCTTTTAATACCCTGGGATGCATTTCATCAGGACCAGGGGACTTGTCTACCTTGAGTCCCATTAGCCTGTCCAGCACTACCCCCCTAGTGATAGTGATTGTCTCAAGGTCCTCCCTTCCCACATTTCTGTGACCAGCAATTTTTGGCATGGTTTTTGTGTCTTCCACTGTGAAGACCGAAGCAAAATAATTGTTTAATGTCTCAGCCATTTCCACATTTCCCATTATTAAATCCCCCTTCTCATCTTCTAAGGGACCAACATTTACCTTAGTCACTCTTTTCCGTTTTATATATCTGTAAAAGCTTTTACTATCTGTTTTTATGTTTTGCACAAGTTTACCTTCGTAATCTGTCTTTTCTTTCTTTATTGCTTTTTTTGTAATTCTTTGCTGTTGTTTAAAATGTCCCCAATCCTCTAGTTTCCCACGAACCTTTATTTCCTTGGTTATCCACGGCTGGTTATCCCTTCTCTTACCGCCCTTCTTTTTCACTGGAATATATTCTTGTTGCTCACTAAGAAAGAGCTCATTAAAAGTCCTCCACTGTTCCTCAATTGTGCCACCGTTTAGTCTGTGTTTCCAGTCTACTTTAGCCAACTCTGCCCTCATCCCACTATAGTCCCCTTTGTTTTAGCATAGTACGCTCGTTTCTGACACAACTTCCTCACCCTCAATCTGTATTACAAATTCAACCATACTGTGATCACTCATTCCGAGAGGATCTTTTACTAGGAGATTGTTTATTTTTCCTGTCTCTTACACAGGACCAGATCTAAGATAGCTTGCTCCCTTGAAGGTTCTGTTGCATACTGTTCTAAGAAGCAATCCGGTATGCATTCTATGAATTCCTCCTCCAGGCTACCCCGTGCGATTTGATTTGACCAATCGATATGTAGGTTAAAATCCCCCATGATTACTGCCGTTCCTTTTTCACATGCCTCCATTAATTCCTTGATTATTGCCCTCCCCACCATGAAGTTATTATTTGGGGGCCTATAAACTACACCCACCAGTGTCTTTTTCCCCTTACTATCTCTAATCTCCACCCACAATGATTCAACATTTTGTTCATTTGAGCCAATATCGTCTCTCACAACTGCCCTGATATCATCCTTTATTAACAGAGCTACCCCACCTCCTTTCCCTTCTTAGAAACATAGAAACATAGAAAATAGGTGCAGGAGTAGGCCATTCGGCCCTTCTAGCCTGCACCGCCATTCAATGAGTTCATGGCTGAACATGCAACTTCAGTACCTCATTCCTGCTTTCTCACCATACCCCTTGATTCCCCTAGTAGTAAGGACTTCATCTAACTCCTTTTTGAATATATTTAGTGAATTGGCCTCAACAACTTTCTGTGGTAGAGAATTCCACAGGTTCACCACTCTCTGGGTGAAGAAATTCCTCCTCATCTCGGTCCTAAATGGCTTCCCCCTTATCCTTAGACTGTGTCCCCTGGTTCTGGACTTCCCCAACATTGGGAACATTCTTCCTGCATCTAACCTGTCTAACCCCGTCAGAATTTTAAACGTTTCTATGAGGTCCCCTCTCATTCTTCTGAACTCCAGTGAATACAAGCCCAGTTGATCCAGTCTTTCTTGATAGGTCAGTCCCGCCATCCCGGGAATCAGTCTGGTGAACCTTCGCTGCACTCCCTCAATAGCAAGAATGGCCTTCCTCAGGTTAGGAGACCAAAACTGTACACAATACTCCAGGTGTGGCCTCACCAAGGCCCTGTACAATTGTAGCAACACCTCCCTGCCCTTGTACTCAAATCCCCTCGCTATGAAGGCCAACATGCCATTTGCTTTCTTAACCGCCTGCTGTACCTGCATGCCAACCTTCAATGACTGATGTACCATGACACCCAGGTCTCTTTGCACCTTCCCTTTTCCTAATCTGTCACCATTCAGATAATAGTCTGTCTCTCTGTTTTTACCACCAAAGTGGATAACATCACATTTATCCACATTATACTTCATCTGCCATGCATTTGCCCACTCACCTAACCTATCCAAGTCGCTCTGCAGCCTCATAGAATCCTCCTTGCAGCTCACACTGCCACCCAACTTAGTGTCATCCGCAAATTTGGAGATACTACATTTAATCCCCTCGTCTAAATCGTTAATGTACAATGTAAACAGCTGGGGCCCCAGCACAGAACCTTGCGGTACCCCACTAGTCACTGCCTGCCATTCTGAAAAGTCCCCATTTACTCCTACTCTTTGCTTCCTGTCTGACAACCAGTTCTCAATCCATGTCAGCACACTACCCCCAATCCCATGTGCTTTAACTTTGCACATTAATCTCTTGTGTGGGACCTTGTCGAAAGCCTTCTGAAAGTCCAAATATACCACATCGACTGGTTCTCCCTTGTCCACTCTACTGGAAACATCCTCAAAAAATTCCAGAAGATTTGTCAAGCATGATTTCCCTTTCACAAATCCATGCTGACTTGGACCTATCATATTACCTCTTTCCAAATGCACTGCGATGACATCCTTAATAATTGATTCCATCATTTTACCCACTACCGATGTCAGGCTGACCGGTCTGTAATTCCCTGTTTTCTCTCTCCCTCCTTTTTTAAAAAGTGGGGTTACATTGGCTACCCTCCACTCCATAGGAACTGATCCAGAGTCAATGGAATGTTGGAAAATGACTGTCAATGCATCCACTATTTCCAAGGCCACTTCCTTAAGTACTCTGGGATGCAGTCCATCAGGCCCTGGGGATTTATCGGCCTTCAATCCCATCAATTTCCCCAACACAATTTCCCGACTAATAAGGATTTCCCTCAGTTCCTCCTCCTTACTAGACCCTCCGACCCCTTTTATATCCGGAAGGTTGTTTGTGACCTCCTCAGTGAATACCGAACCAAAGTACTTGTTCAATTGGTCCGCCATTTCTTTGTTCCCCGTTATGACTTCCCCTGATTCTGACTGCAGGGGACCTACGTTTGTCTTTACTAACCTTTTTCTCTTTACATATCTATAGAAACTTTTGCAATCCGTCTTAATGTTCCCTGCAAGCTTCTTCTCATACTCCATTTTCCCTGCCCTAATCAAACCCTTTGTCCTCCTCTGCTGAGTTCTAAATTTCTCCCAGTCCCCGGGTTCTCTGCTATTTCTGGCCAATTTGTATGCCACTTCCTTGGCTTTAATGCTATCCCTGATTTCCCTTGATAGCCACGGTTGAGCCACCTTCCCTTTTTTATTTTTACGACAGACAGGAATGTACAATTGTTGTAGTTCATCCATGCGGTCTCTAAATGTCTGCCATTGCCCATCCACAGTCAACCCCTTCAGTATCATTCACCAATCTATCCTAGCCAATTCACGCCTCATACCTTCAAAGTTACCCTTCTTTAAGTTCTGGACCATGGTCTCTGAATTAACTGTTTCATTCTCCATCCTAATGCAGAATTCCACCATATTATGGTCACTCTTCCCCAAGGGGCCTCGCACAACGAGATTGCTAATTAATCCTCTCTCATTACACAACACCCAGTCTAAGATGGCCTCCCCCCTAGTTGGTTCCTCGACATATTGGTCTAAAAAACCATCCCTTATGCACTCCAGGAAATCCTCCTCTACCGTATTGCTTCCAGTTTGGTTAACCCAATCTATGTGCATATTAAAGTCACCCATTATAACTGCTGCACCTTTATTGCATGCACCCCTAATTTCATGTTTGATGCCCTCCCCAACATCACTACTACTGTTTGGAGGTCTGTACACAACTCCCACTAACGTTTTTTGTCCTTTGGTATTCTGCAGCTCTACCCATATAGATTCCACATCATCCAAGCTAATGTCCTTCCGAACTATTGCCTTAATTTGCTCCTTAACCAGCAATGCTACCCCACCTCCTTTTCCTTTTATTCTATCTTTCCTGAATGTTGAATACCCCTGGATGTTGAGTTCCCAGCCCTGATCATCCTGGAGCCACGTCTCCGTAATCCCAATCACATCATATTTGTTAACATCTATTTGCACAGTTAATTCATCCACTTTAATGCGGATACTCCTTGCATTAAGACACAAAGCCTTCAGGCTTGTTCTTTTAACACCCTTTGTCCTTTTAGAATTTTGCTGTACAGTGGCCCTTTTTGTTCTCTGCCCTCCACTTTTCCTCATCTCCTTTCTGTCTTTTGCTTTTGCCTCCTTTTTGTTTCCCTCTGTCTCCCTGCATTGGTCCGGTTTGTACTGGTCCCACCTCCCCCAGAACCGGTTCCAATGCCCCAGGAATTTGAATCTCTCCCTTCTGCACCACTGCTCAAGCCACGTATTCATCTGAGCTATCCTGCGATTCCTACTCTGACTAGCACGTGGCACTGGTAGCAATCCCGAGATTACTACTTTTGAGGTCCTAGGTTTTAATTTAGCTCCTAGCTCCTTAAATTTGTCTCGTAGGACCTCATCCCGTTTTTTACCTATATTGTTGGTACCAATGTGCACCACGACAACTGGCTGTTCACCCTCCCTTTTTAGAAAGTCTTGCACCCGCTCCGAGACATCCTTGACCCTTGCACCAGGGAGGCAACATACCATCCTGGAGTCTCGGTTGCGGCCGCAGAAACGCCTATCTATTCCCCTTACAATTGAATCCCCTATCACTATCGCTCTCCCACTCTTTTTCCTGCCCTCCTGTATCCACTCTATGAAAACCTTTTATAATTTTAAAGATCTTTATTACGTCACCCCTCAGCCTTCTTTTTTCAAGAGAAAAGAGAGTTAGCCTGTTCATCCTTTCTTGATATCTATACCATCGCATTTCTCGTATCATCTTTGCAAATCTTCTCTGCACCCTTTTAAGTGCCTCTATGACCTTTTTTTATATATGGTGACCAGAACTGTACACAGTATTCCAAGGCCTGAATCTTCCCAGCCTTGCGAGTACAGGTATAGAGACAGCTCTGCAGTCAAAATGGCCCTGATTGTCAGCGGAACGGGATCCCACTCTGAACCTGCCTCCTTGTAAGTTTCTCGACTGTCGGGACTGTGTGCGGATCACAGACCTGATACCAAGCGGTGGACCAGTTAATTAATGTACTTAACAGGTAGTTTAATGCCGTTTAAGAGGATTAAAAGCAAGCACTTACAATTTTACCAACTTTTTGACGAGTTTGCAGCCCCTTGGGTTTCACGCCAGGTATGTGTGTCGGGTTCTGTGTGACTCTCCATTGCTTTGGTTAGTTGACAGCTGCAGAAGTTGTATAAAAGCTATCATTTCACAGCTGTTCACTTTCCAATGTCAGAAACTGAAGCCTTCAGGATTTGGAAGAAACGTTTGAGCTGTGTGCAGTTTGGAATTTATGAAAGGAAAATCGTGTTTGACAAAACTATTGGAGCTATTTGAGGATGTAACTGATGGAATAGATAAGGGAGAACCAGTGGATGTAAAGCATTTGGATTTTCAGAAGGCCTTTGATAAAGTCCCGCATAAGAGGTTAGTGTGCAACATTAAAACACATAGGATTGGAGGTAATTCACTGGCATGGATTGAAAATTGGTTAATTGACAGGAAACAGTGTAGGAATAAACGGGTCTTTTTCAGGGTGACAGGCAAAAATGATTTGGATGAGGGAACCAAATGTAATATTTCCAAGTTTGCTGACAACACAAAACTAGGTGGGATTGTGAGTTGTGAGGAGGATGCAAAGATGCTGCAAGGCGATTTAGATAGGTTGAGTGAGTGGGCAAACACATGGCAGATGTAGTATAACGTGGATAAATGTGAAGTTATCCACTTTGGTAGGAATAAATATAAAGACAAAGTACTATTTAAATGGTGATAGCTTGGGAAGTGTCGATGTCGATGTACAGAGGGACCTGGGTATCCTTGTACACCAGTCAGTGAAAGCAAACATGCCGGTGCAGCAAGCAGTTAGGAAGGTTAATGGTATGTGGCCTTCATTGCAAGAGGATTTGAGAACAGGAGCAAGGATGTCTTACTAGAGTTATACAGGGCCTTGGTGAGACCACACTTGGAATATTCTGTGCAATTTTGGTCTCCTAACCTAAGAAAGGATATACTTGCCATAGAGCAGCGAAGGTTCACCAGACTGATTCCTGGATGGCAGGACTGTCGTATGAGGACAGATTGGGTCGACTAGGCCTGTATTCACTAGAATGAGAGGGGATCTCATTGAAACGTATAAAATTCTGATGGGGTTGGACAGGCTGAACGCGGGGAAGATGTTTCTCCTGGCTGGAAAGTCTAGAACAAGGTGTCACAGTCTCAGGATACGGGGTCGGAAATTTAGGACTGTGATGAAAATTTTTTTCACTCAGAGGCTGGTGAACCTGAGGAATTCTCTATCACAGAAGGCTGTGGAGGCCAAGTCACTGAATATATTTAAGAAGGAGATAGATAGATTTCTAGACACAAATGGCATTAAGGGGTATGGGGAGAAAGCGGGAATATGGTGTTGAGATAGAGGAACAGCCATGATCATATTGAATGGCGGTGCAGGCTCGAAGGGCCGAATGGCCTACTACTGCTCCTATTTTCTGTTTCTATGGAAGTGTTTGCAGTGAACTCTATTCACTGTCACCTCTCTCACCATTGACAGATCGCTTCTGTCATCTCAACCTCACCTGCCATCTATTCCAGCAGCACGGTACCCTTGAAAAAATCTCACCTTGGTCCTCAGAATCCTATCACCAGCCCCAACACCTTCTCCACAATTAACTGACGCTGCACAGGACATCAGCACCTGACCACAATGCTGCCTGGGTGTCATGAGATGGCCTCACCATGGATACATTTACTTCACTTGAGGCTGTGCACCTTGGCTGCCACATGATGCACCGTGTTTGCACCAACCAACACCAGCACCATAAAGCATCCCCGCACTGTCATTTCTTTCACACTCATCACCATTGTGCAGGATATCTTTATGTCTGACCATTCACTGCAGATCACTACCCACTTCCAAAGGTGCACACAAATCTGGCTAAGAGCACAAATTGTTCAAAATAAAGATTTCAATGTTTTACAACACATTTGTAGAAATTCTACATGAACATTGGCTGAATGACCCAAGTGTGTACCCTTGTGTGTTGTTAGTTGGTACGATTGGACAAGGATGAGGGTGAGTGTGAGGGGTGGCTAGTGAGATGGGGAAGTGATAATGGAGATAGAGAGAGAGGGATGGGTGGAGGTGCAAGGTCAGTTGGTATGAGTAAGGATGTGCAGGAGTAGGGTAGGGAATGCAAAGTGTTGGGGATGTGATGAGTGGCACAGTAGGATGAGGTTAAGTGTGGTTTTGCAGTAACATTTCGTGAGCTACTGAGATGATTGAAAGATTTGCACCACTGCAGGCAGGTCTTTCTGACATCACTGTTTTTGCCCTCTTATGCAATGTGCACCCAGGCTGCGTTGGTTTCCTGAGGTCTCTTCTGCCCATTGGAAGGGAAGAGGACCTCCCTGCGTGCTGTGACTCGCTCCATAAGCATCTGGAGGTAGTCATGGGAGAGCCTAGGTGCAGCTGTGTCCCTTTGTGCAGTGTTTGCAGCAGCTCAATGCTGTAGAATACTGACAAAAGAACTGTCAAAAACAAGTTGGCCATGGTCCCTTTAAGGAAACCGCTATAACAAGCTCAATCATTGTAAAATTGTGTTGCGTGGGCGGGATGGAGCATTTTGTAATCTCCCCCATTTAAATAATAATTTGCTTTTTTATTTTTCCTACCAAAGTGGATAACCTCACATTTTCCCACATTATATTCCATCTGCCAAATTTTTGCGCACTCACTTAGTCTATCTATATCCCTTTGCAGATTCTTTGCGACCTCCTCACAACTTGCTTTCCCACCTATTTTTGTATCATCAACAAATTTGGCAACATTACACTCGGTCCTTTCATCCAAGTAATTAATAGATTGTAAACAGTTGCGGCCCCAGCACTGATCCCTGTGGCACCCCACTAGTTAGTTTGCCAACCTGAAAATGACCCATTTATCCTGACCTCCCTGTTTTCTGTTAGTTCGCCAATCCTCTATCCATGCTAATATATTACCCCCAAACCTGTGCTCTTATTTTGTGCAGCAACCTTTTATGTGGCACCTTATCGAATGCCTTCTGGAAATTCAAATACACGACATCTAATGGTTCCCCTTTATCCACCTGTTTGTTACATCCTTAAAGAACTCCGGCAAATTTGTCAATCATGATTTCCCTTTCATAAAATCATGCTGACTCTGCTTGACTGTATTATGATTTTCTAAATGTTCTGCTGCTACTTCCTTAATAATGGACTCCACGTTTTCCCAAAGACAGATGTTAGGTTACTGGTCTATAGTTTCCTGCTTTTTGTCTCCCTTTCTTAAATAGGGGCATTACATTTGTGGTTTTCCAATCCGTTGGGACCTCTCCAGAATTCAGGGATTTTTGTTAAATTACAACCAATGCATCCACTATCTCTGCAGCCACTTCTTTTAAGACCCTAGGATGTAAGCCATCAGGTCCAGGGGACTTGTCCACCTTTAGTCTCATTTGTTTCCCTAGTACTTTTTCTCTCGTGATAGCGATTGTTTTAAGTTTCCCCATCTCAGTAGCCCCTTGAATATCAATTATTGGGATGCTTTTAGTGTCTTCTACCGTAAAGACCGATACAAAATATTTGTTCAGAGTCTCTGCCATTTCCCTGTTTCCCATTATTAATTCCCCAGTCTTATCCGCAGAGACCAATGTTTACTTTAGCTACTCTCTTCCTTTTTATATACCTGTAGAAGTTCTTACTTCTGCTTTTTATATTTCTTGCTAGTTTACTCTCATCAATTATCTTCTCTATCATTTTTTTAGTCATCCTTTGCTGGTTTCTAAAAATTTCCCAATCCTCTGGCCTTCCACTATTTCTCACAACATTGTATGTCTTTGTTTACAATTTGATATTATCCTTTACTTCCTTAGTTAGTCACGGATGGTTCATCCTTCTCTTACGAGTCTTTCTTTCTCACTGGAATATATCTTTGCTGAAAGTTAAGAAATATCTCCTTAAATGTTTGCCACTGCTTATCTACTGTCTTACGCTTTAATCTAGTTTCCCAGTCCACTTTAGCCAACTCTGCATTCATACCTTTGTAATTGCCTTTAAGTTCAGGACACAAGTTTGAGACCTAGCTTTCTCGCCCTCAAACTGAATTTGAAATTCTACCATGATATGATCACTCTTCCCAAGAGGATCCTTTACTATGAGATCATTAATTAATCCAGTCTCATTACACATTACCAGATCTAAATAGTCTGCTCTCTGGTTGATTCCACAATGTACTGTTCTAAGAAACCATCCCGAATATACTCTATGAACTCTTCCTCAAGGCTACCTTTGCCAATTTGATTTTTCCAATCAATATGAAGATTAAAATCGACCATAATTATTGCCATACCTTTCTTACAAGCCTCTGTTATTTCTTGATTTATACTCTGTCGTACAGTGTGGCTACTGTTAAGGGGCCTATAGACTACTCCCACCAGTGACTTCTTTCCCTTATTATTTCTTATCTCCTCCCAAACTGATTCTACATCTTGATCTTCTAAGCCAATATCTTCTCACTACTGCACTGATCTCATCCTTTATTAACAGAACTACCCCACCTCCTTTTCCTTTCTGCCTATCTTTCCAAAATGGCGAATACCCGTGAATATTCAGTACCCAGCCTTGGTCACCTTACAACCACGTTTCTGTAATGGCTATCAGATCATACCCATTTATTTCTATTTGTGCCGTCAACTCATCTATCTTGTTACAAATGCTGCGTGCATTCAGATATAGAGCTTTTAATTTAGTCTTTTTAGCATTTTTCCCTACTCTGATGCACTCTTATGTCTATACGCTCTGTCCCTTCCTGTCCCACTCTGGCTATCATTACCCCTATCACTACCCTGCACTATTGCTTTCTCCTTTTTCATTTAAAAAGTCAATTTCTGCTCAACGGATTCCCCCCGCCCCCCCACTAGTTAGTGTAAAGCCTTATCTACAGCCTTCAGTTTTTGATTCGCCAGGACACTGGTCCCAGCCTGTTTCAAGTGAAGCTCCGATGCAAATTTGCTCGTGGCTCGGGTAGTACTCCAGAGATTATTACCTTTGTGGTTCTGCTTTTTAATTTAGCCCCTAGCTTCTCATACTCCCTCAGCAGAACCTTCTTCTTTGTCCTATCTATGTCATTGTTACCTACATGAACCACGACAACTGGATCTTTCCCCTCCCACTCCAAGTTCCTCTCCAGCCCAGAGAAGATGTCCTTAACCCTGGCACCAGGCAACACAGCCTTCAGGACTCATGCTCTCGGCTGCAGAGAACCTTATCTACCCCCTAACTATACTGTCCCCTACCACATTTCTTTTTACTCCCCCCACTTGAATGGCCCCCTGTACCATGATGCTGTGGTCAGTTTGCTCATCCTCCCTGCAGTCCCTGCTCTCGTCCACACAGGGAGTGAGAACCTCATACCTGTTGGACAATTGCAAGGGCTGAGGCTCCTCCATCACTACATCCTGGGTCCCCATACCTACCTCACTTGTAGTCACACACACCTGTTCCTGACCATGGACCAAATTTGAATTATTTAACATAAGAGGTGTGACTGAGCCCTGGAACGTAGTGTCCAGGTAACTCTCCCCCTCCCTGATGTATCGCAGTGTCTGAAGCTCGGACTTCAGTTCATCAACTCGAGCCAAAGTTCCTCGAGCAGGCCAACACTTGCTGCAGATGTGGTCACCGTGGATCACACTGATGTCCACTAGCTCCCACATGCTGCAGCTGCAACCCATCACCTGACCTACCATCTCTAATGTATTTTATTTAATTAACTTTTCAAGTTTGAATGTTTAATTTAAACCAATACCCCCAAAAAAGAGAAATACCGACCAACCAATCACTTCCCTGCTTTCCTGTGACATCACACTTTTGATTTCTTTTTATAAAAGCAAAATACTGCGGATGCTGGAATCTGAAATAAAAAACAGTAAACGCTGGAAATCTCAGCGGGTCAGGCAGCATCTGTGGAGAGAAAAAACAGATCGACCTGAAAGGTTAACTTTGATTTCTTTTCACTTCTCTCCCCTCACGGGTCCATTGGCGCTGCTCTGGGCTGAGCTTTTTGTACTCCTCACTCCACACTGCATCGGTGAATGACGATTAGAATATGGTGTTGAAATACTGGGTTGACATCCAATGGAGTATTCGAGTCCGGACAGTGATCATATTCCCGCCTCAGAGTCAGAAGAGTTGGGTTTGAGCATCACTCCAGACAGTCCCTGCAATTGGAGACTGGAGCACCATCTCTGAATACAGGGTGGACAAATGCAGGGTTATTCACATGTGATGGGTGCAAGTCATTCTCCCTTGCCATAAAGGTAGACTCGTTAGCCTTGTTTGCAGCCCACTTTAGAAGATAAAAATCATGAGGAAGCCAACTGTAAACCACCTCAGCTACTCTCCCTAATAAGTAACACAATAATTTCATATGTGAGACTTGAATTAAGACCTGCCTCAGGGAAGAGCATGATGGATGGACTGACTACAAGAATTGGCAGCAGAATGTACTGTATTGTATTGTATTGCACAATGACATATCTGCAGTTTGCTTCTGTGAGGCATTGGTTTTAAAATGCCATTAATAGCTAAGCTGCTATATGTTCCAGTAACACCAGGTGATAAAGGCACTCGGGTAATAAATGGGATTCGGGTCTGACACCTATTCAGATGGCAACTGCAATCCTCTTCATCTGTAAGTATATGTTTGATTGACAGCTTTACTAAAACAATGTTTTCCTTTGTTTCAGGTTCAGATAGCTAATCAAGAGGATGACAAGAGATTCCATGAGAAGAATTGGTCAAGCACCCCACATATGATTATTCCTAATAAGAGTATCTGTTTATTTTTGTATTGTAAGAGGAATATATAGTTCTGTATAATTTGTGCTGGGTGCTGTATTTTTCTTTGCCATTCTTTCTTGCTTACTTTAAAGAAGCCGGTTTGTAGCCTAAACCGCAGTCCAATTGAGTGATTATTATACTGTTTGTCAAAGTTCACAAGCAGGCTCCTGCCATATCCATCATGTATCCTACATGTTTACTGCTGGTACCATAACACATGATGTACCACCAGAGGGCACTGCAGTGGGAGACTTGTAAGTTACCTGTACAGGTGTGCCTGGCCTAGTATAAAAGGCAGGTCACAATGTGTGATCCTCACTCTGAAGTTGTCAATAAAGGACTAAGATCACTATAGTTCAAGTACAACACATTGCCTTGTGGGGTCATTATCAGAGCATCTAAAGACATAACAATATCCAAAACCTGAAGAGAGTAACAGGGGTTGCTGTTCGACATCTGGGCATGCTACATTATATTGCACAGTAAAGTCACGCTCCGGCTCATTGGCAGCAAGCGATCGCATACTTGCCTTTGGAGCTGAGCACAAAGAAAATATGAGTGTAAAAGTTCAATTTCTTTTAATCCATTTAATATCATCCTTCAAAGAAGGTCAACCTCTCATTGTAGCTTGTAGCTTCTCATTGTTTCATAAATGAGTCCTATGTCCTAGCCTCAACTAGCTGTTGCTCCCCCTCCACTGGTGAGCACTCTCACCTGAGTCAGAAAGTTGTGGATTCCAGTCCCACAATACAGACTTGAGCACAAAATCTAAGCTGACACTCTAGTACAGTACTGATCAATTTGAAAACAGAGATGAGAATTTTAAAAGCATTGCCAAACCGGGTTCTAATATAGATCAGCGAGCACGGGGGTGATGAATGAGACTTTGTGTGATTTATGATACAGGCAGCAGAGTTTTGGATGAGTTCAAGTTTATGGAGGGTGGAAGATGGGAGGCCGGCCAGCAGAGCATTGGAATAGGCAAGTCTGGAGGTAAAAAAGGCATGGATGGGGATTTCAGCAGCAGATGAGCTAAGGCAGGAGCTGAGACGGGTAATGTTAAGATTATTTGGTTATTATGTTGTTGTTTGTGGGAGCCTGATGTGCATAAATTGGCTGCCATGTTTCCTACTTTATAACAGTAACTATATTTCAAAAAAAGTACTTCATTGTCTATAAAGTGCAATATAAATGCAAGTTTTTCTTTCTTCGAATGAAACACTTCCTGGTGTCTGCCCTAAATTTGTCTTTCAAAACCTTGATTCTGTGGCCTCTATCCTGCTGCTCTCATGTATCCTGGGCTCCTTTCTCTAACTCATCATATGTCATGTGCACTGTTATAAGGAGACCCAAGACATCTTTTTGAAGCTGAAGTGCCCTAGTTACTGGAATCATCCCTCAAAGCTCATCGCATACTGAGATCAACCTTGTCAGTCTTCTCTGCACTGCCTCATCTCTGGATTGCCTGCCACAACTGTTATGTCTCGAATAAAGCAATGTGACTGAGTACTGTAGACTTGAGTAAGTGTAACCTTGGTCTCTTTATTCTGACTCCAGAGTACTGGTACAGCATGGGAGGCCTGCTTATATACAGTACTCCCAAGGGATGCTAGGATCCCTTGAGACTCCAACAGATATGCCCTCTGGTGGCGATAGAATACTGGTTACATGGTGTTGCATACATAACAACTATATGCAATACTACAAATGGGGCCTCACCGGGGCGCTGTACCGCTCCCCAGTGAAATCTGATTTCAACTGATTTGGCAACATCCTTTTTGATTTGTTTATTCCTGCCTTACAATGTTTGAATATGGTGAGTCATCAATCAAAATTGCCCCAAATCTTTTTCAACTTATTGAATGGTGGTGCAGGCTCGAAGGGCCAAATGGCCTACTCCTGCACCTATTTTCTATGTTTCTATGTTTCTCTATGTGTTGCAGGCCATGGTGTGGGTTGGTGAAGCCACTTGAAAGCTGCAGGCTCACTTCACCAGCCACGCCCTGAACATTCAGCGGCATGGACCCTCTTGCCCCTATTCATTCTCACCCCTCCTCGCAGTTTTTGACTCGATATGTGTTTGGCAAATGTCATGCTGAGACGCAATCCTAGGTGGCTCTCACTTTCTCCCAGCCTTCCCAAATGCTCTGTACGCAGCCATAGATTATAATGCACATCTTTACACTTCGAGATAATAGCAGCTATCTACTATAGAAGGCACATGTTCAACACGATGAGTTGCACACTCACACCTTATTCTTGCTCTTATTGTGATGGCAACCGTACTGCACAACAGTGTCGGTTCAAGTGGACAAAATGCTACCGGTGCCCAGTAAAGGGACACACTACAGTCACATGTAAATCCAAGGACAGGCCCAACGATAATCAAAGACTTCACTGTGTGGAAATCGATCAGAAAAGTGTCGGTTTTGGTGTATATGCAGGGCGAGGCAGTACATTCCTTATGTCAGGATTACAGAACGATAATCCATTGATTATTAATCGGTACTAATATGACAATAGGTACAGCGGTTCATTGCTCAATAATGAGTCAGGATGTGTGCTGCAAGAATTTCAGGTGCATACCTTGATGGACTAACAATTGAATTTTCGAGGAGGTAACCAGGAGGGTCGATGAGGGTAGTGTGTATGATGTAGTGTATATGGATTCTAGCAAAGCTTTTGATAAGGTCCCACATGGCAGACTGGTCATGAAAGTAAAAGCCCATGGGATCCAGGGCAAAGTGGCAAATTGGATCCAAAACTGGCTCAGAGGCAGGAAGCAAAGGGTAATGGTTGATGGGTGTTTTTGTGACTAGAAGACTGTATCCAGTGGGGCTTTGCAGGGCTCAGTGCAGAGTCCTTTGCTTCTTGTGGTATATATCAATGACTTGGACATGAATGTCGGGGGAATGATTGAGAAGTTTGCAGTTGACACTAAAATAGGCTGTGTGGTTGATAATGAAGAAGAAAGCTGCGGACTACAGGAAGGTATCAATGTACTGGTCAGGTGGGCAGAGCAATGGCAAATGGAATTCAATCCATAAAAGTGTGAGCTAATGCCTTTGGAGAGATCTAACAAGGCATGGGAACACACATTAAATGGTACGATACTGAAAAGTGTAGAGGAATAAAGGAACCTTGGAGTGCGGTCCACAGATCCCTGAAGGTAGCAGGCCAGGTAGATTAAGGTGGCTAAGAAGGCATATAGAATACTTGCCGAGGAATATTAGTTGAGGCATGGATTATAAGAGCAAGGAGGGTATGCTTGAACTGTGTAAAACACTGGTTAGGTTGCAGCTGGAGTACTACGTGCAGTTCTGATCATCACATTACAGGAAAGATGTGATTTCACTGGAAAGGGTGCAGAGGAGATTTATAAGAATGTTGCCTGGACTGGAGAATTTTGGCCATGAGGAAAGATTGGAGATGCTGGGTCTTTTTTCTTTGAAACAGAGGAGGCTGAGGTGAGACCTGATTAAGATGTATAAAATTATGAGGGGCCTGGATAGAAAGGACCTGTTTCCCTTGGCAAGAGTGATCAGCAACCAGGAGGCATACATTTAAAGTAATTGGGGGAAGGTTTAGAGGAGATACGAGGAGAAATGTCTTCACCCAGAGGGTGGTGGGGGTCTGGAACTCACTGCCTGAAAGGGTGGTAGAGGCAGAAACCCTCACCACATTTAAAAAGTACTTGGATGTGTACTTAAAGTGCTGTAACTTACAGGGCTACAGACCAAGAGCTGGAAAGTGGGATTCGGCCGGGTAGCTCTTGGTCGGCTGGTGCAGACATGATGGGCCGAAATGGCCTCCTTCTGTGCTGTAAATTTGTATGATTCTATGAAACTACTAAAAGCGAGCTCAGCTAAGCTGAAAACATATATAGAAGGAAAAACTGCAGATGCTTGGAGTGTATTGTACAATATAGTATACCAAGGGCAACAAGCAAAATTACCTATTATGATAGCAAAATAAATCAATCGGCTGACTTATAGGTAAAGATTGGCTAAGAGTGCTTTGTTTGGATTGGTACAGCGTCTGTAGTACAGAAATGGTTAAGATACTTGGCTAGATACTCAGCTGGAGAAATGTGCCAACATAGAAACATAGAAAATAGGTGCAGGAGTAGGCCATTCGGCCCGTCGAGCCTGCACCACCATTCAATAAGATCATGGCTGATCATTCCCTCAGTACCCCTTTCCTGCTTTCTCTCCATACCCCTTGATCCCCTTAGCCGTAAGGGCCATATCTAACTCCCTCTTGAATATATCCAATGAACCGGCATCAACAACTCTCTGCGGCAGGGAATTCCACAGGTTCACAACTCTCTGAATGAAGAAGTTTCTCCTCATCTCAGTCCTAAATGGCTTACCCCTTATCCTTAGACTGTGTCCCCTGGTTCTGGACTTCCACAACATCGGGAACATTCTTCCTACATCTAACCTGTCCAGTCCTGTCAGAATTTTATATGTTTCTATCAGATCCCCTCTCATCCTTCTAAACTCCAGTGAATAAAGGCCCAGTCGATCCAGTCTCTCCTCATATGTCAGTCCTGCCATCCCGGGAATCAGGCTGGTGAACCTTCGCTGCATTCCCTCAATAGCAAGAACGTTCTTCCTCAGATTAGGACCAAAATTGAACACAACATTCCAGGTGAAGCCTCACTAAGGCCCTGTACAACTGCAGTAAGACCTCTCTGCTCCTATACTCAAATTCCCTAGTTATGAATGCAAACATACTATTTGCCTTCTTCACCGCCTGCTGTACCTGCATGCCAACTTTCAATGACTAATGTACCATGACACCCAGGTCTCGTTGCACCTCCCCTTTTCCTAATCTGCCTTCATTCAATAATATTCTGCCTTCGTGTTTTTGCCACCAAAGTGGATAACCTCACATTTATCCACATTATACTGCATCTGCCATGCATTTGCCCACTCACCTAACCTGTCCAAGTCACCCTGCAGCCTCTTAACGTCCTCCTCACAGCTTACACCGCCACCCAGTTTAGTGTCATCTGCAAACTTGGAGATATTACACTTAATTCCTTCATCTAAATCATTAATGTATATTGTAAATAGCTGGGGTCCCAGCACTGAGCCCTGCAGCACCCCACTAGTCACTGCCTGCCATTCTGAAAAGGATCCGTTTATCCCGACTCTCTGCTTCCTGTCTGCCAACCAGTTCTCTATCCACATCAGTACATTACCCCCAATACCATGTGCTTTAATTTTGCACACCAATCTCTTGTGTGGGACCTTGTCAAAAGCCTTTTGAAAGTCCAAATACACCACATCCACTGGCTCTCCCTGGTCCACTCTACCAGTTACATCCTCAAAAAATTCTAGAAGATTTATCAAGCATGATTTCCCTTTCATAAATCCATGCTGACTTGGACCGATCCTGTCACTGCTTTCCAAATGCGCTGCTATTTCATCTTTAATAATTGATTCCAACATTTTCCCCACTGCTGATGTCAGGCTGACCGGTCTATAATTACCCGTTTTCTCTCTCCCTCCTTTCTTAAAAAGTAGTGTTACATTAGCTACCCTCCAGTCCATAGGAACTGATCCAGAGTCGATAGGCTGTTGGAAAATGATCACCACTATTTCTAGGGCCACTTCCTTAAGTACTCTGGGATGCAGACTATCAGGCCCCAGGGATTTATCGGCCTTCAATTGCATCAATTTCACTAACACAATTTCCCGCCTGATAAGGATTTGGCAACTCAAGGGTATCAAGGGATACAATGCACATATTCAGATTAGGTCAGATGTCAAACCTATGTGTGTAGACCAAGGCCGGTACCATATGCATTAAAAACGTAGATTGAGCGAAAGCTTGATAAGTTGGCGAAAAACTGAGTTTTAGTGAAGACTGATAGGAGTGACTGGGCCACCCCATTATTTGTAGTTCCGAAGGCAGAAAAAATGGTACGGCTCTGTGGGGATTATAAAATTAACCTGCATCGAGCAGTTGATGAAGAACAGTACCCTTTACCGACATCACAGGGCCTGTATGCAGAACCGACAGGAGCCAAAGTCTTCGCAAAACTGGATCTCTCCCACGCCTATGCTCAACTCAACGTTGACAAGGATAGTCAGTAGTATCTGACAGTCAACACACAAAAGTTTATATGCATACACTAAGTTGCCCTATGGTATTAAGTCCTCACCAAAGAAATTCCAGGCTGCCATAGATCAGATCTTACATAGAATGAATCACTGTTTGTGCAATCAAGATGATGTGTTGATAGCCACCAGACAGAAAGGGAAAACCTGGAAACTTTATAAGTATTCAGATGGTTCAATGATCATAATCTGAAGCTGAATATGAGTAAATGTGCATTCATACAGCATGAAATGGTTTATCTAAGATTGCGGGATGATGAAAATGGAACTGAAAAACGTTACTGAATTATGATCCTTTTTAGGCATGGTCCAATATTATGCTCGTTTTCTTCCTGGATGAGCAACGGTGCTCGCAACATTCCATTATTTATTAAAGAAAGGGGTGCGTTGAATATGGGACAAAGAGCAACAGAATGCACATGACACATGCAAGTGACGCTTGAGCTCTTCCCGTCCATTATAATCTGACTCGTGAACTCAGACTAGCATGTGATGCCTCTGGGTATGGTGTGGGAGCAGTGATCAGCCATGTTACGAATGATGGCAGGAAAAACCGGTGTCTTTGCATCGCGTACGCTCAACAAAAGTGAACAAATTATGCCCAGATTGAGAAAGAGACTTTGGCAATTATATTTCGTATTAAAAAGTTTCACCAGATTCTTTTGGGATACCAATTCACGGTAGTAACCGATCACAAACTGCTACTAGCTATCCAAGGCCCAAAGGCAGCAATTCCAACTATGGCGGCTTCCAGGATGCAAAGATGTGCTATTACATTGTCTCAGCACGATTACAAAATTGAGCATCGTATATCCAAGCACAATGCAATGGCGGATGACCTTTCAAGGTTGCCTCACGAACCTAAGAAATAGGAGTAGGAGTAGGCCACTTGGACGCTCGAGTCTGCTCCGCCATTTATAGGATCATGGCTGATCTGATCATGGACTCAGTTCCACTTCCCTGCCTGCTCCCCATAACCCTTTATTTCCCTATTGCTCAAAAATCTGTCTATCTCCTCCTTAAATATATTCAATGACCCAGCCTCCACTGCTCTTCAGGTCAGAGAATTCCACAGATTTACAACCCTCAGAGAAGAAATTCCTCCTCATCTCAGTTTTAAATGGACGGCCCCTTATTCTGAGACTATGTCCCCTAATTTTAGTTTCCCCTATGAGTGGAAATATCCTCTCTGCATCCACCTTGTCGAGCTCCCTCATTATCTTATATGTTTTGATAAGATCACCTCTCAGTCTTCTGAATTCCAATGAGTATGGGCACAATCTACTCAACCTATCTTCACAAGTCAACCCACTCATCTCTGAAATCAACCTAGTGAACCTTCTCTGAACAGCCTCCAATGCAAGTATATCCTTCCTTAAATACGGAGACCAAAACTGTACGCAGTACTCTAGGTGTGGCCTCACAAATACCCTGTACAGTTGTAGCAGGACTTCTCTGCTTTTATACTCTATCCCCCTTGCAATAAAGGCCAACATTCCATTTGCCTTCCTGATTACTTGCTGTACCTGCAAACTCACTTTTTGTGTTTCATGCACAAGGACTGCAGCACTTTGCAATTTTTCTCCATTTAAATTATAATTTGCTTTTCTATTTTTTCTGCACATTACACTCCGTCTGCCAACTTGTTGCCCACTCACTTATCCTGTCTATATCTCTTTGCATATTTTGTGTGTCCTCCTCACAATTTGCTTTCCCACCCTTCTTTGCATCATCAGCAAACTTGGCAACAACTTACGGGGGAGGGGGGGGGGAATGGCGGGGAGGTGGGAGGTCGAGTTGGTGTTTAGTTGAGAAAATCAACGAGGAAATGCAAACCAACTCGGCAGTATATTGATAACTGGGAATATCAAGCTCTTAAGAAGAAAGCTAACACGAGGGCGGATGTGAAGGTTCCAAGGAAACTCAAGAGGATACAGGAAGAGATCAGGAATCCTTAGCTACATGCCCTGAAAACAGAAATTCCCCAAGCTGGTCTCCGGAGTCAAGTAAGAATATAGAAAATGAGCATAGCCAGCCAACTGCAAAGAAAGAGAGATCAGAACAGGAGGAAACTAAAAGCTTACAAGATACTCAGGCTCAGCAATCGCATTTGTAAAATTGTAATCATAAGTAATTGTTGTGAAATAATGATTCTAATAAAAGAGGAAGCAGTGTAATGTATGCACCTTTGAGTATGCTCACAAGTTTGTAGAGCTGTTAAGTTGGGAGTGGCTTAGCCAGTCACGTGATGTTCACAAAACTCAATAAAACCCCAGCCAGTTGGGTTCGGGGGATCCACAACAAGGCAGGTGGTTGTGAGCCTGGTGAATGAACTGGCAATGTGTCGTGTAATTGTTAAATCTTTTGCTAAGAAGCCAGGGAGACCACACAAATGCACAGCAACCTCATGGGTGCATTGGATAGAGTCCCGCAGAGCATCAGTGCACTTGCTGTGAGTGTGGTGGAGGCCACCTCAAGCATTGCCCATGCCTCTCAGGAGTCCAATGAGCCCATCCTTGCCCGCTGACAGAGGGAGATGGACTCAAAGAGCGATAGTTGAGTCCCAGAGGGGATGGTGCATGCCATGGTTGATGTGGCAGCAGCAATCGCATCACAGGCCCAAGCCACACAAGAACTTTGTGATGTGATGCTGTCTGTGATTGCTGGCAGGAACTCGCAGACTGCTGTGTTTCAGGCTCAGTGTGCTCGGAGTCAGTGTGAGTGTAATGCCATGAAATCACTGACTGCTGCCATCCTCTGTGTTCCCCACAGTCCAACAGGGAAGTGACAATGGAGGGAGTACAGAGACGATTCACTCGGCTGATTCCGGAGATGAGGGGGTTACCTTATGATGATAGATTGAGTAGACTGGGTCTTTACTCGTTGGAGTTTAGAAGTATGAAGGGTGATCTTATAGAAACATTTAAAATAATGAAAGGGACAGACAAGATAGAGGCAGAGAGGTTGTTTCCACTGGTCGGGGAGACTAGAACTAGGGGGCACAGCCTCAAAATACGGGGGAGCCAATTTAAAACCGAGTTGAGAAGGAATTTCTTCTCCCAGAGGGTTGTGAATCTGTGGAATTCTCTGCCCAAGGAAGCAGTTGAGGCTAGCTCATTGAATGTATTCAAATCACAAATAGATAGATTTTTCGGGGAGCGGGCGGGGAAGTGGAGCTAAGTCCACGGCCAGATCAGCCATGATCTTGTTGAATGGCGGAGCAGGCTCGAGGGGCTAGATGGCCTACTCCTGTTCCTAATTCTTATGTTCTTATGTTATTATGTTCAAAGCAGGCCAGCAAGTTGTGCTCACACATTGTGCTGCGGATGCTGATGCTCCGACCCTTATGACTGGCAGCGATCCCCTGTAACTAAAAGGCGCTGTGCTTCCTCAAGATGACAGCTTTCCGGCTCCCATTGCTGCCACTCTGCTTTTGCACCTATCGCAGTCTACACCCGAGCCATCTGTGTTGGCTACTTCTAAATATTATGGCCTAGAAACTGGCCTCCTTAGCGCCTCCCGTTATCGCCTCCGGGGGGCGATAACGGTTCCAACTGGGCACGGTGTAACATCGATTCCCGCCATATTTGGCGGGATGTTTGCGACGGTGTTGTGCCATGATCTCTTTTGCCTGGAGATCGTGTCGTCATCGCCGTGTGTATATCCAGTAGCACCCCGCACCCGAACTTGGTTTCTGTCACCTACAGCATCGCTAGGCGAAAACACCGGCAACTACAGGAGGCGTTTATCTGGAGGCCGGGCGTTTCTGGGGCAATACTTAAAGGCGAGGTGACTGAGGTAAGTAAACACAAGTGTACGTACCTTCTCCCTTTCAGGTTTCTGGCCAGTCTTCTTTACCCGCGATTGATCAGCACAGTAGTCTGCGGCAATTGAGGGTACGGGGCCCAGAAGAGCCAAGGGCCCAGGGGCAGGATGGGCCAGCCCACACTGCGATATGTGTGCGCGCTAGGTCCATGCAGTAGAGCAGGTCTCCAGTCGTCCTGGTTAACCCTTGCCACTGGATAAAGACCTAGCTCTGTCAAGCCCGTGTGGTGGCTGATGTGCAACGGTCACCACACGTTAAAAAAATCCACCCTCTGGCATCTTCCACCCCCTCAATTGGAGTTCAGGACTGGAACATCGGGTCCTTCATTGAAACACCTGTGAACTCGTGGAAGCAAGTCATCCTGGTTCGAGGGACCGCCTGTGACAATGATCACAGACAGCTGCCGGCGATGCTGAGGCAGTGGAAACCGCAGCTGGGCCTTCCAGGCCAAGAGCTGGTCCAGGGCATCGTAGTAGGCCATCTGCACTGTCTGCCCCACACACACATCCCTCAAGCAGCCTTGCTGTAAGCACTGAGGCCACAGTGAGGAGGAACACTAGGTGTGGAAGGGGAGTAAAGGTGAGGGTGGGAAATTTCAGGCAGAGTCTGAGTGACGACCTTGTCCACCCTGGACAGATGTAATCCCAGTGTAATTAATGGCTGTAAATAGAGTTACATAGTTGCACTTCATTGTGCGTGATGATGTTTGAACGAGACGTTGTGTTTTGTTTTTGTAACTTACTGGGGGAGGGGAATTGATTCTGTTGGTTAAGGTGACGGCGTTGGTGTCGTAACAAGTTACTTTGACCATTTTGCATTGGCGTCTTGTGTATCATTGTAGAGTTTAATGCAAATGTGCCATTATCATATGTCAGTATTAGCTGCATCCTTCAGTTTCCTCCATTCAAGAGAACAGATCCATTATGAGTTGATGACGTGCAGCTCTTGGTCCGGCAGCATCGCGACGCTACCTCCTCCGTGGATGGTGCTCCTCCTGGTGTGGATGGCAATTTGGGACCTTGCCAGGCTCCTGTTCCTCGTCCTCTTTCTGAGGTGGGCCTGCAATCCCCACTGGCAATGCCTGGCCCCTTATGGTGGCCAAGTTGTGCAGCATGCAGCACACCACAATGAATTCCGACGCCTGTTGAGGGGAGTATTGAATGCTGCCTCTAGAACGGTCCACGCATCGGAAATGCTGCTTGAGCACTCCTATTGTCTGTTTGATGATGTGTGTGGCCGCATGGCTCTCATTGTAGCGATGCTTCGCTTTTGTGGTGGGCTTGCGGGGGGTTATTAGCCAGATGGCTGGACATCTTTGTCCCCGAGCAGTCAGCCATTCCCGTGGTGACCGAAACAATCCTGACAGTGCTCTCGCACAGGATGAAAGCATCATGGGCACTCCCTGGATGGCGGGCATTCACTGTGAGAATGTGCTCCGTGTGGTCGCACACCAGCTGCACGTTTAGAGAGTGATATCCCTTTCGGTTTCTGAATACCTCTGCATTGCCAAATGGTGCTCGCAAGGACACGCGTGTCCAGTCAATGGCTCCT
The DNA here is from genome assembly GCF_044704955.1 of Pristiophorus japonicus. Lineage (NCBI taxonomy): Eukaryota > Metazoa > Chordata > Chondrichthyes > Pristiophoridae > Pristiophorus > Pristiophorus japonicus. The sequence continues at coordinate 1,866,586 of NC_091987.1, forward strand.
TGAACCCTCGGGAAGCCCGCAATCATGCCAAAGCCACATGTCCTCTCATTCTGGCTCTTCCTGCTCATTGGTAGTATCATGAAGTCCGTTCTGCAGGTGTAGAGAGCCTTTGTGACGTGGAAAATGCAGCGATGTGCAGCATATTGAGACGCGCTGTGAGTGTCCCTTGCTGCAGCCTGGAGGGAGCTGGAGGCATAGAAGGTCAGCGCCACAGTGACCTACACTGTGACGGGCAGCGCAGTCTTGGTGCCAATGTGAGGCTGTAGGTCTGCCTGTAGGAGACGGCATACTTCTGTCAGCACTTCCTTTCGGAAGTGCAGTCTTCTCACACACTGTTCCTCAGTGAGCTTCAGGTGGGAGCGTTTCTGCCTGCAAACCCGTGGGGGGGGAAGGCCTCCTGTGCAGATGTCTACGGCCTCTCCTCATCCTTGGCCGCCGAACAGAGCATGGAGTAGGAGACGCTGGCGAACTAGAAATGCCTTCATTAAATTATTTCATTGAAGTTCTCAGGACCCTGTAATGGCAGATAAATCTGACACTTTTATGACAGAGGAGACATGTGCGTGCTCTGTGGAAATGTTGCACTCAGTGTGACCTCCAATTTAGGATCCACCTCCCAATTTAAATATGCTGCAAATAACCGTGGGACTGCTTGGGTTTTTCAGGCGTGACATGGGGCGAATGTTAAATGCGGCGTTATCACCTAATCTAGTGACCGGGGCGCTAGCAGGGACATTGCACAACGACTGCCATGATCTGAATTAATGCAAGGCGGTGGTGTTCTGCGACGCTACAAAACCGGCACCGAATTTCCCGGCGGGGCACTGGAAGCTGGCTGCCCGGGCGGGAAGCATTTTGCACCCTTTACCACCCGTCCGGGGCGCAAACAAAGGCGCAATCCAACCAAAAAAATCAAGCCTAAGTTGTTGCTACCTCCAGACTGGACTATTCCAATGCTCCTCGCCCAGCCTCCCATCTTCCTCTCTGCATAAACTTCAGCTCATCCAAAACTCTGCTGCCCATATCCTAACTCGCACCAAGTCCTGTTTACAGGAGTGTGAACACAGCGCGCACCCCTGTGTTCACTGACTTGCATTGACTTCCGGTCCAACAACAACTCGAATTTAAAATTCTCAGGTGGCAAGTTCAAAGGGGAGCCATAGGTCCAGATGGAGAAATTATTTCCAAGATAAATTGATTGTACAAGTGGTGTGTAGGGGGAACATGGCCAGGTACACACCATCTGTCAATAAGTATGTGGGGGAAACCATAAAGAACCCATAATAGGGTAGATTTTCCAAGTGCTCACCATGGCAAGGTAGCTTACAAGCCACAAGCATACATTAGAGTAGGGTTGTCAAACTTGTATTCTACGGTATGCCTGATCCGATATCCTGGCATTTGGTGTGGGCCACAATCAACAAAAGTTATTAAACTAGAAATAGATGCAGATAAATTATATTGCTACTTACTTACATTTGGAATTTATTGACTGCTACTGCTACCTAGCACCTCTTAGCTTAAACCATCGCATCAACATTTGGAGCAAAAAACTGATTTGAGGCCTGTCTTTCGTGGAAACACGAGAACCACTTGTCACTGCAGAACATTGTGCGCCAACTGTTGGAGCGGATTTTTGGACATATACTTGACTAGTATACGGGACCAAACATTTGTTTTTATTTTCCCCTTTAATGAATTTTGTAAGGGACAATACTGATGCATTATGCTTTATATATAAAAAAACACAGTTAGACTTCAAGGTAAGCTGGCCTTGAGTTATGGAGATAGGAAAGTGAGATAATAAACGACTGGAGAGATAATTAAGTGGGATGTTTGTCTATACTGGTGCCAAAAGAGCCTGCCCTTGTTTATAATGCCCTGTCACAATGAAGGCTGGTTTATATCAAGAACTCAGCCTTGGATGAAAAGCTTTGCAAACCTTGTAATGCGAGGATTAGACTTAAGGACTAGTGCTAAAACATGTGATGTAAAGTGACGTAATTTGTAAGATAAAAGAACCTCACTGGAGATACCAAATTGAGAAGTGGTTCAGAGACAGGGGTCTCTATCACTTCTCCCAAAGCTTTGTCTCCGATTTAATAAACCTCTCTTTATATATTATACAGTCTCGGAAATATTTTTCCACAACACCAACCATTAACCCTGGAAGTGAATTCCACAGCCTCACCACTCTTAAGAAGTTTCACTTGATCACGGTTCTAAATCTTTTACATGTATTCTCGTATCTAGAGTTCCTCATCTTGAACTCTCAACCACTGCAATCAGCCTGCTTCCATCTACCCCAGCCCAACTTTCATAATTTTAAACATTTCCATCATATCACCCTGGAATAAGTGTTGAACAGGAGAAAGAGTCGTCCGAATAGAAAGGGAACCAAGTCAGAATGAGCCTGAGACTGAGCCATGTACCATTCTGGTCAGGAATGCACCTTGTTTGACCTCCTGTGCCCCGATCTGTTTTACAACCACAACTGGCTGCCTCAGTGATTGTTAACTATAAATCACAAGCTCTTTGCTGCACACACCTTGTTAGCATTATCTCTGGGCCTTCCACAGTGGGGAGGAAAACTGTAAGAGGGGAAAAGAGAAGCCCCTCCTTTCCATAGCAATCTGCGTACTTTACTCGGTAACCTTCACTGCTCAAATAAAGTAACTCCCTTCTGGCTTTTTTCAACGTTTCTTTGGTTGACCTTTCTTCCCCCGTTCAGAGTGACTATTAACAATGTGACTGCAGCACCTGTGGCACTATAATGATCACTGACAACATCTTTGGATGACCCTGTTTTCCCAGCTCGACCAACATCGGTGACATCACAATATCAATAACGTGGTTGACACACGTCATCGGTGACATCACAATATCGAATCATCATTGGCAATTCCTCGAAATCGAGGAAGACTTGCTTCCACTCTAAAAGTGAGTTCTCAGGTGACTGTACAGTCCAATACGGGAATTAGTCTTGGTCACAGGTGGGACATACAGTCGTTGCAGGAAAGGGTGCGTGGGGAGTCTGGTTTGCCACATGCTCCTTCCGCTGCCTGCACTTGTTTTCTGCATGCTCTCGGCGATGAGACTCGAGGTGCTCAGCGCCCCCTCTTCCTCCACTTAGAGCGGTCTTGGGCCAGGGACTCCCAGGTGTCGGTGGGGATGTTGCATTTTATCAAGGAGGCTTTGAGGGTGTCTTTGAAATGTTTCCTCTGCCCACCTGGGGCTCGCTTGCCATGTAGGAGTTCCAAGTGGAGCGCTTGCTTTGGGAGTCTTGTGTCGGGCATGAGGACAATGTGGCCCGCCCAATGGAGCTGGTCGAGTTGGTCAGTGCTTCGATGCTGGGGATGTTGGCCTGATCGAGAACACTGACGGTGCATCTATCCTCCCAGGGAATTTGCAGGATCTTGCGGAGGCAGCGCTGCGTGGCGGGGTCAAGTTGGTGGAGGACCTTTGTCTTCCGGATGTTTAGTATAAGGCCTATGCTTTCGTACGCCTCAGTGAGTTCAGCCTCTGAATGTGCACGGACACAAGCGTCGTCCACGTGCTGTAGTTCGACGACAGAGGAAGGGACAGTCTTGGATCTAGCCTGGAGGTGAAGAAGATTCAACAGGTTCCCACTGGTTCTATAGTTTAGTTCCACTCCAGCGGGGAGCTTGTTGAGCGTGAGGTGGCGAATTGCAGCGTGGAAGATCGAGAAGAGGGTTGGCGCAATGACACAGCCCTGCTTGACCCCGGTCTGGGTGTGGATTGGGTCTGTGGTAGATCCAGTGGTCAGAATCACAGCTTCCATGTCGTCGTGGAGCAGGTGGAGGATGGTGACAAATTTTTGGGGGCAACTGAAACGGAGGACGCTGCATAGTCCCTCACGGTTAAGTGTCAAAGGATTTTGTGAGGGAGAATGGCTGAGGAGGATTCTAGCGATGACTTTCCCAGTGGCCCACAACAGGGAGATTCCTCTATAGTTGCCGCAGTCGGATTTGTCCCCTTTCTTAAAGATGGTCACGATTACGGCATCTCTGAGATCTCCTTCCAGATGAGAGATGAGGTCATGCATTCGAGCCAATAGTGCCTCTCCGCCATACTTTAGTGCCTCAGCGGGGATTCCATATGCTCCTGATGCCTTGTTGTTCTTGAGCTGATGGATGGCCTTTCCTGCCTCGTGCAGTGCTGGGGTTTTGCTGAGACGGTGGCAGGTAGCATGCTGCGGGATGGAGTCGAGGACACTTGTGTCAAAAGCAGAGTCTCGATTAATGAGATCTTCGCAGTGCTCCTTCCAACAGGCCCTGAGTGCCTACCGGCATCCTTGATGAGTGTCTCCCCGTTCTTGGCCAGCAGTCGGGTGGGGGCTTGGGTGCTTGGGCCTTAGGTGGACTTAACTGCGGTGAAGAATCCTCGCATGTCATAGCTGTCAGCCAGCTGCTGAATCTCCTGTGCTTTCTCCATCCACCATCTATTCTTTAGGTCACGGGTTTTTGTTGGACCTCGGCCTTCAGCCGTCTTTAGAGCTGCTTTGCTGCTCCAGAGCTGGGTTGTTGCTTTAAGTTCAGAAATGCCCTGCGCTTGTGATTTATTAGCTCCAGGATCTCCTGGTCATTCTCATCAAACCAGTCCTGGTGTTTTCTGGTTGAGTGACCAAGCGTCTCTTCGCAGGCACTGGTTATCGTGGTCTGGAGGGCAGATCAAGCTCTGTGGGCACACTGCGTCTCGGGGTCATCGAGGGGCGCCAGGTTGGCAGTGAGGCGCTGGCTGTATAGGGCTCTCTTAGCTGGGTCTTTGTGTGCCCCAGCGTTGATTTTTCTGCAGCATTGCTTCGATTGTCATCGTCGCTTTGGGGCTATAGTAATGTTGATATCCAGCAGTCATCACCTCCTGTCATGGCGCAGGTGATGCGCAGGTCCTTGCGATCCCTCGTTCGAATGATGACGTAGTCGAGCAGGTGCCAGTATTTGGAGCAATGGTGTTGCCACGATGCCTTGTACTTGTTCCTCTGGCGGAATAAGGTGTTGGTGATGACAAGGTCGTGTTCTCGGCATTTTGTCAGGAGCTGGAGTTGGCTTTCCCTACCCCCTCTCTGCTGATCAAACCTCCCCAGAGGTCCATGTCCTTACCAACTCTGGCGTTGACGTCGCCAAGGAGGACAGTTTGTCGTCCGTAGGGATGTGAGACAGGGATTGTTCGAGGCTGGAGTAGAATGACTCTTTGGCCTCATCAGTTGTGTTGAGTGTTGGAGCATATGCACTGATAACTGTGGCACACTTGGTCCGGAATAGGGTGAGCCGGAGAGTCATCAGGCGTTCGCTAATTCCGAGACGACTGGAGACCAGGCTCTACGGTATGGGCCTAATTGCCTACGGTGGGGTGTGACCCGTACGCTTGGCACTGAGCAGCACCTTCAGGAGAGGGGGTGGGAAATCTGAGGTGTGATGAGGCAAGGGGATGAGACACGCTGGGGCCCTGCTCCATGTTAGCTTCTCAAAGGGTCGTGGGAGAAGTCAAGAATGGCTGCCACCATTACCCGTGCCACATGCCCGATAGTGGCTCCGTCGCTGCTCTTCCAGCTGCTTTCGCCTCCACAGTTTGGGTCGCTGGCCGAAAGGACTAAGAGGTCGCCGCCGTGGCCAACTCAGCTGGCCAAAGGGACTCACTGCAGACTCGCCTATCCAGAGTCCTGCTTAGTTAGCGCACGAGACCCCACCCGCTCACTGGGGTCCCCCCCGCTGAACTGCTCATGAAAAGGGCACTTAAGACAAGGCTCTCGTTAGTTCATCCTGATCTATACGAACAGGTAGAGAGCAGGCGGCTTCAACAGAATACATATCATGATCGCACATGCGTCACGCGAAATCGAGATTAATGATCCTGTATTTTGTTAAACTATGGACAAGGTCCCAAGTGGCTTCCCGGCACTGTCATGGCCAGACGGGAGTCGGGTGTTTCTGGTCAAACTTTCAAATGGACTCACCTACAGGAAACACTTGGACCAAACCAAACTCAGATTCACGGACTATCCAGAGCAACCCACAATAGACTCTACCTTCTTTGATCCCCCAACACACACACCAGTGGCAAACAACCCAGTGGTTGACCACGAAGCAGAACCCATCATCTGCAGCAGCCCAGCAGGACTCACCACGCCAGGCAGCCCAGCAAGGCCAGCTGCATAGCAGCCCAGCGAGGGCCCAACAAACAACTCACCAAAACCAGCATTTGCACCGAGACGATCAACCAGGGAAAGAAAGGCCCCAGATCGACTCACACTGTAAAAGTTACACTACTGACTTTTGGGGCGGGGGGTGGGGGAAGTGTTGTTATATATGAAACCTGTAAATACCTTGTGTAACCACCAGAGAGCTCATCCCCTGGAGTCCCAAGGGATCCCACAATCCCTTGGGAGCACCTGTACATAAGGAGGCCTCACAGGCTGGAGAGGCACTCTGGAGACCTGTAATAAAGGACTCCGGTCACACCTTACTTTGAGCTCACAGTATCTGTTCAGACTCTTTATTCAATACATAACACTATAGAGTTGTTATAGTGGGGGATTTCAACTACCCGAATATTAACTGGGAAAAAAGTAGTGTGACTGGTACAGAGGGTGCGGAATTCCTAAAAGGCATTCGGGAGAACTTCTGTTGCCAGTATGTAACAAGCCCAACAAGGGAGGGAGCAGTTCTGGACTTGGTTTTGGGGAATGAAGAGGGGCAGATGGAAGGGATATCAGTGCAAGAGTATTTTGGTGCTAGTGATCATAATTCAGTAAGATTTAGGATAGTTATGGAAAAGGACAAAGGTGGACCAGGAAATAAAGTTCTCAATTGGGCAAAGCTAATTTTGCTGAGCTGAGATTTGGCCAAAGTGGACTGGAAATTGCTACTTGATGGTAAATCAGTGTCAGAGCACTGGGAGTCATTCAAGGAGATCCTGAGGGTACAGAGCAAGTATATTCCCTTAAAAAAGGGTGGGCGTAACAAATCTAGAGCTCCCTGGATGTAAGGGACATACAGGGTAAGATAAAGAAAAAAAGGGAAACTTATGACAGATACCGAGAACTCATCACTGCAGAAACTCTACAGCAGTATAAGAAGTGCAGTGGTGCAATTAAAAAATATATCAGGAAAGCAAAGAGAGAACATGAAAGCTGGCAAGTAAAATCAGGGAAAAACCCCAAAGATATTTAATAAATACATTAAGAGCAAGAGGATACCTAGAGAAATAGTGGATCCTATTAGAGACCGTAAAGGAAATCTGTGTGTGGAGGCAGAAGAATCATCTAAGTTTACAGCATGGAAGGAGGCCATTTCGGCCCATCGTGTCCGCGCCGGCCAACAAGAGGTTATCCAGCCTAATCCCACTTTCCAGCTCTTGGTCCATAACCCTGTAGGTCACGCACTTCCAAGTGCACATCCAAGTACTGTAAATGTGGTGAGGGTTTCTACCCCTGCACCAATTTCAGGCAGTGAGTTCCAGACCGCCACAACCCTCTGCATGAAGAAATTTCCCCTCAAATCCTCTCTAAACCTTCTACCAATGACTTTGAATTCATACCCCATGGTTGTTGACCCCTCTGCTAAGGGTAATCGGCCCTTTCAATCCACTATATTTAGATCCCTCATAATTTTATACACCTCAATGAGGTCTCCCTTCAGCCTCCTCTGTTCCAAGAAAAATAAACCCAGCCTATCCAATCTATCCTCATAGCTAAGATTCTCCACTCCCATCAACATCCTCGTAAATTTCCTCTGTACCCTATCCAGTGCAATCACGCCCTTCCTGTAATGCAGTGACCAGAACCGCATGCAGTATTCCAGTTGTGGCCCAAACAGTGTTTTATACAGTTCAAGCATAACCCACCTGCTCTTTATATTCTATGCCTCGGTTAATAAAGGCAAGCATTCTGTCTGCCTTCTTAACCACCTTATCCATCTGGCCTGTTCCCTTTACGGATCTGTGGACCTGCACTCCCAGGTCCCTTTGTTTCTCTACACTTCCTCTCAGCCTCCCCTGTTCCAAGGAAAATAAACCCAGCCTATTCAATCTGTCCTGATAGCTAAGATTCTCCTCTCCCAGCAACATTCTCGTAAATTCCCTCTGTATTCTCTCCAGTGCAATCACTGTACTCTCTCCAGTGCAATCACTGTATTCTCTCCAGTGCAATCACTGTATTCTCTCCAGTGTAATGCGGTGACTAGAACTGCACGCAGTACTCCAGCTCCATTTAATATGCCCTCCCCAAATACATTACCTCACACTTCTCTGGATGGAATTCCATTTGCCACTGTTCTGCACACCTGACCAGTTGATTGATATCTTCCTGCAGTCCACAGCTTTCTTAGTGGGTATAATTCTTAATGAATACTTTGCATCTGTTTCCACAAGAGAGTGGCAGTGCAGACTTTGCAATGAGGGAGGATGAATGTGAAATATTAATATTAACTTATTTATATAGCGCCTTTAACATAGTAAAACGTCCCAAGGTGCTTCACAGCCGTGTTACAAGACAAAAGAAAGAAATTTGACACCGAGCCACAAAAGAAGAAATTAAGGCAGATGTCCCAAAGTTTGGTTGAAGAGCTAGGTTTTAAGGAGCGTCTTAAAGGAGGTAAGAGAGGTAGAGAGACAGAGAGGTTTAGGGAGGGAGTTCCACAGCTTAGGGCCCAAACAGCTGAAGGCACAATTGAGCAGTTATAATTAGGGATGTTCAAGAGGGTATAATTTGTGGAGTGCAGACATCCTGTGGGGTTGTGAGACTGAAGATTAGAGAGATAGGGAGGGGCAAGGCCATGAGTGATTTGTAAACAAGGATGAGAATTTTGAAATCGAGGCGTTGTTTAACCGGGAGCCAATGTAGGTCAGAAAGCACAGGGGTGATGAGTGATCTGGACTTGGTGCGAGTTAGGACACATGCTGCTGATGACCTCAAGTTTACGTAGTGTAGAATGTGGGAGGCCAGCCAAATGTGAGTTGGGGTAGTCAAGTCTACAGTTCACAAAGGCATGAATGAGGGTTCCAACTCAGATGAGCTGAGGCAGGGGCGGAGGCGGGCAACGTTACGGAGGTGGAAAAAGGTGTATTTAGTTATGCCAGGATGTGTGGCTGAAAACTAATTTCAGGGTTAAACATGTCACCGAGGTTGCAAACAGTCTTGTTCACCCTCAGATTGATGCTAGGGAGAGAGATGGAGTCAGTGGTTAGGGAACGGTGTTTGTGGCAGGGATCAAAAATAATGGCTTCGGTCTTCCCGATATTTAATTGGACGAGATAAACACAGTGAGAGAGGAAGTATTAAGGGGCTTAGCAGCTTTGAAAGTGGATAAATCCCCAGGCCCGGATTAAATCTAACCCAGGCGGTTAAGAGAAGCAAAAGAGGAACTAGCAGAGGCTCTGACCTTCATTTTCCAGTCCTCTCTGACTACAGGTGTGCTGCCAGAGGACTGGAGGGCTGCTAATGTTGTACCTTTCTTCAAAAAGAAAAGGATAAACCGAGCAATTACAGGCCAGTCAACCTAACCTCAGTAATGGGAAAATTATTGGAAAAAATCCTGAGGGACATGATGAATCTTCATTTTGAAAGATATGGATTAATCAAAGACAGTCAGTATGGATTTGTTGAGGGAAGGTCGTGTCTGACTAACTTGACTGAATTTTTCGAGGAGGTAGCCAGGAGGGTCGATGAGGGCAGTACATATGATGTAGTGTATATGGATTTCAGCAAAGCATTTGATAAGGTCCCACATGGCAGACTGGTCACGAAAGTAAAAGACCATGGGATCCAGGACAAAGTGGCAAGTTGGATCCAAAATTGGCTCAGAGGCAGCAAGCAAAGGGTAATGGTCGATGGGTGTTTTTGTGACTAGAAGGCTGTATCCAGTGGGGTTTCGCAGGGCTCAGTGCTGGATCCCCTGCTTTTTGTGGTATATATCCATGACGGACTTGAATGTTGGGGGTATGATTAAGAAGTTTGCAGATGACACTAAAATAGGCCATGTGGTTGATAATGAAGAAAGCTGCAGACTGCAGGAAGATATCAATGTACTGGTCAGGTGGGCAGAGCAGTGGCAAATGGAATTCAATCCTGATAAATGTGAGGTAATGCATTTGACCAGGTAGATAAGGTAGTTAAGAAGACATATGGTATACTTGCCTTTATTAGTCGAGGCATGGAATACAAGAGCAAGGAATTTATGCTTGAACTGTATAAAATACTGGTTCGGCTGCAGCTGGAGTACTGTGTGCAGTTCTGGTCACCACATTACAGGAAAGATGTGATTGCACCAGAAAGGGTGCAGAGGAGATTTGCAAGAATGTTGCCTGGACTGGAGAATTTTGGCTATCAGAAAAGATTGGAGAAACAATACAGAAGCATCTATGGAGAGGAAGCAGAGTTAACGTTTTGGATCAATGACACTTTGTCAGATTGGAGATGTTGGGTCTGTTTTCTTTGGATCAGAGGAGAGGTGTTGGAGGAGGATAGAGTGGTCAACTGTGTCAAAGGCTGCATACAGGTCCAGAAGGATGAGGAGGGAGGGATAGTTTACCTTTTTGTCACAGTCACAAAGGATATCATTTGTGACTTTGATGAGAGCGGTTTCGGTACTGTGGCAGGAGCGGAAACCAGATTGAATGGATTCAAACGTCGAGTTCCGGGAAAGATGGGCACAGCTTTCGGAGGCGACAACACGTTCAAGGACTTGAGAGGAAAGGGAGTTTGGAGAGGGGCGGTAGCTAGCAAGCACAGTGGGGGTCAAGGATTGTTTTTTTTTGAGAGGGGTGATGACGGCAGATTTGAAGGAAAGGGTGACGGTACCCGACAACCGTTAACAATGTTGGCTAACATGGGAACCAAAAAAGGAAGTTGGGTGGTCAGCAGTTTAGTGGGAATAGGAGCAGGAAGTGGGTCTCATGGACAAGATGAGCGTGGAGCTCAAGAGTGGAGATCAGAGAGAAACTAGAGAAAGATGTGTGCTCAGGGCTAGGGCAGGAGGGAACCTCAGAGCAAGTTTGCCCGGTGGAATAGGTGAAGGAAGGGAACTCGCAGAGGCAGCTGATCGGATGGTCTCAATCTTTGAGACAAAGAAGTCCATGAGCTCCTCACACTTGTTGTTGGAGGCGAGTGTGGTGGAGACAGGGGAGAGGGGTTTAAGAAGACGGTTAGCAGTAGAGAATAGTCGGGCGTTATCTTTGCATTCCAGAATGATCCTGGAATAGTGAGCAGTTTTTGCAGACAAGAATAGGACCGAGCCAATATGTGCTCGAGCCAGATCTGGCAGTGAATGGCTAAACTAGTTGTCGCGGCATCCGTTAAAGTCTGTGTCCCTCGGAATTAAGGGAGCAAAGATGAGGCTGTACCAGGGGGAACAGCCAGGGTAAGAGAAAGTAATGGTTTTAATAGGGACTAGGGCTTCAAAGATGGTGGTGAGGGTGGGGTTGAGCTACTTCTGCGGCCGCCCCGAAATACCTCTTTTCAAACTCTCTCACAACTGCAGAAATGTCCTGGTGAAGAGGGCCAAAGGCTGGACGGTTTGGAGTTGATAAGTGAAGTTGTGAGAGAGTTTGAAAAGAGGTATTTCGGGGCGGTCGCAGAAGGAAGTAGATTTGAGTGGGCGAAGGGGGATGTGGGTGGAGAGCGATACAGGAAATGGTCATGGATGGCCTTATCTGTAATTGACATGGTAGGAATAGCGAGGCCGCAAGATCAAGGACATGGCCGTGAATATGGGTTGAGGAATTCACATGGAGGAGAGGACAGGAGGATAGTGACAATATTGAAGTGGCCGACACGCATCATCGGTGACATCACAATATTGACGTGGCCGACACGCATCATCGGTGACATCACAATATTAACAACAATCGGCCAGGATTAGGAAAGCGGGCTTGGAAGCACTATTGACATCATCACTGTCACTAAACCGTTCCTTCTCCATTTTATGTTTTTTTTTTAATTACTTGTTTATTTTTTAAATTACGCTCCACCCTTTGTTTCTGATTGGTCTCCTTGGAGGATGAGCTACACCCTGAAGTATCACAGGAATATGTCACTGGAACCGCCCATCCCAAGAGCTCACTAACTTTGCAAATTGTAACTCGATCCACTTTGACTTCCTGAAGCGACAGAGCTCCCCAGAAGACAGGAAGGGCCAGCCAAAGTGCCTTATCCCAGTCCAAGTGCATCCCTCCCACCACAGATGGGGCAGGCATTGTGTACGGATTGTTTACAGGTTTATTGGGTATGAAGTGAATAGTGAGTGTTATAACTTCTGGATATCATCCACTCCAACGATGTCCTTGTAGAAACATAGAAAAAAGGTGCAGAAGTAGGCCATTCGGCCCTTCGAGCTTGCATCACCATTCAATAAGATCATGGCTGATCATTCAACTCAGTACCCCATTCCTGCTTTCTCTCCATACCCCTTGATCTCTTTAGCCGTAAAGGCCACATCTAACTCCCTTTTGAATATATCTAACGAACTAGCCTCAACAATTTTCTATAGTAGAGAATTCTACAGGTTCACAATTCTCTCAGTGAAGAAGTTTCTCCTCATCTCGGTCCTAAATGGCTTACTCCTTATTCTTAGACTGTGACATCTGGTTCTTGACTTCCCCAACATCAGGAACATTCTTCCTGCATCTAACCTGTCCAATCCCGTCAGAATTTGACATATTTCTATGAGATCCCCTCTCATTCTTCTAAATTCCAGTGAATATAAGCCTAGTCAATCAAATCTTTCTTCATATGTCAGCCCTGCCATCCCGGGAATCAGTCTGGTGAACCTTCACTGCACTCCCTCAGATTAGGAGACCAAAACTGAACACAATACCCAAGGTGTGGCCTCATCAAGGCCCTGTACAACTGCAGTAAGACCTCCCTGCTCCTATACTGAAATCCTCTCGCTATGAAGGCCAACATGCCATTTGCCTTCTTCACCGCCTGTTGTACCTGCATGCCAACTTTCAATGACTGATGTACCATGACACCCAGGTCTAGTTGTACCTCCCCTTTTTCTAATCTGTCACCATTCAGATAATATTCTGCCTTCCTGTTTTTGCCACCAAAGTGGATAACCTCACATTTATCCACATTATACTGCATCTGCCATGCGTTTGCCCACTCACCTAACCTGACCAAGTCACCCTGCAGCCTCTTAGCGTCCTCCTCACAGCTCACACTGCCACCCAGCTTAGTGTCATCTACAAATTTGGAGATATTACATTGAATTCCTTCGTCTAAATCATTAACGTGTATTATGAATAGCTGAGGTCCCAGCACTGAACCTTGCAGTACCCCACTAGTCACTGCCATTCTGAAAAGAATCTGTTTATTCCTGTCTTTGCTTCCTGTCTGCCAACCAGTTCTCTATCCATGTCAATACATTACCCCCAATACCATGTGCTTTAATTTGGCACACTAATCTCTTGTGTGGGACCTTGTCAAAAGCCTTTTTGAAAGTCCAAAGACACCACATCCACTGGTTCTCCCTTGTCCACTCTACTAGTTACATCCTCAAAAGATTCTAGATTTGTCAAGCATGATTTCCCTTTCATAAATCTATGCTGACTTGGACCGATCCCGTCAATGCTTTACAAATGCGCTACTATTACATTTTTAATAATTGATTTCAACATTTTCCCCACTACAAATGTCAGGCTAACCAGTCTATAATTCCCTGTTTTCTCTCTCCCTCCTTTTTAAAAAAGTGGTGTTACATTAGCTACCCTTCAATCCATAGGAACTGATCCAGAGTCTACAAGAGTTAGAGAGACAGAGGGAGAGCGAGACAGATAGAGAGTCAGAGAGAGACAAGGAGAGAGACAGTCCGAAAGGCAGACAGTCAGAGATGGACAGAGAGAGAGACAGAGAGAGAGAGAAAGAGAGAGAGACAGGGAGAGAGAGAGAGAGAGAGAGAGAGAGAAACAGTGCAAGAGAGAGACAGAGAGAGACAGAAAGAGACAGAGAGAGAGAGAGAGACAGAGCGAGAGGCAGAAAGAAACAGAGACAGAGAGAGAGCGAGAGCTGCGCACAGAGAGAGAGAGGCAGAGAGAGAGAGAGAGGCAGAGAGGGAGAGTCAGAGAGACAGTGCAAGAGAGAGACAGAGAGAGAGACAGAAGAGAGAGAGAGAGAGAGAGCGAGAGACAGAGAGAAACAGAGACAGAGAGAGAGAGAGAGAGGCAGAGAGAGAGAGAGAGAGAGACAGTGTGAGAGAGAGACAGAAAAGAGAGAGAGAGAGAGAGACAAAGACACAGAACAAGAGAGCGATAGAGAGTGAGTGAGTCAGAAAAATATAGAGAGAGACAAACAGAAAGAAAGGGAGATAAACAGAGAGATTACATCAACAAGACTGCCATTTGCCTTCTTCACCGCCTGCTGTACCTGTATGCCAACTTTCAATGACTGATGTACCATGACACCCAGGTCTCGTTGCATCTCCACTTTGCCTAATCTGTCGCCATTCAGATAATATTCTGCCTTCTTGTTTGTAACACCAAAGATTTGTCAAGCATGATTTCCCTTTCATAAATCCAGGATGGCTTGGACTGATCCCGTCACTGCTTTCCAAATGCGCTCCTATTTCATCTTTAATAATTGATTCCAACATTTTCCCCACGACTGATGTCAGGCTAACTGTCTGTAATTCCCTGTTTTCTCTCTTACTCCTTTTTAAAAAAATGGTGTTACATTAGCTACCCTCCAGTCCATAGGAACTGATCCAGAGTCCATGGAATGCTGGAAAATGATCACCAATGCATCCACTATTTCTAGGGCCATTTCCTTTAAGTACTCTGGGATGCAGACTATCAGGCCCTGGAGATTTATCGGCCATCAATCCCATCAATTTCCCTAACACAATTTCCTGACTAACAAGGATTTCCTTCAGTTCCTCCTTCTCGCCAGATCCTCAGTCCCCAGTATTTCCGAAAGGTTATTTGTGTCTTCCTTTGTGAAGACAGAACCAAAGTATTTGTTCAATTGGTCTGCCATTTCTTTGTGCACCTGATTCTGACTGTAAGGGACCTACATTTGTCTTCACTAATCTTTTTCTCTTCACATATAGGAGCTTTTGCAGTCAGTTTTTATGTTCCAAGCAAGCTTCCTCTCATACTCTATTTTCCCCCTCCTAATTAAACCCTTTGTTCTCCTCTGCTGAATTATAAATTCTAAATTTCTCCCAGTCCTCAGGTTTGCTGCTTTGTCTGGCCAATTTATATGCCTCTTCCTTGGATTTAACGAGAGAGGAGGTGGGTGGGGGTGGTGGGGGGGGGGGGGGGAGCAAGAGAGGAGAAGGAAGGCAAGAGAGGAGGAGGAAGTGAGAGAGATGGGGGGAGCGAGAGAGGAGGGGGAATGAGAGAGAATGGTGGAGCGAGTGAAGAGAGGGGGAGCGAGGAGGGGGAGGGGTGAGGAGGGGGGAGTGAGGAGGGTGTCATGTATTCAACCATCATTGTAACCCATGTATAATCTGACCTAAGTTGTACACTGTGAGAACAATGACCACTAGGTGGTGAACTTGTGGGAGATACTCCTAACCTGGACCTTCAGATATAAAAGGGGAAGCTCCACACACCTTCATTACTTGAGTGCTAAGGAATAAAGGACAGGTCACAGACTGATCTTCTCTCAAGCATGGGCCTCGTGTGCATTTATACTGTATAGTAAGGACGTATCAATGGCGACGAGAAACTGGGATTTAAACCATGCGAGCATGGTCACTAGCAGAACAGACGAGAGGTACTGTGTTAAGGAATGGTTGGGACAGAGATTCAACATTGTTAAAGCAGCACACAGTTCTCCAGGCAGACAAGGGCAGTCAGGCATGCCCCAACATGTAGTCGGACCCAGAGGGGGAGTTCGACAGAGACAATGGCAAGCTGAACAGTGATTCACGCCATTGCAAGGGACAATGCGGCCAGTAATGGGGCCATCAACACCTGTTAATGGTGCATTCAAAGACAATAACAGGGGCAGGCAGGGACGATCGACTGGCAAGGGACCTTTTGTTTCCAACAGCAGCTCATGTTGGAGGCGTGGAGGCATACACTCAGCCGGAGTTTGCAGAGATGAGCAAAATACCTGCAGAAATTACAGAAATGAACGCTGGGGGAAATCGCTGGAAGCTGAAGTTCAGGAGCAAAGGGGTGAAAATTGGCAAGGGATTTTAGTTCAAAATAAATTAAATGGATTGTGCTCTGAGAGGTCCTGCTCTTTCGCAGGACATAAAAAAATAGGTCTGTTAGATTGTGCCTCGTGGCTCCATATTAAATTCACAGGCCACTGCCAACAGTCACTCGCTCTCCTCCTGAATCCCTCCCTCCCCACCACCACCTCTCCGGACCAGATAGCTGTCTCTGGGGTCAATGACTGGTGCCTGCAGTAATAAACTGGAAATAAGCAACTGAATGCTGAGGGGCCAATTTGCCAATTTGGGCGAGATCCAGTTTCTCGGCCTTTATTTTACCCATTTTGCTCCAATGTAGGATTTTTTTTTTGTCTTCAGGCCAAGTTGCTATGGGCAGATTCGCACAAACCAATTTCCCTTTCCAAATGGGATCCAAGGACCTGTGGGATTCCTTGAGGGGAATCCCAGGGATCCTTGATGCCATCAGATTTCTGTCAGCATGGGTCAGCTATGGAGCGAGCACAGTGTCTTGAGAATGATGTATTCTATATTTATTCTGTATGTGTTGTCTTACTAACATATCATTTTTTGTTGCTCTATGCTAATAAAACAATATTTTCTGCATATGATGGCATTGGGTAAATGATACTTCTTTCAGAAGCTAGAACAAGGTGTCCCCAGGAATGTGTCAAAATTTGCAGGGATTCCCCAGGAGTGTCACAGTATTTGCAGGGATTCCCCGGGAGTGCGCCAGTATTTGCAGGGGTTCCCCAGGAGTGCGCCAGTATTTGCAGGGGTTCTCTGGGAGTGTCAGTACTTGCAGGGGTTCACCAGTGTTATATCTTCGGTACAACTCATAAACTCATACTGACACTCCAAGCCTTAAGATGGCAGCACACTCCGGAACTCTAGTCAGGTGACCTGTTCCCTCTTTATTTGTACACAGCACTGGCTGTAGTACCACAATAGTCCACAGATGGTGCTATATATATTACACTTCTCCCTCCTTAATGAAGAAGTAATTATAACAAAATAATCATCATACATAATTTGCATGGTTATATATAACAAAAAGATATGGACATTTTGCCATATTTACAAATCAAGCTTAACCACTTGTTTTCTGTTTCAAAGAGGACACCTTCACTCTCGAACAGAACCTTCCAAACATGGTGTCGAATTTAAACTCATTCGAGGCTGATCCTGAGGAAAGTTTTCCTCCAAGGGATACCCTTGATTTCCATTTGAACTCTCTCTCTTTTACTCTACCTCTATCAAAGTAACTGCGTGCAAAACTCTTGGACAAGTACATTCCCAGGTGTTGGTCATGGGGGTCTCCTAATAATTGTAGAATTTACCAATATCTCACAAAGATTCCAGGTACCTTTCCCCTGCAGAGGAGAGGAATCCCTTTCTGGGCTTTTAAAATGAGTTTAAAGGGGCAGACGAAGCCTGCGGGGGATAAAAGGGGGTGCATTCATGGAGACCCCCCCCCCCCAGTGTTTGGACTCATAGGAAAGGGAATTCAAAATGGAGCTAAATTACAGAAGCTTGAGATCCCCATATCATCTATGGGAAGGAGCATATCAATTTTAAGATTCTACAACATTTTGGCTGCGAAAAGAGTTACCAAATACAGGAGGTGGAGCCAACGTCTGAAGAAAATTCGTGTATTAAGGATCCCAGACTGTCTGGGGGAACTATTCACCTCCTAAGAGATAATCGAATTACCCAATCAAGCACAATGGAAATCATGGTCAGAAAAACTGGACAATCCTTAAACAATGCAAAACCAGTGATAGCACATTTTCACACCCTAATCGAGTTACTGCTGACAAAGGAGACATTTGAAAATCAATGGACAGAACAGTTTAAACAGAGCCCAAGAGATTTGATGGGAGATAACGGAGCCTTTTTTTTGGGATATATCTATCCCCCAGTTTTACAAGGAAAAACTAGCAGAACACAGGAGAGCTAGCAGAACACAGAAACTAGCAGAACACAGAGCTAGCAGAACACAGGAGAGAAGCAGAACACAAAGCTAGCAGAACAAAAACTAGCAGAACACAGGAGAGAAGCAGAACACAGAGCTAGCAGAACACAGAAACTAGCAGAACACAGGAGAGAAGCAGAACACAGAAACTAGCAGAACACAGAAACTAGCAGAACACAGGAGAGAAGCAGAACACAGAAACTAGCAGAACACAGAGCTAGCAGAACACAGGAGAGAAGCAGAACACAGAAACTAGCAGAACACAGGAGAGAAGCAGAACACAGAAACTAGCAGAACACAGAAACTAGCAGAACACAGGAGAGAAGCAGAACACAGAAACTAGCAGAACACAGAGCTAGCAGAACACAGGAGAGAAGCAGAACACAGAAACTAGCAGAACACAGAGCTAGCAGAACACAGAAGTAGCAGAACACAGAGCTAGCAGAACACAAAAACTAGCAGAACACAGGAGAGAAGCAGAACACAAAGCTAGCAGAACAAAAACTAGCAGAACACAGAAGTAGCAGAACACAGAGCTAGCAGAACACAAAAACTAGCAGAACACAGGAGAGAAGCAGAACACAAAGCTAGCAGAACAAAAACTAGCAGAACACAGAAGTAGCAGAACACAGAGCTAGCAGAACACAAAAACTAGCAGAACACAGGAGAGAAGCAGAACACAAAGCTAGCAGAACAAAAACTAGCAGAACACAGAAGTAGCAGAACACAGAGCTAGCAGAACACAAAAACTAGCAGAACACAGGAGAGAAGCAGAAAACAGACTCGAAAGAAACACAGACACAGACACAAGCAGCCGGAGGTGGGGAGTGAAGAAATGGAGTAGTGAAGGAAACTACAAGAAATCGTCAAGGACCGACCGAGCACGAGGCCCATGAAATGGAAGGTTGTCAGCAACCAAATTGACAAACCCGGGTTACCACAACCAGCGAAACGACCAAGCGAAACCAACTCAGCAAAAACCGAAGAATCGACCTTTATTTCCACTCTACAATCTACTTCTGAATGACCCAATGGGTGAGAAATTACCAAAAGGGACTAGCTAAAACTATTCCTAACCAAAGAAAGTGGGTACTTATCCCAAACATCCAAAACTTACCGCATCAACGGACGCACCCCAACCGAAGACTACGCAGTCCGAAGTCCTCTCCAATGTCCGGGGTACGGCTCGCCTAGAAGGCCAAGTGCAGCGAACCCCGAAACCGTGATTCACCGGCAACTGTCTAAAGGGATTGGTGAGCATAGCCCCTGAACCCTCAGAGCTATAACTTAGTTAGTTAGGAGAATTGGGAGGGGGGAGGCTGGGATAACTTGTGTAAATGTATCTGCATTCTCCTCTTTACCCCAGTTAGAGTTTAAGCTGTATTCTTTTCCCCACAGGCTGTAATTTGACATTTTATTCAATGTGTTGTACCCCTCAGTGTGTATTGGTCTGTGTGTGTTATTAAAGGTGTGCCTTTTACTTATTTTTAAACACAATAAAGCCATACCTGCTTCCAACTTTGAAACCGATTGTCTGTCCAAGTCTGTCACAGTCCCTTCATAATTCCAGTGTCTAGAACCAAGGGTGTGGGAGCGATTCGGAACCGCTCATATAAGGTCAGAAGGGAAAGCTGACCCCCTGCAAACCATCCCTTACACAATTTGGACCTGAATTTATTTGGTATAACCATTCTTGCACACCACATGACACAATATTTATCGACTGATAATTCATTCCCACGAATGAAGAATGGATGAATATCTTTGTCTGTTACCTGGTTTGGCCATCCATTTGCAATATACTCATATACCTTTGACATCACTGGGTCACGTTTGGTTGCTCTACCAATCTCTTCAGCTGTGACTGGCAGTTCATCAATGTATGAAAAATAAAATACTTCTTCCCTATCGGGTGTAACTTGTGATGGGGAAGGCAATCTGGACATTGCATCAGCATTACTGTGATCAGCTGATCGTCTGTATTCAATATCATATGTATATGCTGACAAAATCAAAGCCCATCTCTGCATTCGGGCTGCAGCTAATGTTGGAACTGGGGACTTTGGATGGAGGATTGCTGTCAGGGGCTTATAGTCCATAATGCTGGTAAACTTACGACCATACAAGTATTTGTGGAACTTCTTGACGCCAAATATTAATGCCAAAGTTTCCCTTTCAATTTGCGCATAATTACGCTCACTGGCAGTGAGAGTGCGTGAAGCAAAAGCAATTGGTCTCTCCTCCCCACTATATAGTACATGAGAGATCAATGCCCCAACTCCATACAGAGGGGCATCACATGCTCGCTTGATCTCCTTAGATACATCATAGTGAACTAACTTGGTGCTCTCTATCAATTTGCTTTTACACTCCTTGAATGCTATATCGCATTCTTCTGACCACTTCCAATGGACCTGTTTTTTCAATAGTTCATTCAGTGGATGTAATACTGTAGCCCAATTTGGTAGGAACTTCCCATAATAATTCAAAAGACCCAAAAATGATCGAAGTTCAGTGACATTCTTGGGCGTGGGTGCATTTCTGATTGCATCCCACTTTCCCTTGGTTGGATGTAAACCATCTTTGTCTACTCTGTACCTTAAGTATTCCACTGAGTTTTGAAATAACTCATACTTGCGAGCAGACACTCGTACTCTGTGTTTCTCTAGTTGTTTGAGGACTTCATTCAATAAGTTATTATGAATTTGCCTATTTGGTGCTGAAATTAGTATGTCATCTAAATAGCATACTACCCTTCAATACCTTGCAAAATCTGGTTCATCACCCCTTGGAATATGGCAGGGGCGGAAGACACTCCAAATGACAGCCTATTAAATTGATATAGGCCTAGATGAGTATTTATAGTCAAGCGTGACTTGGACTCCTCATCTAGTTCAAGTTGTAAGTAAGCAGTCGTAAGATCCAACTTTGAGAAGATCTGACCAGCTGTCAGTGTTGTGAACAAATCTACATTTGGCAACGTATTGGGGAGATTGCCCTCTGGAACCTGATGTACGGTTACTTTATAATCACCACACAATCTTACCTTACCATCGGACTTAGGTACAACAACAATGGGTGTAGCCCAATTACATTGATCTATCTTAGGAATAATGTTCTCATCTCTAGTCTTTTGAGTTCTTGCTCAACTTTCTCCTTGCGTGCATATGGTACGGGTCGTGGCTTGCAGTAAACTGATCTCGCGTCCTTCTGTACCCTGACACTTGCCTTGAAGCCTTGGATTGGACTGCCTGTTTTGCAGAACACCTTCAGATAATTCTTGATGACATCATCCTTTGATGCAAATCTCGTCTCAACATGAAAAATCTCACTCCAATCCAGCTTCAGTGATCCCAGCCAATTTCTTCCTGGAAAGACAGGCTTGTCTCCTGCCACTACTAATAGAGGCAAGCTCTGAAATTGATTCTCAGATTTCACCGGTACGGTGATACGACCTACCACTGGAATGTTCTCTTCCGAGTAGCCTCGCAGATCTATCTTGGATTTCTCCAGTGGGAAATCACACAATTTGTTGAGTTATAGCGACTCCGGTACCATGCTCACGGATGCACCAGTGTCGATTTCCATCGGTATCTTGGTTCCTGCAACATCTATGAATCTTTTCGAATCGCTGTTAGTTACCCTCATGCTCCTGATAATGTGTAGCTCTAAAACCTCCTCGTCCTCTTGTTTTTCTATGTAGTCTCTGGGGATTTCTACTTATAGCTTTGAAAACTGGTTTACCCTTCAGTCAGCATGCCTTTGCAAGATGCCCAATTTTCCTGCAGATGAAACATTCTGCCTTCACATATAGACAACTTTGAGCAATGTGTTGTCCCAGGCACTGATAGCAGGACTTCAACGCTCTGTTACCATTGCCAGTTTCTGAGACCTTTGGGCCAAACTGCCTTTTACTTTTAACCTGCAGGCGATTTACTTCTGTTGTCTGATGACTTAAAATTGTATGAAATTCTCAGGAATATTGGTCGGCCATGTTCATTGACATAGCTGTCTGACACGCTAAAACAAAAGTCAAGTTAGGCGTTGTCAATAACTTTCTTCTGATAGCATCATTTTTCATCCCACAAACAAAACGGTCACGCAATTCTTGGTCCTGAAAGTTTCTGAAATTACAGCGATTAGATGGCTTTTTTAATGCTACAATGTCTTCACTGATATTTTCTTCAGTTAACTGATCTCGTATTCTGAAATGATAACTTTCAGCAATTACAGGGGCTCAGGACTGTAGTGCTGTTCTAGAATCTGCTTAAGAGTTGTGTCCTTTGGCTTGACAGGCACAAGCAAATTTTTCAGGGTTTCATATACCTCAGGCCCTGCTTCAGTTAAGAAAATAGCCCTTTGTCTATCCAACACCACCCAGTTATGGTTTTCATCTAGCCACTCCACATACGCTTCGAAACTTTCACAGTCATGTTGAAACTCCCCCAAACACCCTATTATTCCCAAAGGAGCGGCCATCTGGACTCTGGCAGTTCAACCAAGTATGCTTGTAATTTACCTTGGATTTGTAGCTGTTAATCAAAAGAGAGAAGCTCTCAAAGTTTCTCTGTCGGTTGGCTGAATCCTCCACCAACAAAAATTGCAGCTTTTTTCCCCCGATTATCCCATCTTCATCGCCATTGTTGTACTGAAGATATAACTCACAAACACACAAGAACCTTAAGATGGCAGAACACTCCGGAACTCTAGTCAGGTGACCTGTTCCCTCTTTATTTGTACACAGCACTGGCTGCAGTGCCACAGTAGTCCATAGATGGAGCTATATATATTACACCAAGGAGTATGTCTGTATTTGCAGGGGTTCCCCGGGAGTGTGTCAGTACAGGTTGAACCTCCCTTATCCTGCACCCTTGGGACTTGAGCTGTGCTGGATGAGGGAATTTGCCGGATGAGCGGAGATCATCCGCCCAAGGGGAGGGGGGGGGCGGAGGGTTGGGGACGGGGATGCCAAATGCGGGGGTGGGGAGGGGAGGAGGTCTCCCGAGGTTGGAGGAGTGGGGGAGGAGGTTAGCGGCCCAAGTGGGCCCCGAGGTGTCGGCGGATCGAGCGGGTCCTGTGGTTTTGGTGAATCGAGCGGGCCGCGAGGTGTCGGCAGGCCGAGCAGGCTCTGAAGCATCAACAGATTGAGTGGGCCCCAAAGTATCGGCGGATCAAGCGAGCCTCGAGGCGTCGACGGAACGAGCGGGTCCTGAGGTGTCGGTGAATCGATTGGGTCCTGAGGTGTCGGTGAATCGAGTGGGTCCTGAGGTGTCGGTGAATCGAGTGGGTCCTGAGCTGTCGGTGAATCGAGCGGGTCCTGAGGTGTCGGTGAATCGAGTGGGTCCTGAGGTGTCGGTGAATCGAGTGGGTCCTGAGGTGTCGGTGAATCGAGCGGGTCCTGTGGTTTCGGTGGATCGAGTGGGTCCTGAGCTGTCGGTGAATCGAGCGGGTCCCGAGCTGTCGGTGGATCGAGCGGGTCCTGTGGTTTCGGTGGATCGAGCGGGTCCTGTGGTTTCGGTGGATCGAGTGGGTCCTGAGCTGTCGGTGAATCGAGCGGGTCCCGAGCTGTCGGTGGATCGAGCGGGTCCTGTGGTTTTGGTGGATCGAGCGGGTCCTGAGCTGTCGGTGGATCGAGCGGGTCCTGAGGTTTCGGTGGATCGAGCGGGTCCTGAGGTTTCGGTGGATCGAGCGGGTCCTGAGGTGTCGGTGGATCTAGCGGGTCCTGAGCTGTCGGTGAATCGAGCGGCTTCTGAGGTTTCGGTGGATCGAGCGGGTCCTGAGGTGTCGGCGGCCCCAGTGGGCCACGAGGTGTCGGTGAATCGAGCGGGTCCTGAGGTTTCGGTGAATCGAGCGGGTCCTGAGGTTTCGGTGAATCGAGCGGGTCCTGAGGTTTCGGTGAATCGAGCGGGTCCTGAGGTTTCGGTGAATCGAGCGGGTCCTGTGGTGTCGGTGGATCGAGTGGGTCCTGAGGTTTCGGTGGATCGAGCGGGTCCTGAGGTGTCGGTGGATCGAGTGGGTCCTGAGGTTTCGGTGGATCGAGCGGGTCCTGTGGTGTCGGTGGATCGAGTGGGTCCTGAGGTTTCGGTGGATCGAGCGGGTCCTGAGGTGTCGGTGGATCGAGTGGGTCCTGAGGTTTCGGTGAATCGAGCGGGTCCTGAGGTGTCGGTGGATCGAGTGGGTCCTGAGGTGTCGGTGGATCGAGTGGGTCCTGAGGTTTCGGTGGATCGAGCGGGTCCTGAGGTGTCGGTGGATCGAGTGGGTCCTGAGGTTTCGGTGGATCGAGCGGGTCCTGAGGTTTCGCTGAATCGAGCGGGTCCTGAGGTGTCGGCGGCCCCAGTGGGCCACGAGGTGTCGGTGGATCGAGCGGGTCCTGAGGTTTCGGTGAATCGAGCGGGTCCTGAGGTTTCGGTGGATCGAGTGGGTCCTGAGGTGTCGGTGGATCGAGCGGGTCCTGTGGTTTCGGTGGATCGAGTGGGTCCTGAGCTGTCGGTGAATCGAGCGGGTCCCGAGCTGTCGGTGGATCGAGCGGGTCCTGTGGTTTCGGTGGATCGAGCGGCTCCTGAGGTGTCGGTGGATCGAGCGGGTCCTGTGGTTTCGGTGGATCGAGCGGGTCCTGAGGTGTCGGTGAATCGAGCGGGTCCTGAGGTGTCGGTGGATCGAGCGGGTCCTGTGGTTTCGGTGGATCGAGCGGGTCCTGAGGTTTCGGTGAATCGAGCGGGTCCTGAGGTTTCGGTGAATCGAGCGGGTCCTGAGTTGTCGGTGGATCGAGCGGGTCCCGAGCTGTCGGTGGATCGAGCGGGTCCTGTGATTTCGGTGGATCGAGCGGGTCCTGAGGTGTCGGTGGATCGAGCGGGTCCTGTGGTGTCGGTGGATCGAGTGGGTCCTGAGGTTTCGGTGAATCGAGCGGGTCCTGAGGTTTCGGTGGATCGAGCGGGTCCTGAGGTGTCGGTGGATCGAGTGGGTCCTGAGGTTTCGCTGAATCGAGCGGGTCCTGAGGTGTCGGTGGATCGAGTGGGTCCTGAGGTGTCGGTGGATCGAGTGGGTCCTGAGGTTTCGGTGGATCGAGCGGGTCCTGAGGTGTCGGTGAATCGAGCGGGTCCTGAGGTGTCGGTGGATCGAGCGGGTCCTGTGGTGTCGGTGGATCGAGTGGGTCCTGAGGTTTCGGTGGATCGAGCGGGTCCTGAGGTGTCGGTGGATCGAGTGGGTCCTGAGGTTTCGGTGAATCGAGCGGGTCCTGAGGTGTCGGTGGATCGAGTGGGTCCTGAGGTGTCGGTGGATCGAGTGGGTCCTGAGGTTTCGGTGAATCGAGCGGGTCCTGAGGTGTCGGTGGATCGAGTGGGTCCTGAGGTTTCGGTGGATCGAGCGGGTCCTGAGGTGTCGGTGAATCGAGCGGGTCCTGAGGTGTCGGCGGCCCCAGTGGGCCACGAGGTGTCGGTGGATCGAGCGGGTCCTGAGCTGTCGGTGAATCGAGCGGGTCCTGTGATTTCGGTGGATCGAGCGGGTCCTGAGGTGTCGGCGGCCCCAGTGGGCCCCGAGGTGTCGGTGGATCGAGCGGGTCCTGAGGTTTCGGTGAATCGAGCGGGTCCTGAGGTTTCGGTGGATCGAGTGGGTCCTGAGGTGTCGGTGGATCGAGCGGGTCCTGAGGTGTCGGTGGATCGAGTGGGTCCTGAGGTGTCGGTGGATCGAGCGGGTCCTGTGGTTTCGGTGGATCGAGTGGGTCCTGAGCTGTCGGTGAATCGAGCGGGTCCCGAGCTGTCGGTGGATCGAGTGGGTCCTGTGGTTTCGGTGGATCGAGCGGGTCCTGAGGTTTCGGTGGATCGAGCGGGTCCCGAGCTGTCGGTGGATCGAGCGGGTCCTGTGGTTTCGGTGGATCGAGCGGGTCCTGAGGTGTCGGTGGATCGAGCGGGTCCTGTGGTTTCGGTGGATCGAGCGGGTCCTGAGGTGTCGGTGGATCGAGCGGGTCCCGAGCTGTCGGTGAATCGAGCGGGTCCTGTGGTTTCGGTGGATCGAGCGGGTCCTGAGGTGTCGGTGGATCGAGCGGGTCCCGAGCTGTCGGTGGATCGAGCGGGTCCTGTGGTTTCGGTGGATCGAGCGGGTCCTGAGGTGTCGGTGGATCGAGCGGGTCCTGAGGTTTCGGTGGGCCCTGTGGGCCCCGAGATGTCGGCGGATCGAGCGGGTCCTGAGGTGTCGGTGAATCGAGCTGGTCCTGAGGTTTCGGTGGATCGAGCGGGTCCTGAGGTGTCGGTGAATCGAGCGGGTCCTGTGGTGTCGGTGAATCGAGCGGGTCCTGAGGTGTCGGTGAATCGAGCGGGTCCTGAGGTGTCGGCGGCCCTAGAAGGCCATGAAGTGTCGGCAGGTTGAGCCCCGAGGTGTTCTAGGTTGAGGGGGCTTCTGTTACTGTTGATCACATTCTTTCTAGTAAGTGTGTTGATTTTCTGTTTAGGTAAATGATTTAATTAAATCATAAAGGAAAGGTATCACCGTTGTGCCTAAAAAGGGAACGGGAAACCTGGGGGAGGGTGTCGGAATTCTGCGCATGCACCACCTGGTGTCTGGGAATGGTGCTGGACAAGGGGTGGTGCCAGATAATGGTGTCCCGGATATGAGAGGTTCAACCTGTATTTGCAGGGGGTCTCTTGAAGTGTATCAATATTTGCAGGGGGTCTCTGAGACTCCAAAGTCGTCCTTGAGGGGCCCGGGGGAGGATGAACTCCTGCTCCTCCTGGCCCACAAGGAGTGCTGAAAGAGCCGGTTACCTTGAGGAGTTGGCAGCTCCTGTCACTGTCGAGTTTCCCGACTTACCAACATGCTAAATATGTTCATAAGCATTCCGCCTCTCCACGATGGGACATTCGGATAGCCTGCTCTCCGCTGCCGTAAAATTGGGTTACCCGAATTTCATTATTTAACCCCCGCCCTCCCCCCTCCCACCCGTCTTTGTTTTGTTTTTACTGGCTGTTATAGTTATTGCACATCTTGTTTTTCCCACTTTACTGTTTCTGAACAAGTTGCTAAAGTTAGGAATAAAAAAGCTGTTTATCCAAAATCATGAACACACCACACCTTTTTGTTCTAGGTATGGTGGTACGTCAATGATAGGTTTGTGCAACCAAGGCGTTTTCATTTAAGGGGATTATCACTACATTGTCACTGTTGTTCACTATTGTGAGTACAAAAATAGCTCTCTCAAAGTAGTCAGGAAGAGATTGTGAAATTGTCGATGATTTGTTTGCTGATACTCTGTGTTAGCATTCTCACCTCTGAGTCAGAAGGTTGTCGGCTCAAGACCCACTCCAGAGACTTTAGCACATAACTGAGACTGACATTCCAGTGAAGTACTGAGGGCTTGCTACACTGGTGGTGGTGTCTTTTGGATGGGATGTTAAACTGCACCCCCCATCTGCCCAGTCAGGTGGATAGAAAAGATCTCGTAAGATTATTACTGGAAGAGCAGGTCAACATTTATCGTTCAACCGACATCATGAAAACAGATTTCCTGATCAAAATTAATTGGCATTTGGAAAGGTGTGGTTCTTGTACATGAAACGCAGAAAGTTAGTATGCAGGTATAGCAAGTAATCAGGAAGGCAAATGGAATGTTGACCTTTATTGCAAAAGGGATGGAGTATAAACGTGGGGAAGTCCTGCTCCAACTGTACAGGGTGTTGGTCAGACCACACCTGGAGTATTGTGTACAATTTTGGTCTCCTCATTTAAGAAAGAATCATCATCATAGGCAGTCCCTCGGAGTCGAGGAAGACTTGCTTCCACTCCCAAAGCGATTTGTCTGGTGGCTGAACAGTCCAATACGGGAGTCACAGACCCTGTCACAGGTGGGACAGACATTCGACGGGGGAAGGGGTCGGTGGGGCTGGTTTGCCACGCGCTCCTTCCGCTGCCTGCGCCTGGCCTCTTCACGCTCTTTGCGTTGAGACTCGAAGAACTCAATGCCCTCCCAGATGCACTTTCTCCAACTCAGGTGGTCTTCGGCCAGGGTCTCCCAGGTGTCAGTGGTGATGTCGCACTTTACCAGGGAGGCTTTGAGGGTGCCCTTATAACGCTTCCACTGTCCTCCTTTGGCTCGTTTACCATGACTGAGCTCCGCATAAAGTATTTGCTTAGGGAGTCTCATATCTGGCATGTGAACTATGTGGCCTGCCCAGCGAAGCTGATCGAGTGTGGTCAGTGCTTCAATACTGGGGATGTTAGCCTGGTCGAGGACACTGATGTTGATGCGCCTGTCCTCCCAGGAGATTTGCAGGATCTTGCGGAGACATCGTTGGTGATATATCTCCAGCGACTTGAGGTGCCTTCTGTACATGGTCCATGCCTCAGATCCATACAGGAGGGCGGGTATTACTACAGCCCTATAGACCATGAGCTTGGTGGTAGATTTGAGGGCCTGGTTTTCAAATGCTCTTTTCCGCAGGCGGCCGAAGGTTACACTGGCGCACTGGGGGCGATGCTGAATCTCCGCATCAATGTTTGTCTTTGTTGATAAGAGGCTTCCGAGATATGGGAAATGGTCCACGTTGTCCAGGGCCGTGTCATGAATTTTGATGATCAGTGCTGTGTGGCGGGGACAGGCTGGTGAAGGACCTTTGCCTTACGGATGTTAAGCGTAAGGCCTATGCTTTCATATGCCTCAGTAAATACATTGACTATATCCTGGAGTTCAGCCTCTGAAAGTGCACAGACGCAGGCATCGTCCATGTACTGTAGCTCAACGACAGAGGTTGGGGTGATCTTGGACCTGGCCTGGAGGTGGCGTAGGTTAAACAGCTTCCCACTGGTTCTATAGTTTAGTTCCACTCCAGCGGGGAGCTTGTTGATTGTGAAGTGAGCATGGTGGTGAGGAAGATTGAGAAGAGGGTTGGGGCGATGATGCAGCCCTGTTTGACCCCGGTCCGGACGTGGATTGGGTCTGTAATGGATCTGTTGATAAGGATCACGGCCTGCATGTCGTCGTGAAGCAGGTGAAGGATGTTGACAAACTTTTGGGAGCATCCGAAATGGAGGAGGACGCTCCATAGACCCTCACGGTTGACAGTGTCAAAGGCCTTTGTAAGATCGAAGAAGGCCATGTACAAGGGCTGGCGCTGCCATCTGCATTTTTCTTGAAGCTGTCGTGCTGCAAAGATCCTAAAGAACAGGTGGTGGATTGAGAAAGCACCGGAGATACAACAACTGGCCGACAGCCATGACACCCGAGGATTCTTCATTGCAGTCAAGGCAACCTACGGTCCAAACTCCCAAGGCCCCACCCCACTCCTGGCCAAGAACAGGGAAACACTCATCAAGGACACCGAGGCTGTCAGGGCCCGATGGAAGGAGCACTTTGAAGATCTCCTCAATCGAGACTCTACCTTTGACTCGAGTGTTCTCGACTCCATCCCGCAGCATGTGACCCGCCACCACCTCAGTGAGATCCCAACGTTGCACGAGGTAGGCAAAGCCATAAAACAGCTCAAAAATAACAAGGCTACGGGTGAGGATGGAATCCCTGCTGAGGCACTAAAGTATGGTGGAGAGGCGCTGTTGGCACGGACACATGACCTCATCTATCCCATCTGGAGGGAAGAGAGCATGCCAGGAGATCTCAGAGATGCAATGATTGTGACCATTTTTTAAAAAGGGGACAAGTCCGACTGTGGTAACTACAAGGGAATCTCCCTACTATCAGCCACTGGGAAAGTTATCGCTCAAGTTCTCCTCAATCGTCTTCTCCCTGTGGCCAAGGAGCTCCTCCCGGAATCACAGTGCGGATTTCGTCCCCTACGGGGCACACCGGACATGATCTTAAGAAAGAATATACTTGCATTGGAGGCAGTTCAGCGAAGGTTCACGAGGTTGAATCCTGAGATGAAGGGGTTGTCATATAAAGAAAGGTTGAGCAGGTTGGCCCTGTACTCCTTGGAGATTAGAAGAATGAGAGGTGATCTTATTGAGACATATAAGATTCTGAGGGGGCTTGACAGGGTAGATGCAGAGAGGATGTTTCCCCTCATGGGGGAATCTAGAACTGTGGGGGGTGGGGGGGCATAGTTTCAGAATAAGGGTTCACCCATTTAAAACAGAAATGAGGAATTTCTTCTCTCAGAGGGTCGTGAATCTTTGGAATTCTCTACCCCCTAGAGAGCTGTGGAGTCTGGGTCATTGAATATATTTAAGGTGGAGATAGACAGATTTTTGAACGATAAGGGAGTCAAGGGGTATGGGGAGCGGGCAGGGAAGTGGAGTTGAGGCCAAGATCAGATCAGCCATGATCTTATTGAATGATGGAGCAGGCTCGAGGGGCCAAATGGCCTACTCCTGCTCCTGTTTCTTACGTTCTTATGCAAGTCAATGCCTGGTATTCTGGCAGCAGTCATGATGCCTTTATTCGATGGTAGTCCACTATGCCATCTGCATTTGAGCCAACATGACAAACCAGAGGGCGGCTACTGGGCGACGAGGATTATACGTTGGCGACATGGTTCATGACTCTGGTATGCAACCCACACACACGTGGGCAGCATTCTGCGGCAGTATGACACACAAAATGTGATAGAGCACATCATTGGCATGCTGAAACAACACTCCCGCTGCTGGACTGCTCTGGAGCCGTGGAGGAACCCTGCAGTACACGGCAGAGCATGTGTCAAGTTTCATGATGGTCTGCTAAACGCTGCAGAACCTCCCCAACCCTTGCCACCAGCTATGCGGCGACCTACTGAGGAGCTGGAGGAGGAAGGGAGGAGGCAACCGGGACAGCCCTTTTCTGGCCAGGCTGTCCGTGAATGACTCATCCGACTGCGATACCAGTAAATGCAACCCCAATTCATAATTCATCAACTGACCCACACCTTACCTTCCCTCTGTTACTGACCATCACAGCGTCACAATGCTGAAATAAAAGCCACCACAAAACAAACATTCCAAACAAAATTTATAAATGAAGTC
This sequence comes from Pristiophorus japonicus, assembly GCF_044704955.1. NCBI lineage: Eukaryota > Metazoa > Chordata > Chondrichthyes > Pristiophoridae > Pristiophorus > Pristiophorus japonicus. The sequence goes on from NC_091987.1 coordinate 1,897,642, forward strand.
ATGCCATATTGTATACAAACATAAACTTATAACCCTTGTTAATTCCCTTAGTGCCCTTATGCAGTGCTACCCCAGTGGCTGCAGCATGCATGGTGGAAGGCTGCTGATTTTCAATGCGGGAAATTGCGGGTGGCCTTGGAGGATGACCTCAAGCAGCTCTGGGCCTAGAAGGCCTGGCTTCGGACTGCATCATTTTGACATGGGCGGCGGCAGTTTGGGCTGGCTGACAGGCAACAGCAAGTGCATCAGCAAGCGTACTAGTGGAGTGGCAGTGGTGGAAGAATGAATGCAGTCATCCTGAGAGAGGACAACAGGTTCATGCTCCATGGAGCCACTGCCATTCCCCCGGGGCGGAACCTCAGCAATCCTAGTAAGCTGTTGGAAAACATTTCTTGGAGTACATGTCCACAGATCCCTGACGGTAGCAGGCCAGGTAGGTAAGGTGGTTAAGAAGGCATACGGAATGCTTGCCTTTATTAGTGGAGGCACAGAATACAAGAGTAGGGGGGGTTATGCTTGAACTGTATAAAACAATGGTTAGGCCACAGCTGGAGTCATTGCATTACAGGAAGGACATGATTGCACTGGAGAGGGTACAGAGGAGATTTACGAGGATGTTGCCAGGAGTGGAGAATCTTAGCTACATGGACAGATTGGATAGGCTGGGTTTGTTTTCCTTGGAACAGAGGAGCCTGAGAGGAGACCTCATTGAGGTGTATAAAATTATGAGGGGCCCTGATATAGTGGATAGAAAGGGCCTATTTCCCATAGCAGTCAACAACCAGGGGGCATAAATTTAAAGTAATTGAGGGGAAATGTCTTCACCCAGAGGGTGGTGGGGTCTGGAACTCACGGCCTGAAAGGGTGGTAGAGGCAGAAACCCTCACCACATTTAAAAAGTACTTGGATGTGCACCTGAAGTGCTGTAACCTGCCAGGTTACGAACCTAGAGCTGGAAAGTGGGATTATGCTGGATAGCCTCTTGTTCGCCGGCATCGACACAATGGGCCAAAGTGGCCTCCTTCCGTGCTGTAAACTTCTATGATTCTATGATTGCTGAACTGATGTAACAACCTGCAAGCCCCTTTGAACACAATATCACAGCCATGATGGGAGCAGTCTGAGCTTCCACTGCAGCACCCGGACGTTGGGTGGCTTCTACTTGTGCTGCAATGGAAGCTGAGACATCAGCCATCAGACGCAGCATCAAGGTAGGGCCCGCAAATGTGCTAAAGGAGTTGGGCACCACTTCCATGTTGGAGAGGATGGGCTCCAGGCTCTGCACAAAGCCCTGCGCCAACTTGGTTCCCGTCTCCACAAAGATCCTTAACATTGTATGCAGGCTTTCTGGCTGGCCTGCCGATGCACCAAGCAATTCATTGTGCAGACCCATCAGCGTTCTTCTGTAGTCCGACCCTTCCAAGTGCTCATCTGAGTCCTCTGTAGCAGAACTTGTGTGCGGTGAGTTGGTACCGGTGCTACCCTTGTCCCCTGCCCTGGGTGCATGCCACTCGTGTCCGGTGTCTCAGCACATGCAGATTCCGTCTCTAAGCTATCCTCTAAAGTGTCAGTATCTGCGAGTGTGAAATCGAGTGGCGCTGTTTCTTCTTCATCACTGTCTTCCTGCTCTTCCACCTGTTGCTCCTCCACCACTGCCTGGCCAGGTTACAGTTCTTGGGTAACTGAAAGGAGAAAGGCTCAAGGTGAGTGGTCAGGGGAGGGCGGGGGGGGAAACAAGCGGTGGATGCTTACACCATCTACAGCTTGTAAATCAGAAAGGATTGTGGGATGAGGGAGAAGTTGGGATCTGGGAAGGAGGATGTGATTAGGTATGAGGTATGGGGATTGTCCTATGAGGAGAGATCAAGGAGACAAGGTCTATATTCCCATAATTTAGAAGATTGAGAGGTGATCTTATTGAAGCTATAACATTCTTACAGGGCTTGACAGGGTAGATGCTGGGTGGATCTAGAACTAGGTGTCACAGTCTCAGAATAAGTGGTCGGCCATTTAGAACTGAGATGAGGAGAAATTTCTTCACTCAAAGGTTTTGGAATATTCTATCTCAAAATGCTCAGTCGTTGGGCAAATTCAAGGCAGAGAGCAATAGATTTTTGGATCTTAAGGGAATCAAGGGATATGGGGATAGGGCGGGAAGATGGGGTTGAGGTAGATCAGCCATGATCACATTGAATGGTGGAGCAGGTTCGAATGGCAGGCCTGCGGACAGTGAAGAGGTGGAGGACAAACCTGCAGCAGCATCAGCATTGCCTTCCAGTGTTCCTGCGGCCATGTCCTCCTCAACCTTGGAGGTGGCGGGGCCAAGCACTTTGCCGCAGGGCACCCCGAGGGACTCCATGCCAGCGCCGACCCCGCGGAGGTTGGTTTGGCTCAGTAGGACTGCTCCACGATCGGCAGATCTGAGCGTGGACATGGTAAATTTGTCCAGGAGGAGCTTTGAAGTAGGTCAGGAGCTCCTCCAGGCAATGGGCGGAATATCTGAACAGGTGGCCACCCTCTCCGCGAACATGAATGAGAACATGACGCGGATAGCAGTGGCCCTGGAGATAATTGCCAGGAACACTGGTGCCAGAGAGCTATCAGTGTTCCTGGAATCCAGCACTGCACCCCAAGGTGCCACACCCCCTTTGCCAGAGACACATGCGAGCCAAGAGGAAGCTGTTGCTTGTGGCTTGGAGGACGTTTCCTCGGAAACCTCCTCTCCAGCAGCATCCCACTCCCCAATGAAGCAGCACTTGAGGAGCACTGTGGCAAAGCGGCTTGGAGTTGGTAGGGGAAGAGGCAGAGGTCAGGTAAAGACCCGGGGTGGGGAGAAAGGAATGGAGGGGCATGGCCGCAGGTAGGGATGGAGTTGTTACACGTTTGCTTTAAAAAATTGTTTGTTGTTGTTTTCAAGTTTCAGGTTTTTCAATGTTGGGATGGTTAGGGGGAGAGGAGTGCTTTTTATAAGCCTTGTTGTATTTGTTGTTACTGTTATTGTTAAGATGTTCAAAATTTGTGGTGGGGGTGGGTACTGTTGTGTTGTGTTATGTTTTTGAATAAGAAAAAATTCCTTGTTGACATTAAAAAAAATATTTAACATAACATTGTCGTGCATTGTCTCAGATAGCTGTAACGTTAAACACTGGCGAGTCAGTACTATGAAAGGGGATCATTAAACATAATGTAAATCAACTTTAACTGTAACTGTCACCAAGGTAATGCAAACCATTCATGTATGAGCTGCAGACACAACGGTCTTGTAGCTGCGTAGCTACCACCAATGTTATTTCAAGCAAAGAGCTCATGTATGAACTGCTGACACAAAAGTCTTGCAGCTGTGTAGCCACCACAGGCCCTTTCCTGTGGTCTAGAGGCGGGTGGGGGCATGGTTTCAACGTCAGCCTGATTGTCTGCCCCGAGGTCATCATCCACCTCATCTTCTTCCTCTTCTTCTCTCTCCTGAGGTGGACCAGCAGTCCCATCTGGCAATTCTTGTCATCTCATGGTAGCCAAGTTATGCAGCATGCAGCGCACGACAATGAATTGAGCTACCTGCTCAGGGTGGTATTGTAACTCGCCTCCTGAGTGGTCCAGGCATCTAAAGCGCTGCTTAAGCACTCCAATTGTCTTTTCGATGATATTGCGGCTATGTGGCTTTCGTTGTATCGCTTCTCAGCTTCGGTGTGGGCCTTACGCGGGGGGTCATCAGCCGGGTGGCGAGGCTATATCCTTTGTCACCAAGCATCCAGAGTTGACCTTGTGGCTGACTGGTAAACAGGTCAGATACAGCGCTCTCATGCAAGATGTGAGCATCATGGATACTGCCTGGAAATTTTGCATTTACTTCCATGATTATTTGCTTGTGGTTGACAACGAGTTACACATTCAGGGAGTGGAATCCCTTTCGGTTCCGAAAAACCTCTGCATCCTCAAAAGGTGCTCGCATGGCGATGTGCGAACAGTCTATTGCTCCCTGCCTTGGGGAAGTTAGCAATTCGGTAGAATCCTGGAGGCCTCTCAGTCTGTGCCTGATAAAGCTTATGAAGTCCGTCCTGCGTGCGTAAAGGGCTTCAGTCACCTGTCGAATGCAGCAATGTGCGGCATGCTGAAAGAAAGCGCAAATGTCGCCAGCTGAGGCCTGACAGGAGCCCGATGCATAGAAGGAAAATACCGCAGTTACCTTGACCTCAACGGACAGTGCGGTCATGATGGTGCTGTTAGGCTGCAGATCTCCCCTAATGAGCTGGCATATCTCAGTGATGACCTCCTTTCATAAGCAGTCTTCTAAGGCATGTGGTCTCAGATAAGTTCAGATAAGACTGCTTCTCCCTGTAAGTTCGTCGGGTGTAAGGTCTCCTCCTCCTCAGTTTGCCATCTGTTTGATTGGGCACATAATGCTCTTCAATATACCTTGTCCCATCTCTAATCTGCAGCATGTGAGTAGTTATCAATACTGGCTGAAAAATTACAGACCCCATTACAATTACTATTATACCTATTCTTCACAAACAATACATTTTCCTACTAAAGCTAATAAAATAAATTCAATTCATCCACAACATGATAAGATGTTTCTTCAGATTTTAAAATCACCTTAAAAGAACTCACAGATTAAATCAAAACTCTCCAGAACTTGAAGCAGCCTTTTATATGAAAAATCCTCTAATTTACAAAATGGCGTCCATACCGCTGGGTTAAGGTCAGGTGGGTGCAGCTTTTTTTCAGTGTTTTTTGGGCGAGCGATCTTTTCGGCGATATATGGGCGATATGCCGAAAGTAACACTCGCCGATATTATAGGCGGTTTCTGGGCGTTAGTTTTGTTTAAAAACTGTATTCTGAGTCTTTGCGGCAAAAAAATATGGGCGGGTGGTTTAATTAATTCTCGGCGTTAACTTGATGCCGAAGCTAATCCTGGCGATAAATGGGCGATAAATGGACGTTAGTTTCCATTTTGGGGGGAAATGGGCAATAAATGGACGTTATACTTCATCTCAACGTTAAAATGGGCGGTAAGCGAGTGGTAGCAAAGTGAAACTGATGGAAAGTCGAGCCCTTAATCTTTAATTAAAGATTTTAAAATTCTCCTTACCAGAGATGTTAAACTAACACTCTCATAGAACCACAAAATATAATTTCTAGGACCACCGCTATTTCTTCTTTCATTTCCCTCAGGATCATAGAAACATAGAAACATAGAAAATAGGTGCAGGAGTAGGCCATTCAGCCCTTCTAGCCTGCACCGCCATTCAATGAGTTCATGGCTGAACATGCAACTTCAGTACCCCATTCCTGCTTTCTCACCATACCCCTTGATTCCCCTAGTAGTAAGGACTTCATCTAACTCCTTTTTGAATATATTTAGTGAATTGGCCTCAACAACTTTCTGTGGTAGAGAATTCCACAGGTTCACCACTCTCTGGGTGAAGAAATTCTTCCTCATCTCAGTCCTAAATGGCTTCCCCCTTATCCTTAGACTGTGTCCCCTGGTTCTGGACTTCCCCAACATTGGGAACATTCTTCCTGCATCTAACCTGTCTAACCCCGTCAGAATTTTAAACGTTTCTATGAGGTCCCCTCTCATTCTTCTGAACTCCAGTGAATACAAGCCCAGTTGATCCAGTCTTTCTTGATAGGTCAGTCCCGCCATCCCGGGAATCAGTCTGGTGAACCTTCGCTGCACTCCCTCAATAGCAAGAATGTCCTTCCTCAGGTTAGGAGACCAAAACTGTACACAATACTCCAGGTGTGGCCTCACCAAGGCCCTGTACAATTGTAGCAACACCTCCCTGCCCTTGTACTCAAATCCCCTCGCTATGAAGGCCAACATGCCATTTGCTTTCTTAACCGCCTGCTGTACCTGCATGCCAACCTTCAATGACTGATGTACCATGACACCCAGGTCTCGTTGCACCTGCCCTTTTCCTAATCTGTCACCATTCAGATAATAGTCTGTCTCTCTGTTTTTACCACCAAAGTGGATAACCTCACATTTATCCACATTATACTTCATCTGCCATGCATTTGCCCACTCACCTAACCTATCCAAGTCGCTCTGCAGCCTCATAGAATCCTCCTTGCAGCTCACACTGCCACCCAACTTAGTGTCATCCGCAAATTTGGAGATACTACATTTAATCGCCTCGTCTAAATCATTAATGTACAGTGTAAACAGCTGGGGCCCCAGCACAGAACCTTGCGGTACCCCACTAGTCACTGCCTGCCATTCTGAAAAGTCCCCATTTACTCCTACTCTTTGCTTCCTGTCTGACAACCAGTTCTCAATCCATGTCAGCACACTACCCCCAATCCCATGTGCTTTAACTTTGCACATTAATCACTTGTGTGGGACCTTGTCGAAAGCCTTCTGAAAGTCCAAATATACCACATCGACTGGTTCTCCCTTGTCCACTCTACTGGAAACATCCTCAAAAAATTCCAGAAGATTTGTCAAGCATGATTTCCCTTTCACAAATCCATGCTGACTTGGACCTATCATATTACCTCTTTCCAAATGCACTGCGATGACATCCTTAATAATTGATTCCATCATTTTACCCACTACCGATGTCAGGCTGACCGGTCTGTAATTCCCTGTTTTCTCTCTCCCTCCTTTTTTAAAAAGTGGGGTTACATTGGCTACCCTCCACTCCATAGGAACTGATCCAGAGTCAATGGAATGTTGGAAAATGACTGTCAATGCATCCACTATTTCCAAGGCCACCTCCTTAAGTATTCCTTGGCTGTCTGCAGACAGGTCCTGGAATGTTGTCCTGCTTTAGCTAAAGTAACTTTCGTTTTGTTTATTATAATCTCTCCTATCTTGGATGGATTAGTATCCTTCCCTTTTGTAAACATTGAAGTGAAGTACTTGCTAAATAGCGCACCGATTTCTGCTTGTCCTCTACTAACTCACTAACCTCTTCTCTCGGGGGTCCCACCTCACATTTTACAATCCTATAATTACTGATGTATTTGTAGAGCTCTTTTTTAAAATATTTTTTGAGATTTTCTCCTCAGTCCCTGCTTGCTTTCCTTATCCCTTTCGTAACCTCTTTCCTTATTTTCTCCTATTCCCACCTTATTTTTATCAAATGCTCTCTTATTCATTTTTAATTGGTTTCCAACCACTTTATTTATCCACGGCATTCCGAAATATGAAGAAGTCTCCTTTTTATAAAATGGTGCATGTTTGTTCCACAACTTTACAATTTCCTTTCAAAAAAATATCTTTATAATAATACTCCAAGGTGCTTGCTCACATTTATCTCAACGAAGTTCTCTATTGTATTACTCATAATTAGATCTTTGCAATATTCCTCCCTCGCAGACATAGACATACTGCTTGATGAATGGAGTCCTGCACGCAATTGAGGAATTCCTCCATTTACTTCCTCCCTGTTGCAATCAATAAGTGGATAATTAAAACCTCCTAGCAAGTCATTCTGTCTGGCCTGCTGGATGGGACAGAAATAGAACGCGAGCCGGAGCTTGAGCAGCACATTCATCTAGCCACTTTCACTTCTCCTGGGTCATAGACAGATCCGAAATGCAGCCAAGGAAAAACCATAGTAATACTTACATTCAAATTAATAATTCGCAAAAGTGATTCTCCCTGGCCCGATGTTAAAAGGATCCGTTCCCTGATTCTGGGCCCCAATGGCGGACATCTGTACCCAGAATGCACTGCGCACTCGAATGTACCCTATCCATTTTAGATTGGAGTCATGGCTTCTCATCTGCACAACTATTTCACCGAAAAAAGTGACTAGTGCTACATCTTTCCTCTCCTGGGAGTTTTCATCTGGCACCAATTGGGGCGGCATTAGTAATCTTTGCTAAGGGGCATAAGGATGACTGAGGTGGGAAATTGATGCAGACACAGGCTCCAGAAGATACCATAACATTTTCAACTTTTATCTTTGATTCATTTCTAAGCAGTATCAAATATATGTTGTGTATGTAAGATAGCATCTGACTACTGTCTGAATTTATGTTTATGCAATGTTTATGTTTATGCAATATTCCCTCCAATTTTTTTTATGCATGCTCCCTTTAAGTTTGCTGCGCAGCCAGCCACAATGCAGCCGTGCATGCGCAGTATCTCTTCCAGTGGCAGTAGCTGGGGAACGGCCTGTGTGGGACCGTGCGATTGTTACGCGACCGTGCAACCATGTGCCTTGGCGGGAACATTGATGGGTGGCCCTCAACAGCTCACCGAAACTTGTTAATTGGCCCGCCAGCCTAAATAATTGCCCACCTCTGTCCTAGAAGAATAGATTTTTTAAATTCCTAGTCATCGCCCTGATTTGTCTACAAATTTCCTCTTCCATATTGCTCCACAGTTAGAGGGCCTGTAATGCAAACCCACTAATGTAACTTTACTTTGATCTCCAACCATATGGTTTCTGTCCAAATCTCTCTGTTGGTCAACCCTTTCAGATTTTCTTAGACACTTATGTTTACATGCCTCAGATATTCGGATAGAACATGGGCTTTCTTTGCTTAAAACATCTTATTGAAAGCTTCTAACCCTTTAAAAAAGATGCATAATTGGCCGGAAAGTTCCTCAGAGTAGCCTAATAGGGTTTCCGCTGCACTTCCTGTGTACTTAAGGCATTGAAATGGGTCCAACTCTGAGGAAATTCCAGGCCCTTATATTTTCACACTATACCACTGCCACCCCACCTATCTATCTTCCTGAAATGTTACAACAAGGAATATAAGGTCCCAGTCCTGCCCAAACATAAGCCATGTCTCTGATATGATTACTATGTCATATCCCTCCATTGTTACTAATGTATCTAATTCTTCAATTTTGCTTTGGGCATTCAAGCCTGACTCCAAAGTTTTGAATCGTTTGAGAAATTGGGCTCATTTGAATCTCCTGTTAACGCCTCTGGGGGGCGATAATGGGACGCAAACGTGTTTGCGACCAGGCGCAGCGAGATCAGCAACTCCCGCTAAATTCGGCAGGAATGTTGTGGTGGCGGTATGGCGTTGTGCCCCGATTTCCTGCGCTCGAAGATTGTGACATCATCACTGTGCGCATCGCCCCCGGTAGCGCCCCCTGCAGCATCGCTGGACGAAAACACTATCAGCCGCAAGAGGCGTGCATCAGGGAGCCGGGAGATTCGGGGGCAATACTTCAAGGCGAGGTGACCGAGGTAGGTGAAAAAAAATTATACAATGCTCTCTTTGAATGTTTTTTGTTGTTTAGCCCCCGCGACCAATCAGCCTGGCACTCTGCTGCAGTACATCGGGCTGATCGGGCCGGATTGCGGCTGACGCGGGGTCTAGGTAAGTTTTTCCTTTGCAGAGCCTGCAGCAATGGCCCTTCCCTTTAAGGGAGGGATGGAGCCTTCCAACGCGGCAGCACGTGGTCCAGTGTACAGCGTTGCACACCTCCCGCTCCACCTGCTGCCTGCTACGGTTCAGGAAGGAAGTGGGGTGCCTGATTTAGCGCCCCACTTCCTCCCTGGAGCAGAAACGGCAAATTTTTTTTAAGTTAAAAAATATTAGCGTCTGGTGCTAATTTATTAAATTTTGAAATGTTAACTTATTCAAGTGTGCTATCTTATAAATGTGCCGTGCAACCGCTATAGCACTACCTGTCTTCAGGGCAGTGTTGCCCTGATCATGACTCTGTGCTTCAGTAAAGCAGTTTATTCAGATTGTTTAATGTAAAACATGACCACCAAAGTGCCTCCAAACAGATGGCAGAACGCCAAACACTGAGTGGATCAAACCTGTGTTTGGTAGCTGGCCTCCTACTGTTCCATCTCCTACTGGCAGCCAAGTAACTTTAAAGAAAGAAAGACTTACATTTATATAGTGCCTTTCGGGACCACTGGTCGTCTCAAAGCACTTTACAGCCAATAAAATACTTTTGGAGTGTAGACACTGTTGTAATGTCAGAAACGCGGCAGCCAATTTGTGCACAGCGAGCTCCCAACAACAGCAATGTGATCACGACCAGATAATCTGTTTTTAGTGATGTTAGAGAAGGGGGTACTGAAGTTGCATGTTCAGCCATGAACTCATTGAATGGCGGTGCAGGCTAGAAGGGCTGAATGGCCTACTCCTGCACCTATTTTCTATGTTTCTATGTTTCTATGATTGAGGGATAAATATTTGCCTGAACACCGGGGATAACTCTCCTGCTCTTCTTTGAAATAGTGCCACGGGATCTTTTAAGCCCACCTGAGAGGGCAGATGGGGCCACAGTTTAGCGTCTCATTTGAAAGACAGCACCTCCGATAGTGCAGCACTCTCAGCACTGTTGTGGAATTTAATGCTGCTTGTTGCCAATCATTATGGAACAACTTTTCCTTTGCAAGGAGAATAGAATGACAAAATCACCCTCTTGCCACTACATTTAACTTCACCGAGGTATTTGAATCCATTGCCTTAGGTTAATACCTTAAAGTATTGTACAGCATCACAACCTCTAATTTGAGCTTTTTGGTACCACCCTTGCTCACAATAACTAAGAGCTGACTCAATGGAACGGCACTTTCAGATACACAAGATCTCTAACCAGCCCAGTCTATACATCAAGAACTAGAGGAGGAGAGCAATAGAGAAGGAGAGACAGCGTCACTCGATCTGACACTTCCAGAGACCAGCTCAGAAAATGGCCCTGCACAAACCTTAAAGGTTTCTATCGAGCTGGGATCTGCACGTGGTGAGTCACTGGTCACACGTGGGCTCAGCCAGTGTAGGGGGAAAGGGTAGCGCTGATACTGGCTCCCGGAAGGCAAGGTCACACATGCTTTCTGCTGCACTTGACTCAGATGAGGACTTTGATGGGGCAGCCTACAGAAGAAGGATGATGAGCATGCACACAGAAATGTTTGGTGCAATGGCAGGCCTGCCAGAGAACCTCTTGCCACTGTCAAGGAGCATGGAGGAATCTGGCCCCAACCTTGCGCAAAGCTTTAAGCTGAAGCGATCGCAAAGTTTCTGTTTAAAGAGTGGACTTAGTCGAGAACATTCCGTGGACTTTATTTTTTTTCTGAGGGTATTTTCCCTGCGCTGGGGTCACCCTGGGCAGATACGTGAAAAAGCTGATTTTTGTTAAACCTCCAGAGACCGCATGGCAGTTAGCTGTGACAAAAGAACTGTCAGTCATGTACGGGTTTGCCCACCAGTCCCAGCTAAAGGATGGGGGCCATGACTATTGACAAAAGAGCTGTTGGCCAGGAAGGGCCACCCTAATATACAAAAGCAGCTCTCGTCTCCACCTCAGAAGAAGAGCAGAACAATGAACCCACCAGCCTGGCCAGCCAAAGAGGAGCCAGGTCTTTCCCAACACAAAGACTGAGAGAGATGCCCAGATTAAGGGCCATTAGTCCAATACACATGGGTTGGATGGCCCATCTCTCTAAGTGCCCATGCTTAGAAACAAAAGGATTTTAAAGATTGGTGGGAAAGATAGGGAGTAGCAAGACTCCCATAAAGAGAAGCTCTTTTCCACTTTAGCTTGTAGCTTGCAACTTGTATCTAGAGAGAGCTCTCTCTCCCTCTCGCTCCACCAAGATTGATGTACCAGAGGAGGAAGCCACAGTTCCGCAGAAGGAGCCACCGAGACTGAAAACCAGGCAGCGCCTTGCCACAGCTGAGCTGAGCGAGGAAACCAACAGTGTGTGTAGTGGTGAGCCTGATCGTGAGTGTCCCAAGCCGCTAACCAGAGATCCCAGGTGAGCTGGGTGAGACAAAGGGCTCGGGGTTTTCTCAGAAGTGAAGCATTAGGGGCTATTTCTCGGGAGGAATTCTTTCGGTTTAGCCAGACGAAGGGGCTTATGCGACTGGGTAACTCGTTGGTAGGGGTGGAGTTAGAATCCACCATAACAACAAGGAAATTACGGCACTGCCACTCTGCCAGTGCCATTGTGTTGCCTGTCAGCCATCCAATCCAGACTGCAGGCGCCCATGCTAGATGGTGCAGTCTCCAGCCGGGCCGTTTGGCTCAGAGCTGCTCAAGATCATCCTGTAAGACCATCTACAGTGTCCCCTATGGAAAGTCAGTAAACCTCCACCAGCCATGCTGTAGCCACTAAGGGAATGTACTCGGGTGATTAGTTAACTTTGTAATGCAATTTTGGAATTCATCATAGAATCATAGAAGTTTACAGCATGGAAGGAGTGGATAGTGGATAATCAAGGGGCTATAGGTAGGGAGGAACTTAATACAATCACTATCGCTAATGAAGTAGTAGTATGTAAAATAATGGGACTAAAGGCGGACAAGTGCCCTGGACCTGATGCCTTACATCCTAGAGTCTTAAGAGAAGTGGCTGCAGAGATAGTGGATGCATTGGTTGTATGCATCTGGGGCGGTCCCAGCGGATTGGAAAACCGCAAATGTAACGTCCCTATTTAAAAAAAGGAGGCAGACAAAAAGCAGGAAACTGTAGACCAGTTAGCCTAACATCTGTCGTTGGGAAAATGGAGTCCATTATTAAGGAAACAGTAGCGGGACATTTGGAAAAGCATGATTCAATCAAGCAGAGTCACCATGGTTTTATGAAAACAAAATCATGTTTGACAAATTTGCTGGAGTTCTTTGAGGATTTAATGAGCAGGGTTGATAAGGGGGAACCAGTGGATGTGGTGTATTTGGATTTCCAGAAGGCATTCGATAAGGTACCACATAAGAGGTTACTGAATATAAAAGTTCATGGGGTTAGGGGTAATATATTCGCATGGATAGAGGATTGGCTAACTAATAGAAAACAGAGAGTCAGGATAAATGGGTCATTTTATGGTTGGCAAACAGTAACTAGTGGGGTGCAGCAGGGATCGTTGCTGGGTACTCAACTATTTACAATCTATATTAATGACTTGGATGAAGGGACCGAGTGTAATGTAGCCAAGTTTGCTGATGATACAAAGATGGGTGGGAAAGCAAATTGTGAGGAGGACACAAAAAATCTGCAAAAGGATATAGACAGGATAAGTGAGTGGGCACTTTCTGTAGTCCTCTAGGGTTACTGCAGTATTGAGCCCTCGGTATCTGTCATAAGCCTCCCTTTTTTTCTTTTTCGTACTCTGCATGTCCCTTGACATCCAAGGGGCTCTAGATTTATTTGTCCTACCATTTTTGTTTAAGGGAACATACTTGCTCTGAACCCTCAGGATCTCCTCCTTGAATGCCTCCCATTGATCTGGCACTGATTTACCTTCCACAAGCTGTTTCCAGTCCAGCTTGGCTAAATCACATCTCAGCTTGGTAAAATTGGATTTTCCCCAATTTAGAACTTTTATTCCTGGTCTATCTTTGTCCTAAACCCTAAATCTAACCGAATTATGATCACTAGCACTAAAATGCTCTTCCACTGATACCCCTTCCACCTGCCCAGCTTTATTCCCTAAAACTAAGTCCAGATCCACACCCTCTCTTGTTTGGCTTAGTATATACTGGCTAAAAAAGTTCTCCTGAATGCATTTTAGGAAGTCTGCACCCTCTATAACTTTCACACTAATTCTATCCCAGTTAATATTAGGGTAGTTGAAATCTCCTACTATTACTTCCCTACAGTTTTTGTACATCTCTGAAATTCGGCTGATCGAAGAGTGCAGCCGCCGTTTTTTTCGACATTTCATGGCGTTAACAGGTGGCGCAAACCACCCAAATTTTTAGCCCATTGTGTACCCCTCACAACTTAATTACTCACCTAGCTTTGTATCATCAGCAAACGTGGATACATTACACTTAGTCTCTTCATCTAAGACATGAATATCGGTTATAAACCGATGAGGCCCCAGCACTGATCCTTGCGGCACCTCACGGGTTACAGCCTGCCAACCTGAGAATGACCCATTTATACCTACTGTCTGTTTCTGTCCTTTAACCAATCCTGTATCCATGCTAATATATTATTCCCAACCCCATGAGGCCTTATCTTGTGTAACAACTTTTGTGTGGCACCTTAGCAAATGCCTTTTGAAAATCCAAATATACTACATCCACTGTTTTCGCTTTATCTACTCTGTTAGTTACATCCTCAAAAAACTCTAATAAATTTGTTAAACACGATTTCCCTTTATAAAACTATGTTGACTCTGCCTAATTATGTGATGATTTTCTAAGTGCCCTGTTACCACTTCCTGAATGGTTTCCAGCATTTTCCTGACAACTGATGTCACACTAACTGGCCCTGTAGTTCCATGATTTTTTTCTCCCTCCTTTCTTGGATAGCGGGGTTACACTTACTATTTTCCAATCCACTGAGACCATTCCAGAATCTAGGAAATTTTTGATCACAAATGCACCCACTATCAGCACCCATAACAGCCACCACTGGAGACCTAAGGGATCGGGCCCTGGCATAAGGTAAGTGCTGGGATTGGGGGGCGGTTCCCAAACCCGCATCGTGTGGGGAAGTAGAGGGAAGGCCGGGGCAAGAGAGGCCTGAGGATTTGTTCCTGGACCCCACCGCACAATTGCAACAATCCCGCCGGATTTCTCAACCAGAGCAACAACTTGTATTTATAATAGCACCTTTAACATAGTAAATGTCCCAAGGCGCTTCACAGGAACATTTGAAGACAAAAAAATTGACACAGAGCCGCATAAGGAGAAATTAGGGCAGGTGATCAAAAGCTTACATAAGAATATAAGAAATAGCAGGAGTAGGCCAAACAGCCCCTCGAGCCTGCTCTGCCATTCATAGAAACATAGAAAATAGGTGCAGGGGTAGGCCGTTCTTCACTCAGAGAAACTTCTTCACTCAGAGAGTTGTGAACCTGTGGAATTCCCTGCCGCAGAGAGTTGTTGATGCCAGTTCATTGGATATATTCAAGAGGGAGTTAGATATGGCCCTTACGGCTAAGGGGATCAAGGGGTATGGAGAGAAAGCAGGAAAAGGATACTGAGGGAATGATCAGCCATGATCTTATTGAATGGTGGTGCAGGCTCGAATGGTCTACTCCTGCACCTATTTTCTATGTTCTATGTTTCTATGTTACCTTTATTGCACACATCCCTCATTTCTTGTTTGATGCTGTCTCCAACCTCACTACTAATGTTTGGTGGCCTGTACACAACTCCCACCAGCGTTTTCTGCCCTTTGGTATTCCGCAGCTCCCCCCATACCGACTCCACATCATCCAAGCCAATGTCCTTCCTTACTATTGCATTAATTTCCTCTTTAACCAGCAACGCCATCCCGCCTCCTTTTCCTCTCTGTCCATCCTTCCTAAATGTTGAATACCCCTGGATGTTGAGTTCCCAGCCTTGGTCACCCTGGAGCCATGTCTCTGTGATGCCAATTACATCATATCCATTAACTGCTATCTGCGCAGTTAATTCGTCCACCTTATTCCGAATACTCCTCGCAGTGAGGCACAGAGCCTTCAGGCTTGCCTTTTTAACACACCTTGCCCCTTTAGAATTTTGCTGTAATGTGGCCCTTTTTGTTTTTTGCCTTGGGATTCCCTGCCCTCCACTTTTACTATTCTCCTTTCTATCTTTTGCCTCTGTCTCCCTTTTATTTCCCTCTGCCTCCCTGCATAGGTTCCCGTCCCCCTGCCATATTAGTTTAACTCCTCCCCAACAGCACTAGCAAACACTCCCCCTAGGACATTGCAGACCGTTCGGTTTGTACTGGTCCCACCTCCTCCAGAACCGGTTCCAATGCCCCAGGAATTTGAATCCCTCCCTTCTGCACCACTCCTCAAGCCACGTATTCATCTGAGCTACCCTGCGATTCTTACTCTGACTAGCACGTGGCACTGGTAGCAATCCTGAGATTACTACTTTTGAGGTCCTACTTTTTAAATTTAGCTCCGAGCTCCCTAAATTCGTCTCGGAGGACCTCATCCCGTTTTTTACCTGTATCGTTGGTACCAATGTGCACCACGACAACTGGCTGTTCACCCTCCCTTTTCAGAATGTCCTGCACCCGCTCCGAGACATCCTTGACCCTTGCACCAGGGAGGCAACATACCATCCTGGAGTCTCGGTTGCGGCCGCAGAAACGCCTATCTATTCCCCTTACAATTGAATCCCCTATCACTATCGCTCTCCCACTCTTTTTCCTGTCCTCCTGTGCAGCAGAGCCACCCATGGTGCCATGAACTTGGCTGCTGCTGCCCTCCCCTGATGAGTCATCAATAAGAACATGCCTGATCATTGACCTCAACTCCACTTTCCTGCCCAATATCCATATCACTGGATTCTCCTAGACTCCAAAAATCTATTTATCTTAACCTTGAAAATATTCAGAGTCTCAGCAGCCTCAGCCCTCTGGGACAGAGAATTCCAAAGATTCACAACCCTCTGTGTGAACAGATTCTTCCTCATCTCTGACTTAAATGTCCTACCCCTTATCCAGAGACTTGCCCCCTAGTTCTAGACACTCCAGCTAGGGGAATCAACTTCAAAGCATCTACCCTGTCAATCCCCTTCAGTATCTTGTATGTTTCAATGAGATCACCTCTCATTCTTCTAAACCCCAGAGAATAGGTCCATTCGACACAATCTCCCATCATGAGAGCCCTCTAATCCCAGGAATCAATCTAGTGAACCTTTGTTAGAGAAGCCTTGAACCTCCACTTTTGTGGTTATCACCAAAAAGATGGACATTATTTTCGGCGTGGGCATTAAAAAAGGATTTTCAGATCACCGGCTTCTCGCCCATTCTCAAAACACCTCGTTTCCATTTATGAAAATGGGCATTACCGGAAGCGATATCAAATGGGTGATAGCGTTAAATTTTTTTGAAGACGTGTCTGAGAGAGGAGGAGGCATCACAGCACGCTTTGGAGACTGACGCTGGAGAGAGCAGTGAGGTGGGAGAGGAGCACATTGGAGGGCGCAAAAGAGCCAGGAGGGTTCTCGGACGAGGCAAATGCCTCCCTCCTGCAGGAGGTCGAGTTACGTTGGGGTGATTTGACACAGGGAGGGCGTGGGAAGCCCACCCCAAAGGCCTACCAGAGGATATGGACCGAGATAGCAGAGGTGGTCTCGTCGGTGACCAACGAGGTTCATGAGGGCAACCAATGCCGCAAACGATGGAACGACCTTGTGGGATCCGCAAGAGTATTACATTGATTTACATGTACTTATGTATTTATATAATTTGATTTGTAACAGTCATGAGTGACTATCGTCAGATGTGAGGTCTCTCACTTTTACCCGGAATGTTTTACTCAAAGCCTGCGGTCACAGTGCATGTCTTTAGGTGAGAAGGATAATTTTCATAAGAATGATGATTACATCTGTCGGTTATGAGTTGTATCAGTGTCTGTGACAGTACCTAGCAATGATATCACGCAATGATCTCATGCCATGTCATCCTGTCACCTTTTACAGAAGAAGCTCTCGACGATGAGGTCCGTGCAGAGGCGAACGGGTGGGGGGCCACCAGTCCCCAGCGACATCACTGAGATGGAGGAGCGAGTGCTCACACTCGTGGGGAAGTACCCCCGGACAGCCACGGACACATCTGCAGACCCTGAAGCGATGCCACGTGAGTAAAGTTTACACCATTGCGTAATGTAAATCTATAGATGCCACACCCACTCATATATGATAGATGATTTCTAAAATTGTTATAGAAATAATGATGGTCGAATGAAAATCATTGCAATGCAAATGTCATGAAACGTTATGTCTGCGATGGTGCTTTTGTCGTGCATATGCTGTGTGTAGCGCTGGACTCACCTTGTGACCCTAGCACCCCCTTCTCCTCTAATAACCTCATTTGTGTTTTTTAGCTCAGCCAGCAGCGCGTCCCAAGGCAAGACCACAGAGGCCAGGAGGTGGGGGCGCGGGGCAGGAGTCGACGAATGATCGATCCTACATCTGGTGCTGAGGAGCTCTGAGCACCTCGCCGCAGTGCATCCCATTTGTCCCCAGGGTCGCGCCGACCACGTGGAGGTTCCGTGGCCATGGCAGGTCTGTTCCACGAGTGCCACATGACAGCAGAGAGATGGTACAGTTGTCCAGGAGGACCGTAGATATTGGTGACCAGCTCATCGAAGCATTAGGGGCATATCCCGACAGTGGCCACCATGACCGAGTACATTCCGCGGATGGAGGAGACCCTGGATGCGATAGCCAGGAACACTGCTGCCACCGGCCTCCCAATGGTCCCCGAGCGCGACACTCCACTCCTAGGTTCCGCATCACCACTGCGAACGACAGATGAGAGCAAGGACTAAGATCCTGCTTCTGTATTAGAGAATGTTGCCCCCTCGGCACCCCCCACTCCCGTACCTGTCCAACCAATGCATCTGCCTTCATCCCCCCCAATGAGGCACCGCCTGAGGAGCTCCTCGGCCAGGCGCCGTGGAGCGAGGAGGGGAAGGGGTAGAGGTGGGGTGAATCAGAGGGGGGGAAGGAAAGTGAGGTGCATGTCCGCAGGTGATGGCTGTGTTATATCTCCATCTGGGTGTATGCAATTTGTTGCATTGTATGGGGGCTGGGGACATGGTCCTCTTTTGCCTTTGTATTCTGTGTTGCTGGACATGTTGAACATGTGATTGATGTCAATGGTGGAAAAAGTGGGATGCGGGCGGTGGTTTGGTGTTATTGCCTGCGATACTTCTGATTTCAGACCAATGTTGGTATAAAATTTTTGTTATTGAACATAACCTTGTTGCGCATTGTCTTAGATAGCTGCACTGTTACACACTGGTGATTCCTTACCATGAAAGGGCTAAATACAACTTAACATCAATCAACGTAAACTTTAACTGGCACCAAGGCGATGGGCACCACTGATGTCTAAGCTGCACACGCACAGCAGTGTGTCAGGGTTGTCACTCACATTAACGCTCTTTCAGGCAAATCGTTCAAATTTCAGCTCCTCATAAGAGTGGGATTTAAAAATGCCAGCCACACCGCTGGCGTTCGTTCAGAACAGTTCCACTTTTTGTGGGCTGTTTTTTGAGCGAGTGATATTGTGGGCGATATGTGTGCGAGGTGGGGAAAGTGACAGGGGGCGATCTCCTGGACGTCAGTTTCGCCAAATGTGCTCTTTACGACAATAAAAAGTGGGCGGGCGGTATTATTGAATCTCAGCGTTAATTCTGTGCAGAAAGTAACGCTGAGCGACACTCTGGGTGTTGATTTCGCTCATTCTGATGATTCCGCCCCCAAAAAGTGGGCGGGCGGTATTATTGAATTTCGGCGTTAATTCCATGTGGAAAGTAACGCTGAGCGACACTATGGGTGTTGATTTCGCTCATTCTGATGATTCCGCCCCAAAAATGTGGGCAGGCGGTAATATTTTTTCCCGGTGTTAACCACATGGGGAAAGTAACGCTCGGTGATAAGTTTCCTAAAAATGCCCATCAGTTTCCATTTTGTGCCAAAATGGGCAAAATATAGGCATTATACGTCATTTCGGCGGTAAAATGGGCGTTAAGTGGATGTTAAGCATGCCATTTGGAGGTTCTAGCCCCAAAACTGTGCACAGTACTCCAGCTGTGGTCTCACCAAGATCCTATACAATTGTAGCAAGAATTCCTTACTCTTATACTCCAAACCCTTTGCAATAAAGGATAACATGCCATTTGCCTTCCTTATTGCTTGCTGTACCTGCATGCTAGCTTTCTGTGTTTCTTGCACAAGGACATCCCAATCTCACTGAACACCAACATTTAAAAGTTTCTCACCATTTAAAAAATATATTTTTCTATTCTTCCTACTAATGTGAATAACCTAATATTTCTCTACATATTACTCCATCTTCTACCTTATTTCCCACTCACTTAGGCCAACAATATCTCTTTGCAGACATTTATGTTCACCTCAGTTTACTGTCCCACCTAGCTTTGTATCGTCAGCAAACTTGGATACATTACACTCGGTCCCTTCATCTAAGTCACTAATATAGACTGTAAATAGCTGAGGCCCCAGCACTGATCCCTGCAGCACCCCACTAGTTGCAGCCTGCCAAGCTGAAAAAGACCCCTTCATCACTACTCTCTGTTTTCTGCCCATTAACCAATCCTCTATCCATGCTAATACATTACCTCCAATTCCATGATCCCTTATCTTGTGTAATAATCTTTTATGTGGCACCTTATCGAATGCCTTTTGGAAATCCAAATATACTACATCCACTGGTTCCCCTTTATCTACCCTGCTAGTTACATCCTCAAAAAACTCTAATAAATTTGTCAAACACGATTTCCTTTTCATAAAACCATGTTGACTCTGCCTAATCATATTATGATTTTCTAAGTGTCCTGATACCACTTACTTTACAATGGTTCCAGCATTTTCCCAATGACAGATGTCAGGCTAACTGGCCTGTAGTTCCCTGTTTTCTCTCTCCCTCCTTTCTTGAAAGTGGTGTTACATTTGCGACCTTCCAATCCATTCTAGAATCTAGGGAATTTTGAAAGATCATAGAAACATAGAAAATAGGTGCAGGAGTCGGCCATTCGGCCCTTCGAGCCTGCACCACCATTCAATAAGATCATGGCTGATCATTCCCTCGGTACCCCTTTCCTGCTTTCTCTCCATACCCCTTGAGCCCCTTAGCCATAAGGGCCATGTCTAACTCCCTCTTGAATATATCCAATGAACTGACATCAACAACTCTCTGCAGCAGGGAATTACACAGGTTAACAACTCTCTGAGTGAAGAAGTTTCTCCTCATCTCAGTCCTAAATGGCCTACCCCTTATCCTTAGACTGTGACCCCTGGTTCTGGACTTCCCCAACATCGGGAACATTATACCCGCATCTAACCTGTCCCGTCTCGTCAGAATCTTATATGTTTCTATGAGATCCCCTCTCATCCTTCTTAACTCCAATGTATAAAGGCCCAGTTGATCCAGTCTCTCCTCATATGTCAGTCCTGCCATTCCGGGAATCAGTCTGGTGAACCTTCACACTCCCTCAATAGCAAGAATGTCCTTCCTCAGATTAGGAGACCAAAACTGAACACAATATTCCAGGTGAGGCCTCGCCAAGGCCCTGTACAACTGCAGTAAGACCTCCCTGCTCCTATACTCAAATCCCCTAGCTATGAAGGCCAACATACCATTTGCTTTCTTCACCGCCTGCTGTACCTGTATGCCACTTTCAATGACTGATGTACCATGACACCCAGGTCTCGTTGCACCTCCCCTTTTCCTAATCTGCCACCATTCAGATAAACCAATGCATCCGCTATCTCTGCAGCAACCTCTTTTAGAACCCTAGGTTGCAGGCCCAGGACATGACGATTTGTCAGCTTTTAGTCCTATTAATTTCTCTAGTACTTTTTCTTTACTTATATTAATTACATTAAGTTCCTCACCCTCATTAGATCCTTGGTTCCCCACCATTTTAGGTATGATTTTTGCATCTTTGGCTGTGAAGACAGATACAAAATATTTGTTTAATGTTTCTGCCATTTCCTTATTCCCCATAATAATTTCTCCTGCCTCAGTTTCTAAGGGACCAATGTTTACTTTTGCTACTCTCTTTTTACATACTTGTAGAAGCTCTTACAATCTGTTTTCATACTTTTTGCTAGTTTCCTCTCATGGTCAATTTTGTTCCCTTATTAATTTTTGGTCATCTGGTTTCTGAAACTTTCCCAAACCTCAGGCTTACAACGATTCTTCACAACATTATAAGCTTCTTCCTTCAATCTAATGATATGCTTAAATTCTTTAGTTAGCCATGGATCGATCACCTTTCCTGTGGAGTTTTTGTTTCTCAATGGAATGTAGTTGTTGAGAATTAGGAACTATTTCTCTAAATGCTAACCATTGCATTTATCTACTGCCACACCTTTTATCTATTTTTCCAATCTATCATAGCCAACTCACCCCTCATACCTATGTAATTGGCTTTATTTAAGTTTACGACTCTGGTTTCGGAGTTAGGCAAGGCACTCTCAAACGTAACGTGAGGCTCTATCATATTATGATCACTGCACCAGAGGATCCTATTCTATGAGATTGTGAATTAACCTTGTCTCATTACAAAATACAAGATCTAAAATAGCTTGTTCACTGGTTCGTTCCATGACATGGTCAAAGAGGTAGGTTTTAAGGAGCATCTTAAAGGAGGAAATAGAGGTATAGAGGAGGAGAGGTTTAGGTAGGGAATTCCAGAGCTTGGGGCCTAGGCAACAGAAGGCATGGCCATCAATGGTTGAGCGATTATAATCAGGGGTGCTCAAGAGGGCAGAATTAGAGGAGTGCAGATATCTCGGGGGGGGCTGGGGATTGTGGGGCTGGAGGAGATTACAGAGATAGGGAGGGGCGAGGCCATGGAGGGATTTGAAAACAAGGATGAGAATTTTAAAATTGAGGCATTGCTTAACTGGGAGCTAATGTAGGTCAGCGAACCCAGGGGTGATGGATGAGCGGGACTTGGTGTGAGTTAGGACAACGGCAGCTGAGTTTTGGATCACCTCAAGTTTACGTAGAGTAGAATGTGGGAGGCCAGCCAGGAGAGCATTGTAATAGTCAAATCTAGAGGCATGGATGAGAGGTTCAGCATTGGATGAGCTGAGACAAGGGAAGAGACAGGCGATATTACGGAGGTGGAAATAGACGGTCTTAGTTATGCTGCGGGTATATGGTCGAAAGCTCATTTCAGGGGCACACATCACACCAAGGTTGCGAACAGTGTGTTCAGCCTCACAGATGTTGGGAGAGGGATGGATTCAATGGCTTGGGAATGGAGTTTGTGGCGGGGACCGAAAACAATAGCTTTGGTCTTTCGAATATTCAATTAGAGAAAATTTCCGCTGATCCAGAACTGGATATTGGACAAGCAGTTTTACAATTTAGAGATTGTGGAGGGTTCTAGAGACATGGTAGTGAGGTCAAGCTGGGTGTCACTCAGGTACATGTGAAAACTGACGCTGTGTTTTTGGATGACATTGCCAAGGGGCAACATGTAGATGAGAAATAGGAGGGGCCAAGGATAAATCTTTGGTGGTCATAAGAGGTAACAATACGGGAGTGGGAAGAGAAGCCATCATGGGTGATTCTCTGGCTATTATTAGATAGATAAGAATGGCACCAGCCGAGTCCAGTCCCATCCAGCTGGACGATGGTGGAGAGGCGTTGGAGAAAGATGGAGTGGTCAACCCGTGTCAAAGGCTGCAGACAAGTCAAGAAGACTGAGGAGGGTTGGTTTGCCTTCGTCACAGTCACAATGGATGTCATTTGTGACTTTGATGAGAGCCGTTTTGGTACTGTGGCAGGGGCGGGAACCTGATTGGAGGGATTGAAACATGGAGTTGTGGGAAAGATGGGTACGGATTATGCAGCGAGTGGTTAGCATTTGGAATGCACTGCCTGAAAGAGTGGTGGAGGCAGACTCAATCTTGCATTTCAAAAGGAAATTGGATAAATACCTGAAGGAAAAAAAATTACAGGGCTACAGGGAAAGGGTGGGGTGGAACTAGCTGAAGTGTTGTTGTAGAGAGCTGGCACGGGCTTGACAGGCATAATGGCCTCATTCTGTACTGTAACAATTCTATGATTCTATGATAAGGGGGGGGGGACACTCAATGACTTTGGAGATGAAAGAGAAGTTGGAGATGGGTGATAGTTTGCAAGGACGGAGGGGTTAAGGGTTGTTTATTTGAGGAGAGGGATGATGACAGCAGATTTGAGGGAGAGGGGAACAGTACCTGAGGAGGGAGAACTGTTCACAATGTCAGCTAACATGGAAGCCAGAAAAGGAAGTTGGGTGGTTAGCAGTCTGGGGGGAATAGGGTTGAGGGAGCAGGAAGTGGGTCTCAGAGACGATGAGCATGGGATGTCATGAGGGGTGATCGGAGAGAAACTGGAGAAAGATGTGAGGTCTGCACTAGGGCAGGGCGGATACTTTTAGGAAGTTTGGCCCAGTGGGCTCAGGCAAGGAAGGGAAGTGGCAGAAGCAGCTGAACGGACGGTCCCAATCTTAGAGACAAATAAGTCCATGAGCTCCTCACAATTGTAGTTGGAGGGGAGGCTGGATTCTCGTGTGGCTTTGACACCGGGCAGGCCTCCGTCTGAGTCTTTGTAAAAACCACGTTGTGGTACACATGATGTTTTTGCGCCATGAATGTTACATCTAAATTAAGCCTCGGTCAACTTCAAAGTCGGGACGAAAAATGGGGTAGAGTTTCCGCTTTGGCCGCAATCGGATATTTGGGTGCAAATTGCGCTTGAAATTGCGCTAGTTTTCCAAATTTTAGTTATGGTATAAGTTTCCTCTCGAACTCATTTTCGTAACCACAAACGTAAAATCTTCCATGAACCGGCGCAGTCAGGCACTGTTTTCGAATGTCATTGTCTATTTTTTTCCCCTTGCATTAAAAACATATTCCTTGATGTATTTAACAGTGATAACCTGGTGCATTTTTATTAATACAGCTGAAAATTGGGTTTATCACAAAGAATAAGCATTTCCAATGAGTGGCTTGTCCACCACCTATAAGTAACTTGATTTTAAATATCATCATCATAGGCAATCCCTCGAAATCGAGGAAGACTTGCTTCCACTCTAAAAGTTAGCTGAACAGTCCAATACGGGAATTACAGTCTCTGTCACAGGCGGGACAGACAGTCGTTGAGGGAACGGGTGGTTGGGGAATCTGGTTTGTCGCACGCTCCTTCCACTGCCTGCGCTTACTTTTTGCTTGTTCTCAGCAATGGGACCCGAGGTGCTCAGCGCCCTCCCAGATGCTCTTCCTCCACTTAGGGCGGTCTTTCACGAGGGACTCACACATGTCGGTGTGGATGTTGCATTTTATCAAGAGGCTTTGAGGGTGACCTTGAAACGTTTCCTCTGCCCACCTGCAGCTGCTTGCCGTGTAGGAGTTCCGAGTAGAGCGTTTGCTTTGGGAGTCTTGTATCAGGCATGCGAACAATGTGGCACGCCCAATGGAGCTGGTCGAGTGTGGTCAGTGCTTCGATGCTGGGGATGTTGGCCTGATTGAGGATATTAACGTTGGTGCATCTATCATTCTGATGGGTTCAGACAGGTTAGATGCAGGAAGAATGTTCCCAATGTTGGGGAAGTCCAGAACCAGGGGTCACAGTCTAAGGATAAGGGGTAAGCCATTTAGGACCAAGATGAGGAGAAACTTCTTCACCCAGAGAGTGGTGAACCTGTGGAATTCTCTACCACAGAAAGTAGTTGAGGCCAATTCACTAAATATATTCAAAAAGGAGTTAGATGAAATCCTTACTACTCGGGGGATCAAGGGGTATGGCGAGAAAGCAGTAGAAGTTGCATGTTCAGCCATGAACCCATTGAATGGCGGTGCAGGCTAGAAGGGCCGAATGGCCTACTCCTGCATCTATTTTCTATGTTTCTATCCCAGGGGATTTGCAGGATCTTGAGGAGATATCGGTGGTATTTCTCCAGTGATTTGAGGTGTCTACTGTACATGGTCTATGTCTCTGAGCCATACAGGAGGGTGGTTCTCACTACAGCCCTGCAGACCATAAGCCTGGTGCCTGACCTTCGAATACTTTCTTCCTCAGGCGGCTGAAGACTGCGCTGGCACACTGGAGGCAGTGTTGAACCTCGGCGGCGATGTCTGCCCTTGCCGATAATAGGCTCCCGAGGTATGGAAAGTGTCCACATTGTCCAGGGCCGCGCCGTGGACATGGATCATTGGGGGCAGTGCTGTATGGCGGGGTCAGGTTGTCAGAGGACCTTTGTCTTCTGGATGTTTAGTGTAAGGCCCATGCTTTCGTACGCCTCGGTGAAGATGTTGACTATGATTTAGAGTTCAGCCTCTGAATGTGCGCAGACGCAAGCGTCGTCCGTGTACAGTAACTCGACGACAGAGGTTGGGATGGTCTTGGATCTGATCTGGAGGCGACGAAGGTTGAACAAGTTCCCACTGGTTCTGTAGTTTAGTTCCACTACAGCGGGGAACTTGAGTGTGAGGTGGAGCATTGCAACAAGGAAGATTTAGAAGAGGGTTGGCGCGATGAAGCAGCCCTGCTTGACCCCGGTCCGGATGTGGTTTGGGTCTGTGGTGGATCCGTTGGTCAAGATCATGGCTCGCATGTCGTCGTGGAGCAGGCGGAGGATGGCGACAAACTTTTGGGGGCAGCCGAAACAGAGGACGACGCTCCATAGTCCTTCGCGGTTAACAGTGTCAAAGGCCTTTGTATGGTCAAAGAATGCCAAGTACAGGGGTTGGTGATGTTCCTTGCATTTCTCTTGCAGTTGGCGTGCTGTAAATATCATGTCCGTTGTACCCGGTAGTAGACGGAATCTGCACTGTGACTCTGGGAGGAGCTCCTCAGCCACAGGGAGAAAACGGTTGAGGAGGATTCTAGCGATGACGTTCCCAGTGGCTGATAAGAGGGAAATTCCTCTGTAGTTGCCGCAGTCAGACTTGTCCCCTTTTTAACAGATTGTCATGATTACTGCATCTCAGAGCTCCCGGCATGCTCTCATCCTTCCAGATGAGAGATGAGGTCATGCATTCGTGCCAATAATATCTCTCCACCATACTTTAGTGCCTCAGCGGGGATTCTATCTGCTCTCAAAGTCTTGTTGTTCTTGAGCTTTTCTACCTCGTGCACGGCTGGGGTTTTGCTGAGATGGTGGCGGGTAGCATGTTGCGGGATGGAGTCGAGGACTCTCGTGTCAAAGGCAGAGTTAAGGAGATCTTCGAAGTGCTCCTTCCAGCGGGTCTTGACTGCCTCAGTGTCCTTGATGAGTATCTCCCCAGCAATGGGGTGGAGCCTTGGGTGCTTGGCAGTAGGTGGACTTGACTGCGGTGAAGAATCCTCAGACATCATGGTTGTCGGCCAGCTGCTGAATCTCCTGTGCTTTCTCCATCCACCGTCTATTCTTTAGGTCACGGGTTTTTTGTTGGACCTCGGCCTTGAACCGTCTGTAAAGCTGCTTTGCTGCTCCCAAGTTGGGTTGTTTTAGGTTCAGAAATGTCCTGCGCTTGCAATTTATTAGCTCTCGGATCTCCTGGTCATTCTCATCAAACCAGTCCTGGTGTTTCCTGGATGAGTGACCGAGCATCTCTTCGCAGGCACTGGTTATGGTGGTCTGGAGGACAGACCAAGCACTGTGGGCATTCTGCATCTTGGGGTCATCAAGGGTTGCCCGGTTAGCAGGTTGTATAGGGCTCTCTTAGCTGGGTCTTTGAGTGCCCCGGCATTGATTTTTCTGTTGCCATTGCCTCTTTGGGACTATATTGATGTTGATGATGGAACGGTTTAGGCGGTGGTCCATCCAGCAATTGTCAGCTCCGATCATGGCGCAGGTCCCTGGCTCGAACGCTGATGTAGTTGAGCAGGTGCCAGTGTTAGAAACATAGAAAGTAGGAGCAGGAGTGGGCCATTCGGCCCTTCAATATGATCATGGCTGATCATGCAACTTCAGTACCTCATTCCTGCTTTCTCTCCATACTCCTTGATCCCTTTAGCTGTAAGGGCCACAACCAACTCCCTTTTGAATATATTGGAGTGAGAGTGCTGCCACGATGCCTAGTACTTGTCCCTCTGGCGAAACAAGGTGTTAGTGATGACAAGGTAGTGTTTTAGGCATTTTGTCAGAAGCAGGGTAGCACTGGAGTTGGTTTTCCTTACCCCCTCTCTGCCGATCACGCCTCCCCAGAGGTCTGCGTTGAAGTCGCCGAGGAGGATCAGTTTGTTATCCGTAGGGATGTGGGACAGGGATTATTCAAGGCTGGAGTAAAATCCCTCATTGGCCTCATCTGTTGCGTCGAGTGTTGGGGCGTACGCACTGATAACTGTGGTGCACTAGTTCCGCGATGGTGAGTAGTTCCAGGATGGTGAGTCGGAGAGTCATGCGACGTTCGCTAATCCCGCAGGGGGAGTTTCTGAGGCGGTCGACCAGCTCAGATGGCAAAACCGACTCCGTGGAGACGCCGTTCTTCCTCTTGTTTGCCTTTCCAGAAGAAAGTAACCAGTAATCTCCACCCTGTTCCACGAGCTGGCCTTCCCCTGCCCGCCAGGCCTCACTTGGGGCGACGATGTCGACATCGAAGCGTCTAAGTTCCTGGGTAACTATGGCGGTGCAGCGTTCCGCTCTGTCGCTGTTGGAGTTGTCCATGAGGGTCCTGACGTTCCAGGTCACGAACTTCATTTTGAAGGGTGGAAGATGCCTGTGCACGAGTTCTTTTAACGTGGGGTGGCCATTGCACATCGGCTACCATACAGACCGAGCAGAGCAAGGTCTTGGTCCAACGGCAAGAGGGTCCAAGACGACTGGAGACCAGGCACTGTGGTATGAGCCTAGTTGCCTACGTCGAGTTGGGGTTTTTTAAATAACTAACATCTCGAGCAAACATTTAAGCTTTTAAGCACATCATTAAATCTGAGGCAACATCTGATGAATGAAACTCTTTGACATTTTAATTGGTCCTCTGAAAACAGGTTTTACACCTTGTCTGTAAGGATGACTTCATCATAGGCAGTCCCTCGAAATTGAGGAAGACTTGCTTCAATTCCAAAAGTGAGTTCTCAATTAACTGAACAGTCCAATACAGTAATTACAGTCTCTGACGCAGGTGGAACAGACAGTCGATGGAGGAAAGGGTGGGTGGGGACTCTGGTTTGCTGTACGCTCCTTCTGCTCCTTCTGAATGCTGTCGAAGGCGAGACTCGAGGTGCTCAGTGCCCTTCCAGATGCTCTTCCTCCACTTAGGGCGGTCTTTGGCCAGGGACCCTCAGGTGTCGGTGTGGATCAAGGAGGCTTTGAGGGTGTCCTTGAGACGTTTCCTCTGCCCACCTGGGGTTCGTTTGCCGTGTAGGAGTTCTGAGTAGAACTCTTGCTTTGTGAGTCTTGTGTCGGGCATGCGGACAATGTGGCCCGCCCAACGGAGCTGGTCGAGTGTGGTCAGTGCTTTGATGCTGGGGATGTTGGCCTGATCGAGAACACTAACATTGGTGCGTCTGTCCTCCCAGGGAATTTGCAGGATCTTGCGGCGGCATCGTTGGTGGTACTTCTCCAGCGATTAGAGATGTCTACTGTATATGGTCCACGTCTCTGATACCAGGAAGGCTGGTATCACTACAGCCCTGTAGACCATAAGCTTGGTGCCAGATTGGAGGGCCTGATCTTCGAACACTCTCTTCCTCAGTCGGCCGAAGGCTGCGCGGGCGCACTGGAGGTGGCGTTGAACCTCGTCGGCGACCATCTTTTAAAAAAAGGGGACAAGTCCAACTGCGGCAACTAAAGAGGAATCTCCCTGTTGTCAGCCACTGGGAAAGTTATCGCTAGAATCCTCCTCAACAGTCTTCTCCCTGTGGCTGAGGAGCTCCCCCAGTCACAGTGCGGATCCTGTCTACTATGGGGTGCAATGGACAGGATAAATCTGCATTTGGTAAGGCAAGGATTAATTAGGGACAGTCAGCACGGGTTTGTTAAGGGAAGATCATGTTTGACTAACCTGATTGAATTTTTTGAGGAGGTAACTAAGAGGGTCGATGAGGGTAGTGCGTACAATGTAGTATATATGGACTTTAGCAAGACTTTTGATGAGGTCCCACATGGTAAACTGGGTATGAAGGATAAAGCCCATGGGATACAGGGCAAAGTGGCAAGTTGGCTTGGAGGTAGGAAGCAAAGGGTAATGATTGATGGATGTTTTTGTAACTGGAAGGATGTTTCCAGTGGGGTTCCTCAGGGCTCAGTACTGGGTCCCTTGCTTTTTGTGGTATATATCAATGATTTAGATTTGAATATAGGGAGTATGATTAAGAAGTTTGCAGACGACACTAAAATTGTCTGTGTGGTTGATAATGAAGAGGAAAGTCATGGGCTGCAGGAGGATATCAATCTACTGGTCAGGTGGGCAGAGCAGTGGCAAATGGAATTTAATTCAGAGAAGTGTGAGGTGATGCACTTTGCGAGGGCTAATAAGTAAAGGGTATACACATTAAGTGGTAGGCCACTTAAATAGTGTAGATGAACAAAGGGACCTTGGAGTACTTGTCCACAGATCTCTGAAAGTTGCAGGCCAGGTGGATAAAGTGTTTAAGAAAGCATACGGAATGCTTGCCTTTATAGGCCAAGGCATAGAATATAAGAGCAGGGAGGTTATGCTTAAACTGTATAATATTTTAGTTAGGCCACAGCTGGAGTACTGTGTGCAGTTCTGGTTGCCGTATTCATCATCATAGGCAGTCCCTCGGAATCGAGGAAGACTTGCTTCCACTCCCAGAGTGAGTACTTTGATGGCTGAACAGTTCGATACGAGAGCCACAGACACTGTTACAGGTGGGACAGACATTCGTCGGGGGAAGGGGTCGGTGGGGCTGGTTTGCCGTGTGCTCCTTCCGCTGCCTGCATTTGGCCTCTTCACGCTCTTTGCGTCGAGACTCAAAGAGCTCAACACCCTCCCGGATGCACTTTCTCCACCTCAGGCGGTCTGCGGCCAGGGTCTCCCAGGTGTCAGTGGTGATGTCGCACAGGGGGGCTTTGAGGGTGTCCTTATAACGTTTCCGCTGCCCACCTTTGGCTTGTTTACCATGAAGGAGCTCCGCATAAAGCATTTGCTTAAGGATTCTCGTATCTGGCATGTGAACTATGTGGCCTGCCCAGCGAAGCTGATCGAGTGTGGTCAGTGCTTCAATACTGGGGATGTTAGCCTGGTCGAGGACACTGATGTTGGTGCACCTGTCCTCCCAGGAGATTTGTAGGATCTTGCGGAGACATCGTTGGTGATATATCTCCAGCGACTTGAGATGCCTTCTATACATTGTCTATGCCTCAGATCCATACAGGAGGGCGGGAATTACTACAGCCCTGTAGACCATGAGCTTGGTGGTAGATTTGAGGGCCTGGTCTTCAAACATTCTTTTCCTCAGATGGCCGAAGGATGTACTGGCTCACTGGAGGCGATGTTGAATCTCCACATCAACGTCTGCTTTTGTTGATAAGAGGCTCCCGAGATATGGGAAATGGTCCACGTTATTGAGAGCGCGCCGTGAATCTTGATGATTGGAGGGCAGTGCTGTGCGGCGGTGACAGGCTGGTGGAGGACCTTTGTTTACAGATGTTAAGCATAAGACCCATGCTTTCATATGCCTCAGTGAATACATTGACTATATCCTGGAGTTCAGCCTCAGAATGTGCACAGACGCAGGCGTCGTCCGCGTACTGTAGCTCAACGACAGAGGTTGGGGTGATCTTGGACCTGGCCTGGAGGCGACGTAGGTTAAACAGCTTTCCATTAGTTCTGTAGTTTAGTTCCACTCCAGCGGGGAGCTTGTTGATTGTGAGGTGGAGCATGGAGGTGAGGAAGATTGAGAAGAGGGTTGGAGCGATGGCGCAGCCCTGTTTGACCCCGATCCGGACGTGGATTGGGTCTGTAATGGATCTGTTGATAAGGATCACAGCCTGCATGTCATCGTGAAGCAGGCGAAGGATGTTGATTATAGGAAGGATTGATTGCACTAGAGAGGGTGCAGAGGAGATTTACTAGGATGCTGCCTGGAATGGAGAAGCTTAGTTATGAGAACAGATGGATAGGCTGGGTTTGTTCTCATTGGAACAGAGGAGGTTGAGAGGAGACCTCATCAAGGTGTAAAATATTGAGGGGCCTGGACATAGTGGATAGTAAGGGCCTATTTCCATTGGTGGAGGGGTCTATTACAAGGGGGCATAGTTTTAAGGTGGTTGGTGGAAGGTTTAGATGGGATTTGAGAGGGGGCTTTTTTACGCAGAGGGTTGTGGGGATCTGGAACTCACTGCCTGGAAGAGTGGTGGATGCAAAAACCCTCACCACTTTTAAGAGATGGTTGGATGGGCCCTTAAACTGCAGCAACCTGCAGGGTTACGGACCTAGAGTTGGTAATTGGGATTAGACTGGATGACCTTTTGTTGGACTGCACAGATATAATGGTCAGTACGGCAGGAAATAGAATACAGCCAGGGTGATCTCCTGGACTAGTGTCGATCGCCTGGATGGGTTGGAGAGGAATTGTCCCAGATTTTTTCTCCCTAAATTGGCCTGGGTTTTTATCTGTTTTTTTGTCTCACCCAGGAGATCACATGGCTCTGGTTGGGGTGGAGTGTAGATGTTTTCAGTATAAGGAGTGTCGCAGTTGAGTAAGGTGGACAGGTTGGGCTGGGTGCCCTTTGCCTTTCCGTCATTGTTCATAGGCCTTTAGGGCTGCTGCCGAGGGCCGTGCGGCTCTTTGTCGGCCGGTGGGACACGATGGGTCGGAATGGCCTCCTTCTGCGCTGTAAATTTCTATGTTTCTATCTTTACGGCGCAACAACTGCAAGAGAAATGCAGGGAACAGCACCAACCCTTATACATGGCCTTCTTTGACCTTACAAAGGCCTTTGACACTGTTAACCGCGAAGGACTATGGAGCGTCCTCCTTCGTTTCGGCTGCCCCCAAAAGTTTGTCGCCATCCTCCACCTGCTCTACGAATGCATGCAAGCCATGATCCTGATCAACGGATCCACCACGGACCCAATCAACGTCCGAACTGGAGTCAAGCAGGGCTGCGTCATCGCGCCAACCCTCTTCTCGATCTTCCTCGCTGCAATGTTCCACCTCACACTCAACAAGCTCCCCGCTGGAGTGGAACTAAACTATAGAACCAGTGGGAACCTTTTCAACCTTCATCGCTTCCAGGCTAGATCCAAGACCGTCCCATCCTCTGACGTCGAACTACAGTACGCGGACGACGCTTGCGTCTGCGCATATTCAGAGGCTGAACTCCAAGTCATAGTCAACATCCTCACCGAGGCATACAAAAGCATGGGCCTTACACTAAACATCCATAAGACAAAGGTCCTCCACCAATCAGCACCGCCCCCAGTGATCAAGATCAACGTGGACCGCTTTCCATACCCAGGGAGCCTATTATCAGCAAGGATGAATTATTTACCTGGTCCTAACCAAGATATGTAAAAAGAACACCTCCTCCCCAAAAAAGTGTCTCAAGACTATTCAAATAGGATCTGATGCACCAAACATTCAGTTTGTGAGAAGATTCAAAGACTGAGGCAGGCTCTGTCTCAATATGGAGCCCAGGATGCTTTACCTCTTCATTTTCACAGCTGTACTGTTCTGTAAGTTTGCTGATATTTGTTTTATTTTAAAAAGTCTTAAACCTTAGATATATTTAATTCAGAATTATTCTTTTGGTATTTTGTGAGCAGGATCCAGTTATCAATGTGCAAGATATACACTAGACTCAGCTTATTATATTAAGCTCAGATATTAATCGTTCACATTTTTTGGCATATTAATTATCAATGTAAAAGTAATTTAAAACAAATTATTTTTGTGTTGTTACATCATGACAATATTATTGGTGTCAGGTATTTTCAAGATGACTTGTAAATTCTGGGTGATTTTTTCCTAGTGTATAAATTCCCCTTGTCTTTTGTCCCTTTTTTCTTCCTGGGTCACAAATCTTGTGTGACTGAAGCAGTGGGTGAGTGGCTTGCCACTGTCTCCCTTCACCTGTCTGCGAGGAAGTGTGCACCGTGAGCCAAGAAATGACTCTCCCTCTGGCTTCCCCACACCAGATAGACCTTCACCAGATAGACGTGGCTGGATGAGGAACTCAGTGATGGATCTAACCTCTATCCCTTCTCTCTGTGGTGCCATAACCCAATCAGTAGCTCCAGTGCATTTAGTAGTTTGGTGTTTTAGAATATATCACATTTAATAAAATGAAATAAAAATACATTACTCTGCCAATATAAAGAATAGAGCCTGAATTTTAAAATCCTTTCCAGAGTATATTGCATTGTTTTAGTAGTGAATTTACTCCCTTCTGAAATCCTTTCTGCAACCTGTCACTTGAAGATTTCTGATCTGAATTTTACAACAGAGGGTGTGAGTAGCAGATCATTACAAAGGGAGGGTTATATAAACACGAAATCATTGAAATACATGAAGAAAACTACTGACCGAAGGCATTTTTACATTTAAAACAGGTGCAGCCAAGGGCTTAGAAATGTTGGGCTAAAAACTCCAGTATGCTGGAAACCTGCTGGTAACAATGCCGGCCAAGGCTAAGAGCATGGGCAACACCGGTATTTTGGTGCTGCCTGCTAATTAACATCAGCGGTATAGAGATTTTATGGTGTAACATGCCCTTTCCAGTGCTAAGCTCAGCAAAAGGCTGAAGGTTGCGTCTGCCTCCCGCTTGCAGTGAAGGAGAATAGGGAAGAAAGAAGCGAACTTGTCGGCCTTGTACGGAACAGTTGCTGTACATGCTACAAAAATATTACCTGCCACCCATGTTGTGTATGCAGACTATGGATGTACTCTCTGTGTAGTCACTGTGTGGTTGCATAAGATGGAGACTTGTTTACCTGATGTACTTTCAATAAGGTTTACAATGTGTATATACATGCTGGCACCACTAGAGGGTGCAACTGGTGGAGACCGGGGGTTTCCTGCCCTGGTGACAGGGCCCAGTATAAAAGGCTGCACACCATGCTAGTGCCTCACTCTGGAGTTTGGAATAAAGGACCAAGGTCACTACAGTTTGAGTACAACACATGTACAATAAATAACAACTGGCGATGAGAATAAGGACTTTCACACGAACATGGCTACCTTTGGCACACTAAAAGACTTTGCAGAGGGTGATGATTGGGATGCCTTCACGGAAAGGCTCGAGCTATATTTTGTGGCAAACGACCTGGCAGGGGAGACGGACACATTGGCGGAGAAGCGCAAGGCTATACTGCTGACCAGTTGTGGGCCCGAGGTCTACCGCCTCATCAGGGACTTGCTGGCATCCACGAAGGTCAAGGATAAGACATACAATGAGCTGACTGAACTAATTTGTAACCAACTAAAACCAAGAGAGTATCCTCACGGCCAGGCACAGATTCTACACCCACCACAGACCTGAGGGCCAGGAAACTGCAAAATATTCTGCCGACCTCAGGAGACTTGCGGCACCATGTGATTTTGGCCACACCTCAATGAAGCATTGCGAGACATCTTCGTTATAGGAATTGGCCACGAGGGCCTCCTTCACAAGCTGTTATCTGCCGACAGCACAGTCAACCTGCCGAAGGCCATCAGCATCAGTCAGGCATTCATGACCTCGACCTGCAGCACCCAGCAAATTATTCATCCTATGGACTCAAACCTGGCAAGTACTGTACACAGAATGGTGCCTTTCACAGGTAAGACTGTAGAACGTGGCTCTGCCCAGGGCAGAGAGCACAGACCTCAGGGTTCCAGAACTCAGAGTCTGCCGAGGGGTGCTAATCGAGTAGCACCACGCTGGCATTGCGGAGGAAACCATAGGACTTACCAGTGTCAGTTTGCTGAGTACGTAGGCAAAGCCTGTAACATGAAGGGGAACTTCAGCATATGTGTAAAAGAAATATGACTCACCGTCTAGCAGAGGAGTCGGTAGATGACTTTGAATCCAGCGGGGAGTATGATGATTTGGCCAGAGAGGCAGCTCAGCCCCAAGAAGAAGTGTATGGAGTGTATACCTGCACCACCGATTGTCCTCCAGTGAAAATAGAAGTGGAGATAAATGGCGTTTCAGTCTTCATGGAAGTGGACACGGGAGCGAGCCAGTCAGTGATGAGCCAGGATGCCTTTGAGGGCATATGGAACGAGAAACGACCCGAGCTGGTTCCAGTACAGGAAAAGTTGCACACCTACACCAAGGAGCTGATCCCAGTCCTCGGTAGTGCGGATGTAAGTGTAATCCATAATGGCGTGGTGCACAAGTTTCCTCTGTGGATTGTTGCAGGTGATGGTCCAACGTTACACGGAAGAAGATGGATGGGGAAGATCCAGTGGAAATGGGAAGACCTCTTCACTCCAGCAATCAATGTCCCCCGTGCTCAGAGGGAGATCAAAACCTCACCTTCACTTGGGCCAGGCACCAGAGAACAGACCAGCACAGCACCTGAGGCACAGACTGTCCATCACGACTGCGTGGCAATGATCCGACCGGAACGACCTAAAAGTACCTTCCCGGCTCCAGTGGCAGGACTCCTGGGGAGGAAGATCGAATTCACAGGCACTCTTCCAGCGTTTGTGGCAGAATCGCGGGAGAGAAGGATCAAGGCAGTCGACCTCGAGGACAGAGGCAAGATGGCGTCCCTGCTGCAGCGAGGGGCAGCGTGGCTGAAAAAAAGATGTCCGCGGCCAGACCACGAGGTGCAACCCTGAGGGACCAACACGTGGGGTCTAACAAAGGATCTGATTGGGGTAAAGTCAGCAGGGTTCTCTTAAAGGAGACCTGCAACCAACTGAACTGAAAGAGACATTGTATGCATGGCAATCAATGTAATGAACCGATTGTGAACAAAATGTTGTTGCGAATTGTCGGTACTATTCTTAATGCAAAGAACAAAATGTTGTTGCGAGATGTTGGGAATAGAGTGTCTCCAAAAGTAGCAAGCGAGTGACCTCAGGAGGGTGAAGGCACTGATCGTGATACCCTGGCCAGGTCTATCCCACGTTGCAGGCACCCAATGGCACTATTTGCCACGGACCCGGAAACGAAAACGATGCCAATACACGCAGTCGGCCACCGTTACCCAACACCCGGGTGGAGATGGTGCAGCCCCCAGACCCGGTCACTACCTCGGCCATGGCCGGGTGCAAAAGGTCAGAACCAACGAGTGCCCCACACGGCACCTGGAACAGCCAGGTTCCCAAAACCATTGGAGAGCAGGCAGAAGATTCTGCAGCCCTCACAGGAGGACAGGGAGGCCACATACATCTGTGGCTCTGCCCACCACTAGGCAATGGCAAAGGCCCTGAGTCCTGGCTAGGTGAGTGAACCAGGCCCACCCCACTAGCAGGGGGCACAGCCCCACCATCAGACGACTAGGACCCCATCCGCTTGTTCTGGAACTAGCGTCCTCACATACCTGTACTGCTACCTCAGTACTGACCATAGAAAGAAACATAGAAACTTAGAAACATAGAAAATAGGTGCAGGAATAGGCCATTCGGCCCTTCTAGCCTGCACCGCCATTCAATGAGTTCATGGCTGAACATGCAACTTCAGTACCCCATTCCTGCTTTCTCACCATACCCCTTGATTCCCCGAGTAGTAAGGACTTCATCTAACTCCTTTTTGAATATATTTAGTGAATTGGCCTCAACAACTTTCTGTGGTAGAGAATTCCACAGGTTCACCACTCTCTGGGTGAAGAAGTTCCTCCTCATCTCGGTCCTAAATGGCTTCCCCCTTATCCTTAGACTGTGTCCCCTGGTTCTGGACTTCCCCAACATTGGGAACATTCTTCCTGCATCTAACCTGTCTAACCCCGTCAGAATTTTAAACGTTTCTATGAGGTCCCCTCTCATTCTTCTGAACTCCAGTGAATACAAGCCCAGTTGATCCAGTCTTTCTTGATAGGTCAGTCCCGCCATCCCGGGAATCAGTCTGGTGAACCTTCGCTGCACTCCCTCAATAGCAAGAATGTCCTTCCTCAGGTTAGGAGACCAAAACTGTACACAATACTCCAGGTGTGGCCTCACCAAGGCCCTGTACAATTGTAGCAACACCTCCCTGCCCTTGTACTCAAATCCCCTCGCTATGAAGGCCAACATGCCATTTGCTTTCTTAACCGCCTGCTGTACCTGCATGCCAACCTTCAATGACTGATGTACCATGACACCCAGGTCTCTTTGCACCTGCCCTTTTCCTAATCTGTCACCATTCAGATAATAGTCTGTCTCTCTGTTTTTACCACCAAAGTGGATAACCTCACATTTATCCACATTATACTTCATCTGCCATGCATTTGCCCACTCACCTAACCTATCCAAGTCGCTCTGCAGCCTCATAGAATCCTCCTTGCAGCTCACACTGCCACCCAACTTAGTGTCATCCGCAAATTTGGAGATACTACATTTAATCCCCTCGTCTAAATCATTAATGTACAGTGTAAACAGCTGGGGCCCCAGCACAGAACCTTGCGGTACCCCACTAGTCACTGCCTGCCATTCTGAAAAGTCCCCATTTACTCCTACTCTTTGCTTCCTGTCTGCCAACCAGTTCTCAATCCACGTCAGCACACTACCCCCAATCCCATGTGCTTTAACTTTGCACATTGACTGAACCATGAATGCAATCTACCCAATCATGGCACACGACCGTAAAACGTAATGAATGTAAGTTAATGAACCAAGGTGTCATGATACAAACTGTAAAAAAAATGTTTTTTCTTCCTTCTGCATTCTCTGTAACACTAATCTTTCTCCAATGGTTACTCTTCAAAGTGTTTAAATGTGTTTTGATCGTGCCAGCTTTTCGTGGCTCTTGCATATTCAACACAAAAATAATTATTTGATAAGTAATTGGTCATGTAATTTTGAATAAATTAATTATGATTCCTTAAAATCTTAAGCAGTGGAGGCTGGATTTGCTCTGGGGTGATGTTCTGGGGATGCAATCATAAAGATAACAGAGATCTTATCAGCGGTGATTTTAAAATGTTGCGATGCGGTTCCAGGCTATCTGAGGGTCTTTAGGGATACAGAAACCGCCGAGGGATTTGCAGTTTGATACAGGTGCTGAACTAAAAGCTTGTCCCATGAGGTTTCACCCATTGATTTACTGACCCATAAACAGGCCTCCCAGAAAGCCACCGGAAAATGCAACCCTTCCCGCCCCTGCCGCCCGACAAGCAATAAAAGTATAAAATAACAATAATAACTTTTATTTATATTGCGCCTTTAACATAGTAAAATGCCTGAAGGCGCTTCACAACAGTGTTGCAAGACAGGACAGATAAATTTGACACCGAACCACAAAAGAATAAATTAAGGCAGATAGCCAAAAGCTTGGTTAAAGAGGTAGGTTTTAGGGAGCATCTTAAAAGGAGGAAAGAGAGGTAGAGAAGCAGAGAGGTTTAGGGAGGGAGTTCCAGAGCTTAAGGCCCAAACAGCTGAAGGCACGGCCACCAATGGTTGAGCAGTTATATTGAGGGATGTTGAAGACGGCAGAATTTGAGGAACGCAAACATCTTGTGGGGATGTGAGGCGGAAAAAGATTAGAGGGAGGGAGGGCAAGGCCGTGGAGTGATTTGTAAACAAGGGTGAGAAGGTTGAAATCGAGTTGTTGTTTAACTGGGAGCCAATATAGGTCAGAAAGCACAGGGGCGATGGGTGATCGTGACTTGGTGCGAATTAGTACACGGGCTGCTGAGTTTTGGATGACCTCAAGTTTATATAGTGTAGAATGTGGGAGGCCGGCCAGGTGAGAGTTGGAGGGGTAAAAAAGGCATGAGGGTTTCAGCAGCAGAAGAGCTGAGACAGGGGCGGAGACATGCAATGTTACAAGGTGGAAAAAGGCAGTTTTAATTATGTTGCGGATATGTGGCTGGAAGCTCATTTCAGGGTCAAATATGACACCTAGGTTGTGAACAGTTTTGTTCACCCTCAGATTAATGCTAGGGAGAGGGATGGAGACATAGAAACATAAAAGTTTACAGTGCAGAAGGAGGCCATTTCGGCCCATCATGTCCATGCCGGCCAACAAAGAACCGCACGGCCCTCGGTCAGCAGCCCTGAAGGTTACATATAAACCTACGAACAATGAACAATGGCGGAAAGGCAAAGAGCACCCAGCCCAACCAGTCCGCCTCACACAACTGCGACACCCCTTATACTGAAACATTCTACACTCCACCCCAACCGGAGCCATGTGATCTCCTGGGAGAGGCAAAAACCAGATTACAAACCCAGGCCCGGAAAAAAAAATCTGCGAAAATTCCTCTCCGACCCATCCAGGCGATCGACACTAGTCCAGATCATCCTGGCTGTATTCTATTCCCTGCAGTACTTACTATTATAACTGCACAGTCCAACAAAAGGCCATCCAGTCTAATCCCAATTACCAGCTCTAGGTCCGTAACCCTGCAGGTTACTGCACTTTAAGTGCCCATCCAACCATCTCTTAAAAGTGGTGAGGGTTTCTGCATCCACCACTCTTCCAGGCAGCGAGTTCCAGATCCCCACAACTCTCTGTGTAAAGAAGCCCCCCTCAAATTCCCTCTCAAACCTTCCACCAACCACCTTAAAACTATGCCCCCTCATAATAGACCCCTCCACCAATGGAAATAGGCCCTTACTATCCATTATGTCCAGGCCCCTCAATATTTTGTACACCTCGATGAGGTCTCACCTCAACCTCCTCTATTCCAATGAGAACAAACCCAAACTATCCAATCTATCCTCACAACTAAGATTCTCCATTCCAGGCAGCATCCTAGTAAATCTCTTCTGCACCCTCTCTAGTGCAATCACTTCCTATAAGTCCTTCCTATAATATGGCAACCAGAACTGCACTTAGTACTCCAGCTGTGGCCTAACCAGAGTATTATACAATTTTAGCATAACCTCCCTGCTCTTGTATTCTATGCCTCGGCCAATAGAGGCAAACATTCCGTTTGCCTTCTTAACCACCTTATCCACCTGGCCTGCTACTTTCAGGGATCTGTGGACAAGCACTCCAAGGTCCCTTTGTTCATCTACACTATTAAGTGGCCTATCGCTTAATGTGTATACCCTTTCCTTATTAGCCCTCTCAAAGTGCATCACCTCACACTTCTCAGAATTAAATTCCATTTGCCACTGCTCAGCCTACCTGACCAGTAGATTGATATCCTCCTGCAGCCCATGACTTTCCTCTTCATTATCAACACAGCCACACAGCCAATTTTAGTGTCATCTGCAAACTTCTTAATCATACTCCCGATATTCAAATTTAAATCGATATATACCACAAAAAGCAAGGGACCCAGTACTGAGCCCTGCGGTACCCCACTGGAAACATCCTTCCAGTCACAAAAACATCCATCAATCATTACCCTTTGCTTCCTACCTCCAAGCCAATTTTGGATCCAACTTGCCACTTTGCCCTGGATCCCATGGGCTTTAACCTTCGTGACGAGTCTACCATGTGGGATCTTATCAAAAGCCTTGCTAAATTCCATGTCCATGAGACTCACTTCCTGCTCTCTTAACTGCTGACCTGCCAACTTGCTTTTTTGCCTCCTATGTTAGCCGACATTGTTAATGGTTCTCTCTCCTCAGGTACTGTTCTCCTCTCCTTCAAATCTGCTGTCATCACCCCTCTCAAAAACCAAACCTTGACCCCACTTTGCTTGCTAGCTATCGCCCCATCTCCAACCTCCCTTTCCTGTCCAAAGTACTTAAACGTGTTGTCATCTCCCAAATCCGTGACCATCTTTTCACGAATTAAGTGCTTGAATCCCTTCAATCTGTTTTTTTCCCCATACCGCAGTACCGAAACAGCTCTCATCAAAGTCGCAAATGACAGCCTTTGTCACAGTTGCCATCCCATCCGGCTCCAATACTACCCCAACAACATCCAGCTAGGTAGGACTGCACTCGCCTGGTTCCATTCATATCTACCTAATCGTAACCAGAAAATCTCCTGCAATGGCTTCTCTTCCCACTCCCACATCATTACCTCTGTTGGCCCCCCTTATTTCTCAACTATACGCTGCCCCTTGGAGATATCATCTGAAAACACAGAGTATGCGGACAACACCCAGCTCTACCTCTCCACTACTTCTCTCAACCCCTGATTGGTCTCTAAATTGTCAGCTTGCTTATCCAACATCCAGTACTGGATGAGCAGAAATTTTCTCCAATTAAATATTGGGAAGACTGAAGCCATTATCTTTGGTCCCCACCAAAAACTGTTCCTAACCACAAATTACAGGCCTGTCAGCCTAACCTCAGTGGTGGTTAAAGAAAAACTAGAGAAAGATATGAGTTTAGGGGTGGGGCAGGTGGGAGCCTCAGATAAGGTTTGGCCCCGGAGGCTAGGGGAAGGAAGGGAACTCGCAGAGGCAGCTGATCGGATGGTCTCAATCTTTGAGACAAAGGAGTGCATGAGCTCCTCACACTTGATGTTGGAGGTGAGTGTGGTGGAGACAGGGGAGAGGGGTTTAAGGAGACGGTTAGCAGTAGAGAATAGTAACCGGGGGTTATTTTTACAATCCAGAATGATCCACAAAAGAAGAACCTTGGCAAAGGAGACGATTGATGTTCCGGCATCCATCTGAGGTTTTCCACTTGTCAGCCACCACCTTCATATACAATCGATCAAGTCCTGCCAGACTCCTCATGGCTGTTTCTTACGTTTCCAATATAACACGTGTCTGGCAAATGGCTGTTTGCAATTTAATTTATAGCTTAGGATACGAGTAGCTTTTTTTTGTCAGTGGTTAAATTCAGTCAATCTTCTGATAGCACGAGCCGATGGGATGCATCTTCGGACTCTGAGGGAATTGAGGGCGGAAATCGCGGCGGTACTGGCCATAATATTCCAATCCTTCATCGATACTGGGGACTGGAGAATTGAAAATGTTAC
This sequence comes from Pristiophorus japonicus, assembly GCF_044704955.1. Taxonomy (NCBI): domain Eukaryota; kingdom Metazoa; phylum Chordata; class Chondrichthyes; family Pristiophoridae; genus Pristiophorus; species Pristiophorus japonicus. Next base: position 1,939,928 of record NC_091987.1, read on the forward strand.
ACCATTGTTCAAAAAAGGATGTAAAGGTAAACCCAGCAACTACAGGCCGGTCAGTTTAACCTCGATCGTGGGGAAGCTTGTAGAAACAGTGATCAGGAACAAAATTTACAGTCACTTGGTTAGGTGTGGATTAATTAAGGAAAGCCAGCACAGATTTGTTAAAGGCAAATTATGTTTAACCAACTTGATCGAGTTTTTTGATGAGGTAACAGAGAAAGTTGATGAGGGGAATGTGGTTGACATGGTGTACATGGATTTCCAAAAGGCGTTCGACAAATTATCACATAATAGGCTTGCCAGTAAAGTTAAAGTCCATGGAATAAAAGGGACAGTGATAACCTGGTTATGAAATTTGTCATGTATCTCATTACTGTATCTTACCATGCTATACATGACTGTAACTGGATATGACCTGTAACAATAAGCATACCTTACCACCAGGGGTGCACTTGCAGGAGACACTCCATACCTGTCCCACTGAGGTATATAAAGGGAGGTCTCAGGCAAGTGCAGCACTGGAGAGCTGGAATTAAAGGTGCAGGTCCTGAGTGACCTTGACTTCAGCATGTGTCTCATGTGAGTCAGTACATTAGAGTCAGGACTTAACAGTGGCGACGAGTTATGGGATCACAGAATCCACAGAATGGCTACCAACAGCTCAGATGAAAAATACAATGCTGGAGACAATTGGGATGACTTTATAGAAAGGCTCCAGCAAAGCTTTGTGACCAAAGACCGGCTGGGTGACGATAAGGCAGACAAGAGAAGAGCCCATCTCTTGACCAGCTGTGGCTCGAAAACATACGCTTTAATGAAAGACCTGCTGGCACCCGAGAAACCAGCAAGCAAGTCGTTTGAGGAGTTGAGCACACTGGTGAGAGACCACCTGAAGCCAGCGAGCAGCCTACACATGGCCAGACACAGGTTCTACAACTGCAGACACTGTGTGGGCCAAAGCATACCCGACTTCATGGCGGAACTTCGGAGGCTGGCTAGTTCATGTGAGTTCCCCGGTGAACTAAGGAGAGAAGTACTGAGACTTTTTTTATTGAAGGAATAGGCCACGCAGGAATATTCCGAAAGCTTATAAAGAATAAGAACTTGACTCGAGAGGCAGCAGCACTGGTCGCACAGATGTTCTTGGCAGGCGAAGAAGAAACGAGGCTGATCTATACTTCGGGTACGACAACCAACGAGGCATCGGAACAAGGGGCTCACATTGTGAAACAAACCGCTACCCCCATACACAACAAAGGCAGGAGAGCAGGCCTTCAACAGCAGACAGTGGCGCCAGAAGCCATCAAAATCAAGGGCCACATGAACGGCCGATCACACCTCATCAACCCACAATGCGAGCAATCAACAACAGATTGAGAGAAGCTCAAGGGAGATCAGCCAGACGCAGCTCATCCTTCGGAAACAATGGAAGCGGTCTGTGTTGGAGATGTGGGAGAAGGCACTCAACCAGGTTGTGTCAATTTCAGCATGCCGTTTGCAGAAACTGCAACTACACAGGACATCTGGCTCGCATGTGCAGAAAAACAGCAGCTCGGCTGGTATACGAATCGGAAGGGTCGGAAAGCGACCAGGAGACGGTTGGAACAGTGCACGGGATGCCGAGGTACAGCGGGTTAACACGATCAATGTCCACTGTTCTTACACCAAGACGCCTCCAATTATGATGAGGGTTCTACTCAACGGGATACCCGTCAACATGGAACTGGACACGGGGGCCAGTCAATCCCTCATGAGCGTTCAACAATTTGAACAGCTGTGGCCGCACAAAAGCAACAGACCAAAACTCATAAAGATCGACACCAAACTAAGGACCTATACTAAAGAAATTGTCCCAGTCCTTGGCAGCGCCATGCTCTCAGTCACACACAAAGGGACGGTGAACCGACTTCCCCTGTGGATCCCCAGAGATCTCCCAGCACTGCTGGGGAGAAGCTGGCTAGCAGAACTTAATTGGAAATGGGATGATGTTCACGCCATGTCGTCAGAGGAACGGACCTCCTGCTCAACAGTTCAAAGCCGCTTTGAACATCTCTTTCAGCCAGGTGTGGGCACCTTCAAAGGGACTAAAGTTAGAATCTACATCACACAGGATGCCAGACCGGTCCATCACAAGGCTAGAGCTGTGCCTTATGTGATGAGGGAAAAGACTGAAAACGAACTGGACAGGCTTCTGCCGGAAGGCATAATTTCTCCCGTGGAATTCAGCGACTGGGCAAGTCCCATCGTCCCCGTCATGAAGCCTGATGGATCTGTGCAAATCTGTGCGGATTACAAGTCTACCATAAACAGAGTCTCCCTACAGGACCAATACCCGCTGCCCAGAGCGGAGGATCTATTTGCCACATTGGCTGGAGGAAAACTTTTCTCGAAACTTGACCTCACATCTGCGTATATGACACAAGAACTGACCGAAGAGTCTAAGCTACTCACCACCACCAACACACATCGAGGCCTTTTTGTATACAATCGATGCCCATTCGGCATCAGGTTGGCAGCTGCTATATTCCAGCGCAACATGGAGAGTCTGCTCAAGTCCATCCCGGGGACGGTTGTTTCAAGATGACATACTCATCATGGGCAGGGACACAGATTCTCATCTCCGCAGTCCTGAGGAAGTACTAAATCGATTGGATCGGTTAGGCCTAAGGGTTAAGAAATCCAAGTGTCTGTTTCTCGCGCCTGAGGTTGAATTTTTGGGCAGAAGGATTGCCGCTGATGGAATCCACCCAACCGAATCCAAAACTGAACCATAGCAACAGCCACAACATCAGTACCCACAATAACACCAGTAGCCACAACACCACCTACGGCAACAACCACACTGGCAGCAACAACCACACCAGAGGTGACAACACCAGGAGCCATAACAATGGCGGCGACAACCACAGCAACTGCCACAAACACACCAGCAGCCACAACCACACCAGCAGCCACAACATCAGTGCCAACACCAGTAGCCAGAACACCTGCGGTGAAAACTACACCGGCAGCTACAACACCAGCAGCTACAACACCAGCAGCTGCAACACCAGCAGCCACAACACCAGTAGGCACAACACCAGTAGGCACAACCACACCTGTAGCTGCAACAATTCCTGTGGCTACAAAGACACCGGCAGCAACGACAACACCAGTAGCCACAACTGCACCGGCAGCTATAACCACACCAGGAGCCACAACACCACCAGTGGCCACATCACCAGAACCTACAACCACATGAGCCGCCACAATCACACCGAGAGCCACAACCACACCGGCACCCACAACAACGCCAGCTGCCACAACCACACCAGCAGCCACAACAAAATTAGCTGTTACAACCACAGCAGCAGCCACATCAGTACCCACAACACCAGTAGCCACAACAACAATGGCGGCGACAACCACAGCAGCTGTCACAACCACACCAGCGGCAACAACCACACCAGAGGCGACAACACCAGCTGCCACAACATCACTGCCAATACCAGTAGCCAGAACAACACCAGCGGTGAAAACCTCACCGGCAGCTACAATACTAGCAGCCACAACAGCTGCGGCATCCACCACACCAGTATCTACAACCACACGAGCAGCCACAACACCAGAAGCTGCAACCACACGAGCAGCCACAACACCAGTAGCTGCAACCACACCTATAGCTACAACAATTCCTGTGGCCACAAACACACCGGCAGCAACAACCACACCAGAGACGATAACACCAGTAGCCACAACCGCACCGGCAGCTACAACCACACTGGCGGCCACACCACCACCAGCTGCCACAACAAAATTAGCTGTTACAACCACAGCAGCAGCATCAGTATCCACAATAACACCAGTAGCCACAACACCACCTGCGGCAACAAACACACCGTCAGCAACAACCACACCAGAGGTGACAACACCAGCAGCCATAACAATGGTGGCGACAACCAAAGCAGCTGCCACAAACACACCAGTAGCCACAACCACACCAGCTGCCAGAACCACACCAGCAGCCACAACATCAGTACCAACACCAGTAAGCCAGAACACCTGCGGTGAAAACCACAGACAGCTGCAACACCAGCAGCCACAATAGCTGCGGCATCCACCACACCAGTAGCTACAACCACACCAGCAACCACAACAACACCAGTAGCTGCAACCACACCAGCAACACAACAACACCAGTAGCTGCAACCACAGAGCAGCCACAACCACACCAGTAGCTACAACACCAGCAGCCACAACACCAGTAGGCACAACACCAGTAGCTACAACCACACCAGTAGCTACAATTCCTGTGGCCACAAACACACCGGCAGCAACAGCCACACCAAAGATAACACCAGTAGCCACAACCGCACCGGCAGCCACAACAAAATTACCTGTTACAACCACAGCAGCCACAACATCAGTACCCATAATAACACCAGTAGCCACAACACCACCGGCAGCAACAACCACACCAGACGTGACAACACCAGCAGCTATAACAATGGCGGCAACAATCACACCAGTAGCTACAACCACACCAGTGGCGGCAACATTAGCTGCCACAACCACACGAGTAGACCAGTAGCCACAACACCAGTAGCCACAACCACACCAGTAGCTAAAACCACACCAGCACCCACAATGACATAAGCAGCCACAATTACACCGGCAACTACAACCACAGTGGCAGCTACAACACCACCAATAGCCACAACCACACCAGTAGCTACAACACCAGTACCCACAACACCAGTACCCACAACACCAGTACCCACAACAACACCGGCAGCCACAATAGCACCTGCGACAACGACCATACTGGCAGCAATAACCACACCAGAGGCGACAACCACACCAGCAGCCACAACACCAGCAGCCACAACACCAGCAGCCACAACACCAGCAGCCACAACCAGATCAGTAGTTACATTCACACCGGCTGTCACAACGACACCAGTGGCATCAACCATACCAGCAGCCACAACATCCGTACCCACACCAGTAGCCAGAACAACTCCTGCGGCAACAACCACACCGGCAGCAACAACCACACCAGAAGCCACAACACCAAGGCGACAGCAACACCAGAAGCTATAACAACTGCTGTGGCAACCACCACACCAGTATCTACAACCACACCGGCAGCCACAACCACACCGGCAGCCACAACCACACCGGCAGCTATACCAGTAGCCACAACCACACCAGAATTCACAACACCAGCAGCCACAACCACACCAGTAGTTACATCCACACCGGTTGCCACAACGACACCAGTGGCGTCAACCACTCCAGCAGCCACAACATCTGCACCCACATCAGTAGCCGGAACACCTGCGGTGAAAACAACACCAGCGGCCACAACACCACCAGTAGCAACATCTACACCAGCTGCCACAACCACACCAGAAGCCACAACAAAATTAGCTGTTACATCCACAGCAGCAGCCACAACATCAGTACCCACAATAACACCAGTAGCCACAACACCACCTGTGGCAACAAACACACCGGCAGCAACAACCACACCAGAGGTGACAACACCAGCAGCCATAACAATGGCAGCGACAACCACAGCAGCTGCCACAAACATACCAGTAGCTACAATTCCTGTGGCCACAAACACACCGGCAGCAACCACCACACCAGAGACGACAACACCAGTAGCCACAACCGCACCGGCAGCTACAACACCAGTAGCAACATCCACAGCAGCTGCCACAACATCAGTATTCACAATAACACCAGTAGCCACAACCGCACCGGCAGCAACAACCACACCAGAGGTGACAACACCAGCAGCCATAACAATGGCGGCGACAACCACAGCATCTGCAACAACCACACCAGCAGCCACAACCACACCAGCAGCCAGAACACCTGCGGGGAAAACCACACCGGCAGCTACAACACCAGCAACCACAACAGCTGCGGCATCCACCACACCAGTATCTACAACCACACCAGTAGCTACAACCACACCAGTAGCTACAACCACACCAGTAGCTACAACCACATGAGCAGCCAGGACCACACCAGTAGCTACAACACTGGCAGCCACAACACCAGTAGCCAGGACCACACCAGTAGCTACAACCACACCTATAGCTACAACAATTCCTGTGGCCACAAACACACCGGCAGCAACAACCACACCAGAGACGATAACACCAGTAGCCACAACCGCACCGGCAGCGAAAACCACACCTGCGGCAGCAACCACACCAGCAACAACATCTGTGGTGACAACCACACCAATAGCCACGACAACCCCAGCAGCCATGATAAAACCAGCAGCCACGACCACAGTTGTAGCTACAACCACACCAACAGCCACAACACGGGTTGTGACATCCACACCAGCTGCCACAACCACACCAGTGGCGGCAACATTAGCTGCCATAACACCAGTAGCCACAACACCAGTACCCACAGCGACATGAGCAACCACAATTACACTGGCAACTACAACCACAGTGGCAGCTACAACACCAATAGCCACAACACCAGCAGCCACAACACCAGTAGTCACTACCACGCCAGCAACCACAATCACACCAGCGGCCACAACAACTGCTGTGGCAACCACCACACCAGTATCTACAACCACACCAGTGGCTACAACCACACCAGAGGCTATAACAAGCAGCCATAACAACAATGGCAGTAGCAACCACACCAGCTGCCATAAACACACCAGTAGCCACAACCACACCGGCAGCCACAACCACACAGGCAGCTATATCCACACCGGCAGCCACAACACCACCCGTACCCACAACACCAGTAGGCACAACACCTGCGGCAACGACCATACTGGCAGCAACAACCGCAGCAGTAGCCGCAACCACACCAGCAGCAACACCGGCAACTACAACCACACTGGCAGCTACAAGAACAGTCGCCACAACAACAACTGCGGTGACAACCACTCCAACAGCCACAAACTCACCAGCAGCTACGCCCACACCAGCAGCCATAACACCAGTAGCCACAACACCAATAGCTACACCATACTAGCAGCCACAACGCCAGTGGCCACAACAACATCAGCAGTCACAACTCCTGCGGCAACCAGCACACCAGTATCTAGAACCACGCCAGTATCTAGAACCACACCAGTATCTAGAACCACGCCAGTATCTAGAACCACCACCTGCGGCGACAACGACACCAATAGCCACAACCACACCAGCAGCCACAACACCCGTTGCAACATCCACACCAGCTGCCACAACCACACCAGTGGCGGCAACATTAGCTGCCACAACCACACGAGTAGACCAGTAGCCACAATCACACCAGTAGCTACAACCACACCAGCAGTTACAACACCAGTACCCACAATGACATGAGCAGCCACAATTACACCGGCAACTACAACCATAGTGGCAGCTACAACACCACCAGCAGCCACAACCACACCAGTAGCTACAACCACACCAGCAGCCACAACCACACCAGCAGCCACAACCACACCAGCAGCCACAATACCATCACTGATCACAACACCAGTGGCCACGTCCACACCAGTGGCCACAACACCTGAAGCGACAATCACGCAAGCAGCCACAACAAAATTAGCAGCAACATCTGCGGTGACACCACCAGCTGCCACATCCACACCAGGGGCGACAACACCAGCAGCTGCAACCACACCAGGGGCGACAACACCAGCAGCTGCAACCACACCAGCGGCGACAACACCAGCAGCTGCAACCACACCGGCAGACGCAACCACAACAGCGGTGCGAACCACGCTGGCACCTACAACCACACCAGCAGTCACAACACCACCACTGGCCACATCCGCACCAGCGGCCACAACACCAATAGCCACAGCCACGCCAGCAGCCACAACCACACCAGCAGCCACAACCACACCAGTGGCAACACCGGTAGCCACAACCACACTGGGGGCGACAACACCAGCAGCCACAACACCACCTGTGGCCACAATACCATCAGCCATGACAACACCAGCAGCTGCAACCACACCAGCAGCTGCAACCACACCAGCAGTTCCAACCACAACAGCAGCCACAACCACACCAATAGCCGCAACCACATCCGTAAATAGCTACAACCACACCAGCAGCCACAGCCACAGCAGTAGCAACATCACCGGCAGCTACAACCACACAAGTGTGCCACCACCACCAGTAGCCACAACAACACCAGCAGCCATAACCATACCAACAACCACAACACTAGTTGCCAAAACCACACCAGTAGCTACAACCACATCGGCAGCTACAACACCAGTAGCCACAACAACGCAGGCGGTGACAACACCAGCAGCCACAGCAACACCAGCAGACTCAACAACACCTCCGGTGACAACCGCTCTAGTAGTCACAACCACTCAAGCAGCCACTACAACATCAACTGCCACAACACCAGTAGCCATAACAAAACCAGTACCAATGCCAGCAGCCACAACCACAGCAGTACCCACAATCACATGAGCAGCCACAACCACACCGGTAGCCACAACACCAGCAGCCACAACCACAGCCACCTCAGCAACGACAACACCAGCAGCCATAACCACATCGGCAGCTACAACACCAGCAGACACAACGCCTCCAGTGACAACCGCACCAGTAGTCACAACCACTCCAGTAGCCACTACACCAGTTGCCATACCACCACCAGTGGTCACAAAACCTGCGGAGATAAGCACATCCGCAGCCACAACCACACCAGTACCCACAATCACAACAGCAGCCACAACACCACCAGCAGGCACAACCACCTCAGCAGCCGCAGCAACGTGAGCAGCCATGACCAGACCGGCAGTTGCAACCACACCAGCGGTGACAACACTAGCAACAACCACACCAGCAGCCAGAGCCATACCGTTAGCTACAACCACACCAGCAACAACCACACTAGCTGCCACAACCACACCCACAGCCAGAACAATGACTACAGCCGTAACGGTCATGTATGTAACCTCAATGTAACACCACTGCAATACTGTATATACTTAAGCAATGCACACCTTGACCACAGGGGGTGAAATTGTGGGAGACACTCCTTACCTGGTCATCCAGGTATAGAAAGGGAGGTCCCACGCAGGGTCATCACTTCTTGGTCCTATGAATAAAGGTTCAGATCATAGAGTGACCTTGTCCATAGAATGTGCCTCGTGTGTGTTTTGTGCCATTGAGTAAGGACATTACATTGGCGACGAGAAACAGGAATCAACGACCCATAAGAATGGCCACCGGTAGCACAGAGGGACGGTACTGTGTTGGTGAGGACTGGGACGATTTCATTGAGAGGCTCCAGCAAAGCTTTGTCACGAAAGAATGGCTGGGAGATACAGCGGCCGACAAGCGAAGGGCCCATCTGTTGACCAGCTGCAGACCCAAGACTTACGCACTCATGAAGGACCTACTAGCACCCGAAAATCCGGCGGACAAAACCTTTGAAGAGCTCAGCAAACTAATCGATGAGCACCTCAAACCGGTGAGCAGCATACACATGGCCCGACACAGATTCTATACCTACCGACATCGGGAAGGACAGAGCATACCGGACTTCGTTGTGGACCTCCGGTGTTTGGCCAGCCTCCAAGTTCACAGAAGCCTGCAGGGGGGAGATGTTAAGGCATTTCTTTATTGAGGGCATCGGTCATGCGGGGATTTTTCGAAAGTTAATTCAGACCAAGGACTTGACTTTGGAAGTGGTGGCGTTGATGGCTCAGACTTTCATGGCGGGGGAGGAGGAAACCAAAATAATATATGCGCGCAATTCTGCCTCAAACGCGGCGGGGATCAGGGAGTCAACATCATCAATGTGACTCAGAGCCCTGCAGGCAGGCAAGGGCAGTTCGACACACCCCAGGCAGCAATAGACCGCAGAGTAGGTTTTCAATAGAGACAATGGCAGGCTGAACGGACATTTACGCTATTACAGTGAACAATGCGGTCCGGGATGGGGCCATTGACACCCACTAACAGGGTACTCAAGGGCAGTCAAAGGGACAATCAGCGAGGAATATCGGATCATAGCTCCTTTGTTCACAACAATGGGAATCTCAGCTCATGCTGGAGGTGTGGGGGCAAACACTCTGCCTGGACTTGCATGTTTCAACAAGTTGTCTGCAGAAATTGCAACCTCAGTGGCCATTTAGCTGGAATGTGCAGGAAGCCTGTAACCAGGCTAATTTACAAGGCGGATGGACCAGAAGAGGGGTCTGTGAGGCAGGAAGACTCTTGGGGCAAATCAATGGACGCTGAAGTTCAGCGGGTTCATGTGGCAAACATTCACAGCTCATATACTAAAACGCCACCAATGATGAAGGTTTTATTGAACGGCATCCCTGTACACATGGAGCTGGACACGGGGGCTAGCCAGTCACTCATGAGCGTTCAGCAATTTGAAAAGCTATGGCCACTCAAAGCCAGTAGACCCAAACTAGAACGTATTGAGACACAACTACGGACATAGACCAAATAAATTATTCCAGTATTAGGCAGTGCAATGTTGGAGGTCACACACAATGGATCAGTGAACCGGCTGCCGCTCTGGATTGTCCTGGCAATGGTCCCGCACAAGGAGCTGATTAGCTGAGATGAACTGGAAATGGGGGGGATGTGCACGCAATGTCATCTGTGAAGCGAAGCTCGTGCTCACAAGTTCTACAACAATTTGAGTCACTATTCCAACCTGGCGTCGGGACATTCAAAGTAGTGATACGCATCACCCTGGATGCCAGACCAGTGGACTACAAAGCCAGAGTGGTGCCGTTTGTGATGCGGGAGAAAATTGAGAGCGAAATGGACCGTTTGCTGAGAGAGAGCATCATCTCGCCCATTGAATTCAGTGACTGGGCGAGCCCATCGTTACTGTCCTAAAAGCGGATGGTTCCGTCAGGATCTGTGGCGACTACAAGGCCACTATCAATCGGCTGTCCCTACAAGACCAATACTCGCTCTAGAGAGTGAAGGATCTTTTCGCCACGCTGGCAGGCGGCAAGCTGTTCACCAAGTTGGACCTCACTTCAGCCTATATGACCCAGGAACTGGCCGAGGAATCTAAACTACTGACCACCATCACTACGCACAAGGGACTGTTCGTTTACAACAGGTGTCTGTTTGGCATTCCATCAGCGGCCACGATTTTTCAAAGAAACATGGAAAGCCTGCTCAAATCCATTCCTGGAACAATTGTATTTCAGGATGACCTCCTCATCACGGGTCGAGACACCGAGGAACACCTCCACAACCTGCGACTCAAGAGGTCTAAATGTGTGTTCTTAGCTCCTGAGGTTGAGTTTCTGGGCAGGAGGGTTGCTGCAGATGGGATTCGGCCCACCGAATCCAAAACAGAGGCGATTCGACAAGCAGCCAGGCCCGGCAACACATCGGAGTTGCGTTCATTTCTGGGACTCTTGAACTATTTCAGGAACTTTCTGCCAAACTTAAGCACGTTGTTGGAGCCGCTTCACGTGCTCCTGCGTAAGGGTTGTGATTGGTTTTGGGGGAGCTGTCAAGAATGGGCTTTCAATCGGGCGCGGAACCTACTTTGTTCAAATAAGTTATTGACCCTGGACGACCCTTGTTAGAAATTGGTTCTGACATGTGATGCATCGTCCTATGGGGTTGGGTGCGTGTTGCAGCAGAGTAATGCTGAGGGCCAACTACAACCTGTGGCTTATACTTCCAGGTCGCTCTCTCAAGCAGAACGGGGCTATGTGATGGTTGAGAAGGAGGCACTCGCGTGTGTCTTTGGTTTAAAAAAAAATGCATCAGTTCCTTTTTGGCAGGAGGTTCGAATTAGAAACGGACCACAAGCCGTTAACATCCCTATTGGCATTGACAGCCTTGCTGTCTGACAACGCGTCAGCTCGCATACAGCGATGCGCTCTCACGCTGGCTGCTTATGACTACTCCATCCGGCACTGGCCCGGCACCGAAAACTGCACTGAAGCGCTCAGCCAGCTTCCACTGGCCACCATCGAGGGGGCAGTGGAACAAAACGCTGAGTTGGTCATGGCCGTTGATGCCTTTGACAGCGCAGGCTCCCCCATCACAGCCCGCCAGATCAAAATCTGGACAAACAGAGATCCCCTCCTATCTCTGATTAAGAAATGTGTCCTGACTGGGGATTGGGCGCCCGCACACGGAGCATGCCCTGAGGAGGTCAGACCGTTTCACAGGCGGATGAATGAGCTCTCCATCCAAGCTGGCAGTAAGTGTTTAGCGGCCTGTTAGCGTCCCAGGTGGCACTGTTCCAGTGAAATCTTTGCTCATGGAGCTGAGCCGAGTGGATGTAGTTATAACACAAATCAGCCATGATCTCATTGAATGGCGGAACAGGCTCGAGGGGCTGAATGGCCTCCCCCTGTTCCTATGTACAGCAGCAGAGCAGCAGCAGCTCTGAGGAAATTTCCGGCCAAAGTGTCAGCTGTTCATAAAAATGCATCCGAGATGACTAAAGGAAATATGGTTGTGGGTTCATTCCTTGACTTCAGAACCCAAGCATAACCTCGGTTAACCCTCTCTCCCTCAGTCCCTCCTGTACTGGAGGAGTTCTGCATTGTCATAGGTGCTGTCATTCGGATGAGATGTTAAAGTGAGGGCCCCTCTGCTTGTTCAAGTGGGCATTAAACAATCCGCACGGCACTATTCATAGAAGATGCTGGAGTTCTCCTGGTGCACAGGTCATTATTTCCTCCTTAATCAACACCACCAAAAATATGGATTCATTGCCCATTATGTTCGTGGAATCTTTCTGTGCACAAAAATGGCTGCCAGCCACATTTGCTTCCATAGCAACAGACACTAACACTCAAAAGTAATGTGAAGCAAGTTAGATGTTTCTTCAGGATATGTTAAGGGACTGAATAAATGCAAATCTCTCTTTTAAAGTAAGAAATCAACAGATGCTCAATATTAAACATTATGTTTTTCTTTTTCAGTACCAATAAGGTTCATTCGTATGAAATTTCTTCGAGTGAAAAGTGAAGAAATTTCAGTTTCCTGGGACACTAACAATGCAATCACCCAGGCTCGTTACAAAGTCACTTTATTCAGGGCTGGTTTTAAAGTAACCACGATTAGAACTGATATGAAAAATGCAGTATTCAATCAACTAATACCCGACAATGAATATCGAGTTTTTGTATTGGTGGTAACTTGCAATAAACAACAGTCGATACAAAGGATAATCAGGACACGTAAGTATTTAGAGATTGTACTTGAATAACGAAACGTGAGTATTGTTCCTGGTTTGTCCCTGTCAAACATCAGTGACTGTGCAAAAAAGAGGACTTGCCACTGATTATTCCAGCATTTCCTGTTCCTTCTCTATATTTTGATTTTACTGTAGTCTGTGCCTCTTTTCCTCTATGGACCATTCTACACACTCCCCCTGCCCCTTGCAGCCTCACTGTTGGAAATCAATGCTTATTGGACCATTCCTTAGTCTAGCATTCCTTCTGAAGATTTCAAAAGTGTGGAGTTTCCATATCTATCTCAGTTCTCCCTTCATTCTGCAGCTTCCAAGCTTTCAAATCCCAGGTTGAGTAACATCAATTTATTATTGCAAAATGCAAAATACTACAGATTGCAGGAAATCTGAAATAAAAACAGAAATTGCTGGAAATACTCAGCAGGTCAGGCAGTATATGTGGAGAGAGAAACAGAGTTAATGTTTGAGGTCGATGACATCAGATCAGCCATGACCTTATTGAATTGAGGAGCAGGCTCGAGGAGCGAAATGGCCTACTCCTGCACCTATTTCTTATGTTATGTTCTTATGTACCTGCTGAGTTTTCCCAGCATTTTCTGTTCATCTGCCTCATCTTCTCTTCTACTTTTTTCAACATTGCTGATGTTCTACAGTAGAAGGCTTGATCTTCCACCTGTCATTTAAAAAATAGATCTCTCGCCTTCATCTGTGCTTGCTTACGAGTTTTGAGAAGTGATTAAGGCCATTTGCTGTTTGGTGGGATGATATCACATTATACTGTCGTTGATGAACAACTGACATTAATTATGGAAACGTTTGTTGCAAAAAAAAAGAATGTCAAGCTGAATGTGAAGTTAGTATTACTGCCCACAATATACAACCTCCTTTGCCAGAGATGCTTTGCCACATTTTGGTTGCTTTGATTGTGTAATACCTGAGGGTGGAGGAGGGTCTACTCTGGTGCTGCAAGTATGGTGGAGCATTTTAGACTTCCCCATGCTTCACAGGATGGAATTGAGGATGGGCGATGGGACGCCGTCCAGTAGACCATTGGAACAGTTGCGTCTGGAGGTGACAAAGGCAACACAAGGGATTTGGCAATAGATGGTCTGAGGTAGAGGCAGAGATGGGCGATATGGAGATAGAATGGGCAGTATTTGTGATGGTGAGGATAGGGTATAGAAGCTCAAAATAGCATCAAATCACTTCAATCTGAGATGGTAGCCGGGGAGAGGGATGGAATCGGAGGCATAGGTACAGATGCTGTGGAAGGGCCGAAGGCATTGGATCTTAATGTTTAACTGGGGAAAATTGCAGCTCAGCCAGCAAAGTTTCTCTGGCGATTGGTTGGATTATCCACCAACAAAAATTTCAACTAGGGAATCCGATTATCCTATCCTCGTTCACCAATGTGATATATTCTTACGATATCACTGAGAAACACACTCTACAAGATGGCTCTGCCCTAGAAAATATGTGACCTTACCACATGATCCTTTATTATTTACATCAGTAGTTGCATTACCACAGTAGTCCACTAGGTGGAGCAGTAGTCTAAGGAGAGCTCTATTACAAACTTCAGCATAAAAAGCAATTTACAAGCAGAGTATAGTCACAGATAGAGCACCCAAACATAGGCATGGGTCCCGCCTCATGCTGCTTGAACAAAGGAAAAAGCTTATATTTATACATTATTCTCTTCATCTAAGTGGAAGTATCCTTGCCTTATTTGGTAGTCTCCAGTCAACAGCATCCTTCAGCCAATTGCACATAAGTTTACATTTCTCGTACATCAACATTCGATAGTTTACATTCAATAGATCACCTTTCAACCGGCTTGTACTTCAACATCCTCTTACGAAGATTGCAATGGTATGTGATGGGATGTTTACAGTATGGCAATACTATATACATCCCAAGAGCCAACTTCAATCTTGATCAGTGGCTGTTGCTAAAGGAAATCTGTATCATGATGCCAACCACCTTTTTTCCCATATTGAATGAACTAAACCTGAACACCTTTCAGAAGATTAATTAACTGAGGTCCGTATGCCAACACCCGTGTGGCTTCAACAGAGGTATAAGCAGACTGCTCAGATCCCTACTCTGAATGTTGAGATGCTTTTGGCCTATGTCCTCCACGCCAAAGACTGTTCCACCTGCACCTGTGCAGAGGCAGATGCGGCCATCAGGTGATGAGGGGAACAAAATTCAGCCTCCCGATAAGGCCTCTGGGCACCTGAAATCGGCGGCCATGGGGTAGCGCCGAATGGCCACCAACTTGGGGCGGCCTGGCCGATGCTCACTAAATTCAGCTCGGGGCTTTTTGCTGTGGTGTTACGATCTGCTCCGCTCCTACAGATGCATCTTAAATACGTCATCAGTGCGCATACCGCAACGGAACCGCTCCGGGAAGTAAAATTCACCCTCATCTCGGTCTTAAATGGCCTACCCCTTCTCCTGAGACAATGCCCCTTAGTTCTAGACTCTCCAGCCAAGGGGACCAACCTCTCAGCATCTACCCTGTCAATCACCTTCAGAATCACTCTTACCACTCTTTAGCAGACCAGCTTGGTATAGATACAATATCCGTCATCCTGTTTAAGGCAGTAGACATGTTGGCATCTAAAATCTGCACGGCCGTGGTCATGGCCTGCATGGACTCATGAGAGGTTTGTTTGAAACTCAGTGGGGGCGGTCACTCTCTCCATGGCAGACATTTTCAAAATTAGCTGAGCCACCAATTCACTAGCGATCGAGTCGGTCTCCTCCAAACTCTACACTATTGTGGAGAGTCTACGGTATACGTCGGTCAGTACCTGGCTCAGTTGCTGACGTACCTCTAGCATTCTCCTTTTCAAGCCCTGGGTTCAGCATCTGTGTCCAGCTGAGCAGAGCTTGGAGAGGATTAAGCCCCCAAAGCAGACTCCCCGCAGCTGACAACGGGTACAATTCTAAAGGGGGTGCACGAACAGAGACACCTGGGGGTATATGGGCACAAATCATTGAAGGTGGCAGGGCAGGTTAGAAAGTGGTTAAAAAAGTATATGGGATCCTGGGCTTCATAGAGGCATAGGGGGAGAAATTGGGCTGCTTTGCACCTCCAGTTTGCGTTTCCGGAGGCTCTGACGGGCCGCAAACGCGTTAGCGCCCAGGCGCGGCGAGATCAGCACCTCCCGCTAAATTCGGCGGGAGTTTAGTGGTGGCGGTATGACATTGCACCCTGATCTCCTGCACCCGGAGATCGTGATATCATTGCCATGCACAGCACCCCGGAAGCAAAATTAGCTCTTGCGCCCCCTGCTGTTGTGCCTGCCATTAACAACTGTTATGTCTTTAATACTCTTATGATTGACTCCACGAGGTCTAGTATTGTACTTGAGCTGTAGTGACCTTAGTCCCATTTATTGTAACTCCAGAGTGAGGCACAAGCATGGTGGGCCTTTTATACTGGGCTCTGTGCACCTGTACAGGTGACCCTCAGGTCTCCCACCGCAGTGCCCTATAGTGGCACACCTTATGTGACTATACAGTTAGTATACATGACATCACTTCCCCCAAGTCTTTAATGCAAATTGACTCGTACATTGACGGTGACCTGGGCTTTGCTCTTCCTGGTTGACCATTGGAGGATCGCTTCTAGCTTGGGTGGGTTGGTAGTGAGATTTGGTGCCAGTGGAGGTCCCCGTGGTTTCTGGTTGTGAGTCCATGACTATTCCATTCTCCCCACTCGCTGCCCCCCCCCCCCCCAACGCCACACATGCACAGATCAGGCTAGTGGCCAGTTACATGCAAGTTGTATTCAAGTTCATCACATGGGTTTTACATTTACATCTTGGTACATTTGTTGGGTGGATTACAGTTGCGTTTCTTTTTGTGGGCCTGTGGGTGAGGTGAGCTCATTTTGCTCGAGTTGCCGGAGCTCAGGGCTCTTGCTGTTACTCCTAGTGTCGGGCAGGCCCAAAGACAGCTGATGTGTCTGTGACCTCCCTGTCCTTTTCGTTTGCACAGTGTCTCTGCTGCTCCCTGACCGAGTGAGCATTTCGTCTAAGCGACGGTGGAGCTGTCTCGTCTTGTCGAGCAGTTCGCAGGGCACTGCTGACTCGCTTTCCTTGAGGGCACCATTGTGAGCACTCTCTGGTTTGGGATCCTGGCTGGTTCAGGTCCCGTTCGGAGGAGCCGTTGTGGGTGACCCTTCGCTCTTGGGCATTGCCGTGGTGGTGAGTGGGTTTGTGGGCTGCGGGTGATGGGCGACGGTAGCCGACTGTGAGCATTGGCGCAGTTTACTGTTTCTGGCCCGTGGCGGTTCATGCCATCGGGTGCCTGCAATGTTAAACCAATCTGAGGCAGGGTATCACTACCGGTGCCTCTGCTCTCCGGGGATCATTTACTCTGCAGCTTGTCTACTTCTGTCAGCTGTGGGGATGCAGGCTGCAGCATTGGGTAGCCTGCTGGACCTGTATACGACCGTTAGGTGTCCGCCCGCTACATTGGCTGATTGTACCCGACATCACTCAACAACATTTTGCTCGTTGCAGCTGGACTTTTACATTGGTCACCAATTTCAAGCAGTTCATTCAAAAATGGCGGGTTGCTGGCCTCCTTTAAAATGGCCTTACTACTTTTACCCCAATCATCTTCCTTGCGTGGAACCAGGTGTTGTTGCTCCATTAGCGTTGCACCTCGTGGTTTGGACACCATCTTTTCCCTGTCCGTGATGTCGACTGCCGTGATCTTCTTTCCCAGGGATTCTGCCACTGAAGCTGGGAAGGCGCCCTCGGATCCAGTCTTCCTCCCCAGGGATTCTGCCACTGAAACCGGGAAGGTGCGTTCGGGTCGTATCGGCCGGATCATCGCCACGCAGTCGTGATGAGCGGTCTGTGCCTCGGGGGCTGCGCGGATCTGCTCTCTGGTGCCTGGTCCAACCGAAGGTGGGGGCTCGCTCTGCTCCTGAGCACGGGGGACGTCGATTGCTGGAGGGATGAATCTTCCCCATCCATCTTCTTCCAAGTAGCGTTGGTCCATCACCTGAAACAATCCACAATGGTAACTTGTGCACCGCGCCATCATGGGATACACTTATATCCGCACGACCAACAACTGATATCAGTTCCTTGGTGTAGGTGTGCAGCTTTGCCTGAACCGGGACCAGCTTGGGTTGTTCAGCTTGATCATTTCATAGCCTCTCAAAGGCTTCCTGGCTCATTACTGACTGACTCGCCCCCGTGTCCACTTCCATGAAGACTGGAACGCCATTTAGCTCGACTTCCATTATCACTGGAGGACAATCTGTGGTGCAGGTATATACTTCATACACTTCATCCTGGGACTGAGCTGCCTCTCTAGCCATCTCCTCGTAATCCGCACTGGATTCACAGCCATCTGCTGACTCCTCTTCCACGTGATGAGTCACAGCTCTATTGCACATTCCCTGGTGGTGGCCCTTTGTGCTGCAGCCTTTGCACACACAGTCTCTGAACCGACACTGATGAGCCCTGTGATTACCTCCGCAACGCCAGCTTGGTGCTACTCGACTTACGTTTGCACCCCTCGGCGGACTCTGAGTTAAAGGACTCGAGGGCCTGTACGCTCTGCTCTGGGCAGATTCATGTTCAACAGTTCTGCCTGTGAAAGGCGCCATTCTATTTACAGTACTTGCCCGGTTTGAGTCCTGAGAGTGAGTCATCATCTGCTTGGAGCTGCAGCTCGAGATCATGAACGCCTGGCTGATGCTGATGGCCTTCTGCAGAGTGACGGTGGTTTCGGCAGACAGTAGCCTGTGAAGAAGGGCCACATGACCGATGCCAATTACGAAGGCGTCCCACACTGCATTGGCGAGGGATGCACCGAATTCACACAGTCCTGCCAGCGTTGGCAGCGTACTTTACGATTTCCTGGCCCTCGGGGCGGCGGTGTGTATAAAATCGATGCCTGGCCGTGAAGATGCTCTCCTTCGGTTTGAATTGGTCCAGAATTAGCACTTTCAGCTCCTCGTATAACTTGGTCGTTGTTTTCTCTGGTGCAAGCAAGTCCCTGATGAGGCCGTAGACCGCGGGCCCACAACTGGTCAACAGGATAGCTCTGCGCTTATCTGTCAGCGTGGCCGGATCATCGCCTACCAGGTCGTTTGCTACGAAATATTGGTCGAGCCGCTATATAAAGGCTTCCCAATCTTCACCTTCTGAGAACTTTTCTCATGCACCGTTAGTCATTTTTGCGTGAAAGTTCGTAATCTCGTCACCTGTTGTTATGTCTTTAATACTCTTATGAATGACTCCACGAGGTTGAGTATTGTAGTGACCTTAGTCCCATTTATTTTACCTCCAGTGAGGCACAAACATGGTGGGCAGCCTTTTATACTGGGCCCGGCACACCTGTACAGGTGACCCTCAGGTCTCCCACCGCAGTGCCCTCTGGTGGCACACCTTATGTGACTATACAGTTAGTATACATGGTCTACATATATGACAACGATAGTTTGAGAAGGCAGATTTCAATCAGATGTTGGCTGCAGGGGTGCTATTTAAAGGCGTCCACATCCGGTTCACTATCAGTCAGCAAAGAAGGCAGCATTCGTTGTTTGACATTGTGTTTTCAGTGATTTCAGCATTTTGTGCTTTTTCCAGCGGTGTGGCTCTTAAATATTGTTCACTTTCACTGAGGTCACATTTGAAAGTGTTATATCTGTCGTGTTTCATGGCGACTGTACTCGCACTGGACCATGCCCTCCAGTGTCGCCAACGCAGGAAACAACAAGAAAGACAGCAAACTGTTGCCAGAGGTAGGAGAGCCAACAGGGCTGTCAACAGGCCTTGCCCAGCCAGGGTATTCCGGCAGCAAGTCACATACATTCATTTGAATGAGGAACAATGTGTTTAAAGGCTCCACTTCACCAAGGAAGTGGCAAAGAGCTCTGTCACCTCTTGCAACCAGCCCTTGAACCTCAGACCAGGGTGAGGATGGGTCACTCAGTGCAGTAAAGGTGACCATCATGCTCAATTTTTACCCCATCGGATCCTTCCAGTACCCAACAGGCGACATCTCCCAGTTTGCCGACCATTGCTCCATCCGCCAGGCTGCTGATGCTCTGTACCGAAGGAGAAGGGAATACATTTCCTTCCCCATGACCAGAGAGAAGCAGCACGAGCAGGCATGTGGCTTTGCTCGGATAGCGGGCTTCCCCACGGTGCAGGGCACCATTGACTGCACCCATCACTTTGCATGTATGGCAGAACAATCCAGAGGTATACTGCAAAGGCTACCAATCACTTAATGTGCAGTTGGTGTGCGACCACACACGCCGAATCCTCACCATCGATGCCCGCTATCCTGACAGCAGGCACGAAGCCTTCATCCTGCGCCAGACTGGTTTCCTAGCTCTCTTCCAGCCACCACATCAAGCTCGCGGCTGGCTAGTTGGAGACAAGGGCTATCAGTCTCTACCTGTCTATTGACTCCCCTTTGGACCCCCAACACTGCCGCTCAGCACTCATATAATGACAGCCATGCTGCCACCAGGAACATCATTGAGCAGACCATCGGAGCGCTGAAACATTTCTGTTGCCTTGACCGCTCGGGAGATGCCCTCCAGTACACGTCTGGCGGGGTGTCACTTTTCATTGTCATCTGCTGCATGCTGCACAACTTGCCGATCATGAGGGCACACCCATTGCCACCAGGCATAGCTCCACCACCTCAGGAGGAGGAGTAGGAGGAGGATAAAGAGGAGGAGGAACAGGAGCAGCAACAGCAGCAATGGAGGCAGGCACTCAATCGGCCTTCTGCAAGGACAGTCCGCGACTGCCTCATCAGAATTCGGTTCCATTGAATTGAAGGCCACTTCCGTTGCTGTGCACGGCCCTTTCAGTACATCAATTTCTCATTCCATATCACATTCCAAAACTGAAATGAGAGACAGCACCAAGTGTGCAACATTCAACTAAAAAATTTATCGCATCACATTAAGCACAAATATAAACAACTATTAAATTTATTATTCGTCTTTGTGCGAAACCTTATAGCCCCTCTTAACATTGCCCTTACCTATTCTACTGCTCCTACATAGTGTCTCCTCAGTGGATGCAGCAGGGCTGGTGGAAGGCTGCTGAGTGTTAGGACCATAGACTACAGATGTCCTTGCATCCAGCTCTGGGCCTGGAAGGTCCGGCTGTAGACTGAACCACATCAGGCCGGACGGCAACATTCTGTGATGGCTTGATGACAGGCAGTGACAAGTGCAATAGTAAGAACATAAGAAATAGGAGCACTGGTAGGCTATTTAGCCCCCCGAACCTGTTCCGCCATTTGATAAGATCATGGCTGATCTGATCATGGACCAGCTCCACTTCCTTGCCCGCTTGCCAGAATACTTTGCTCCCTTATCGCTCAAAAATCTGTCTATCTCTGCCTTAAATATATTCAATGACCCTGCCTCCACAGCTCTCTGGGGTAGAAAATTCCAGATTTACAACCCTCTCAGAGAAAAATTTCTCCTCATCTCAGTTTTAAATGGGCAACCCCTTATTCTAAAACCCCTTATTCTAGATTCCCTCATGAGTGGAAATATCCTCTCTGCATCTACCTTGTTGAGCCCCGTCATTATCTCATATGTCTCGATAAGATCAGC
Source organism: Pristiophorus japonicus (assembly GCF_044704955.1). Classification (NCBI taxonomy): domain Eukaryota; kingdom Metazoa; phylum Chordata; class Chondrichthyes; family Pristiophoridae; genus Pristiophorus; species Pristiophorus japonicus. The sequence goes on from NC_091987.1 coordinate 1,961,742, forward strand.
TGTCGTTCTTCTGAACTCCAATGAATACAGGCCCAACCTGTTCAATCTTTCTTCATAAGTCAACACCTTCATTACAGGAATCAACCGAGTGAACCTTCTCTGAACTGCCTCCAATGCAACTATATCCCTCCTTAAATGAGACTAAATCTGTACACGGTACTCTAGCTGTGGCCTCACCAATATCCTGTACAGTTGTAGCAGGCCTTCTCTGCTTTTATACTCTCTCTCCCTTGCAATAAAGACCAACATTCCATTGGCCATCCTGATTACTTGCAGTACCTGCATACTAATTTCATGTGTTTCATGCATAAGGATCCCCAGGTCCCTCTGTACTGCTAAATTTTGTAATTGTTCTCCATTTAAATAATAATTTGCTTTTTTTATTGTTTCTGCCAAAGTGGATAACCTTACACTTTCCCACATTATACTCCATCTGCCAAATTGTTTCCCACTCACTTAGCCTGTCTATATCCCTTTGCAGATTTTTTGTGCCCTCCTCACAACTTGCTTTCCCACCCATCTTTGTATCATCAGCAAACTTGGCTACATTACACCCAGTCCCTTCATCCAAATCATTAATATAGATTGTAAATAGTTGAAGGACCAGCACTGATCTCTGTGGCACCCCACTAGTTACTGTTTGTCAACCGGAAAATGCCCCATTTATTCTGACTCTGTTTTCTGTTGATGTTTAGTTAGCCAATCTTCTATCCATGCTAATATATTACCCCCAACCCCGTCAACTTTCATCTTGTGTGTAACCTTTCATGTGGCACCTTATCAAAAGCCTTCTGGAAAATCAAATACACCACATCCACTGGATCCCCCTTATCTACCTTGCTTGTTACATCCTCAAAGAACTCCAGAAAATGTGTCAAACATGATTTCTCTTTCATAAAACCATGCTGATTCTGCTTGACTAAATTATGATTTTCCAAATGTCCTGCTGTTGCTTCCTTAATAATGGACTCCAGCATTTCTCCAACAACAGATGTTAGGCTAACTAGCATCTATAGATTCCTGCTTTCTGACTGCCTCCTTTTTTTAAATAGGGGGCATTATATTTGCACTGGGAACTCCCCAATCCACTAGGAACTCCCAAAAATCCAGGGAATTTTGATAATTTACAACCAATGCATTCACTATCTCTGCAGCCACTTCTTTTAAGATCCTAGGATGCAAGCCATCAGTCTAGGGGATTTGTGCGCCTTTAGTCCCATTATTTTACTGAGTACTTCTTCTTTAGTGACAGTGATTATTTTAAGTTCCTCCCTCCCTATAGCCCCTTGATTTTCCCTTATTGGAATGTTTTAGTGTCTTCTACCGTGAAGACCGATGCAAAACATTTCTTCAAAGCCTCTGCCATTTCCCTGTTCCCCATTATTAATTCCCCAGTCTCATCCTCTAAGAGACCAACATTTATTTTAGCCACTCTCTTTCTTTTTATATACCTGTAGAAATTTTTACTGTTTTTATATTTCATGCTAGTTTACTTTAATAAGCTATCTTCCCTCTATTATTTTTTTAGTCGTTCTTTGCTGATTTTTAAGTTTCCCAATCCTCTGGCCTCCCACTAATCTTGGCAACTTTGTATGCCATTGTTTTCAATTTGATACCATCCTTTATTTCCTTAGTTAACCACCGATGGTGATCCCGTCTCTTAAAGTCTTTCCTTTTCATTGGCATATATTTTTGTTGAGTTATGAAATATCTCCTTAAATGTCCACCACTGCTTATCAACCGTCTTACACTTGAATCTATTTTCTCAGTCCACTTTAGCCAACCCTGCCTTCATACAGACCCCTCTACTAAGCTTGCCTCTAACGAATGCGTAGTGGCAGTCACTGAGCTGGTGCCTGCGGATGAGAGATGCAGTGAGGCGGTGCTTGGGTCCTCCACCTCTTCTTGGTTGATAATGAAGAAGAAAGCTGCGGACTGCAGGAAGATATCAACGTACTGGTCAGGTGGGCAGAGCAGTGGCAAATGGAAAACAATCTGGATAAATGTGAGGTAATGCATTTGGGAAGGTCTAACAAGGCAAGGGAATACATATTAAATGGTAAGACACTGAGAAGTGTAGAGGAACAAAGGACCTTAGAGTGCAGGTCCACAGATCCCTGAAGGTAGCAGGCCAGGTAGATAAGGTGGTTAAGAACTCATATGTTATACTTGCCTTTATTAGTCGAGGCATGGAATACAAGAGCAAGGAGGTGAAGCTTGAACTGTATAAAACACTGGTTAGGCCGCAGCTGGAGTACTGCGTGCAGTTCTGGTCACCACATTACAGGAAAGATGTGATTGCACTGGAAAGTGTGCAGAGGGGATTTACAAGAATGTTGCCTGAACTGGAGAATTTTGGCCATCAGAAAAGATTGGAAATAAAAACAGAAAATTACTGGAAATCTCAGCAGGTCAGGCAACATTTGTGGAGAGGAAGCAGAGTTAATGTTTCAGGTCGATGACCCTTTGTCAGATTGGAGATGTTGGGTCTGTTTTCTTTGGAACAGAGGAGGTTGAGGGGAGACCCGATTGAGGTGTATAAAATTATGAGGGGCCTCAAAAGTATGGATAGGAAGGATCTGTTTCCCTTGGCAGAGGGGTCAACAACCAGGGGACATAGATTTAAAGTAATTGGGGAGAGGTTTAGAGGAGATATTAGGGAAAATGTCTTTACCCAGAGGGTGGTGGGGGTCTGGAACTCACTGCCTGAAAGGGTGGTAGAGGCAGAAAGTCTCACCGCATTTAAAAAATATTTGGATGTGCACTTAAAGTACCGTAACCTACAGGGCTACAGACCAAGAGCTGGAAAGTGGGATTAGGCTGGATAGCTCTTGGTCGGCCGGCGCGGACACGATGGGCCGAAATGGCCTCCTTCTGTGCTGTAAATTTCTATGAAGCTACAGATGACCAAAAGCTTGGTCGAAGATGTAGGTTTTAAGGAGCGTTTTAAAGAAGGAAAGAGAGGTAGAGAGGCGGAGAGGTTGAGGGAGGGAATTCCAGAGCCTCGGGCCCAGGCAGCTGAAGGCACAGCAACTGATGGTTGAGCAGTTATAATCAGGGATGCTCAAGAGGGCAGAATTCGAGGAGCACCGACATCTCATGGCCAGGCCATGGAGGGATTTATAAACAAGGATGAAAATTTAGAAATCGAGGCGTTGCTTAACCTGGAGCGAGCACAGGGGTGATGGGTGATTGAGACTTGGTGCGATTTAGGCCACGGACTGCCGAGTTTACGTAGGGTAGAATGAGGGAGGCCAGCTGGAAGTGCATTGGAGTAGTCAAGTCTAGAGGTAACAAAAGCAAGGATGAAGGTTTCAGCAACAGATGAGCTGAGGTAAGGGCGGAAGTGGGCGATGTTACGGAGATAGAAATAGGCAGTTTTAGTTATGTCGCAGATGTGTGGCTGGAAGCTTACTTCAGGTTCAAATATGATGCCTAGGTTGCGAACAGATAGATGCTAGGGAGAGGGATGGTGTCAGTGGTTAGGGAACGCAGTTTGTGACGGGGCCCAAAGACAATGGCTTTGGTCATCCTAGTATTTAATTGGAGAAAATTTCTGCTCATCCAGTACTGGATTTCGAACAAACAGCCTGACAATTTAGCGACCTTGGACGGGTTGAGAGAAGTAGTAATAAGGTAGAGCTGGGTGTCGTCTGCGTACAGATGAAAACTGTCTCCCTGCTTTCGGATGATATCGCCAAGGGGTAACTTACAGATGAGAAATAGGAGGGGGCCAAGGATAGATCCTTGGGGGCCACCAGAGGTAACGATGCGGGAGTGGGAAGAGAAGCCATTGCAGGAGATTTTCTGGCTACGAGTAGATAAATATGAATGGAACCAGGCAAGTGCAGTCTCACAACTGGAGAGGCGTTGGAGGTCAGAATGGTCAACTCTGTCAAAAGACTGCATACAGGTCCAGAAGGACGAGGAGCGAAAGTTTACTTTTGTCACAGTCACAAAGGATATCATTTGTGACTTTGATGAGAGCCGTTTGGGTACTGTGGCAGGGGCGGAAACCAGATTGAATGGATTCAAACATCAAGTTGCGGGAAAGATAGGCACGGATTTCGGAGGCGACAACATGAGGCTGCAGAGTGACTTGGATAGGTTAGGTGAGTGGGCAAATGCATGGCAGATGAAGTATAATGTGGATAAATGTGAGGTTATCCACTTTGGTGGTAAAAACAGAGAGACAGACTATTATCTGAATGGTGACAGATTAGGAAAAGGGGAGGTGCAACGAGACCTGGGTGTCATGGTACATCAGTCATTGAAGGTTGGCATGCAGGTACAGCAGACGGTTAAGAAAGCAAATGGCATGTTGGCCTTCATAGCGAGGGGATTTGAGTACAGGGGCAGGGAGGTGTTGCTACAGTTGTACAGGGCCTTGGTGAGGCCACACCTGGAGTATTGTGTGCAGTTTTGGTCTCCTAACTTGAGGAAGGACATTCTTGCTATTGAGGGAGTGCAGCGAAGGTTCACCAGACTGATTCCCGGGATGGCGGGACTGACATATCAAGAAAGACTGGATCAACTGGGCTTGTATTCACTGGAGTTCAGAAGAATGAGAGGGGACCTCATAGAAACGTTTAAAATTCTGACGGGTTTAGACAGGTTAGATGCAGGAAGAATGTTCCCAATGTTGGGGAAGTCCAGAACCAGGGGTCACAGTCTAAGGATAAGGGGTAAGCCATTTAGGACCGAGATGAGGAGAAACTTCTTCACCCAGAGAGTGGTGAACCTGTGGAATTCTCTACCACAGAAAGTTGTTGAGGCCAATTCACTAAATATATTCAAAAGGGAGTTAGATGAAGTCCTTACTACTAGGGGGATCAAGGGTTATGGCGAGAAAGCAGGAAGGGGGTACTGAAGTTTCATGTTCAGCCATGAACTCATTGAATGGCGGTGCAGGCTCGAAGGGCTGAATGGCCTGCTCCTGCACCTATTTTCTATGTTTCTATGTTCAAGGACTTGGGAGAGGAAAAGGAGTTTGAAAAGGGGCGGTAACTAGCAAGCGCAGTGGGGATCAAGGGTTGTTTTTTGAGGGGTGATGCCAGCAGATTTGAAGAAGAGGGCGACGGTACCCGAGGAAAGAGAACCGTTAACAATGTCGGCTAACATGGGAGCCAAAAAAGGAAGTTGGGTGGTCAGCAGTCTAGCGGGAATAGGGTCAAGGGAGCAGGAAGTGGGTCTGATGAGCGCGGAGCGGTCAAGAGGGGAGATCAGAGAGAAACTAGAGAAAGATGCACGTTTAGGGCTAGGACAGTGGGGTACTGTTATGTATGGAAAAAGAGTCAGACTCAACACTGTGACCTCAAAGTAAAGTGTGACCGTAGTCTTTTATTGCAGGTCTCCAGAGTGCCTCTACAACCTGTGAGGCCTCCTTAAATACCTGTGCTCCCAAGGGATTATGGGATCCCTTGGGACTCCAGGGGATAAGCCCTTTGGTGGCTGTACAGAGTAAATACAAGTTTACATATGTAACAGGTACCTCAGAGCAAGTTTGTCCCGGTGGGCTAGGTGAAGGAAGGGAACTCGCAGAGGCAGCTGATCGGATGGTCTCAATCTCTGAGACAAAGGAGTCCATGAGCTCCTCACACTTGTTGTTGGAGGTGAGTGTGGTGGAGACAGGGGAGAGGGGTTTAAGAAGATGGTTAGCAGTAGAGAATAGTAGCCGGGTGTTATCTTTGCATTCCAGAATGATCCTGGAATAGTGAGCAGTTTTTGCAGACCCGAGAATGCTTTATGTGGTCGAGCCAGACCCGTCGGTGAATTGCTAGACCAGTTGTCCGCTGCACCTGTTAAAAGTCTGCGTCCCTCGGAATTAAGGGAGCGAGGAAGATGAGGGCTGTACCGGGGGAACGGACAAGGTTAGAGAGAGTAATGGTTTTAATAGGGACCAGGGCTCCAAAGATGGTGGTGAGGGTGTGGTTGAGCAGATCAGTGGCTGCAGAAATATCATGGTGAAGAGGGCCAAAGGCCGGACAGTTTGTAGTTGATAATTGCAGTTGAAAGAGAGTTTGGAGGTTTTTGGAGGGGCGGTCGCAGAAGGAAGTAGATTTGAGTGGGCGAAGGGGGATGTGGGTGGAGAGCGATACAGGAAATGGTCATGGATGGCCTTATCTGTAATTGACATGGTAGGAATAGCGAGGCCGCAAGATCAAGGACATGGCTGTGAATATGGGTTGAGGAATTCACATGGAGGGAAAGATTAAGGGAGGACAGGAGGGAAGTGACAATATTGTCAACGTGGTTGACACACAATATCAGTGACATCACAATATTGTCAACGTGGTCAACACGTATCATTGGTGACATCACAATATTGACAACGTGGTCAACACGTATCATTGGTGACATCACAATATTGACAACGTGGTCAACACGTATCATTGGTGACATCACAATATTGACAACAATCGACTAAGATTAGGAATTCGGGCTAGAAACCACTATTGACAACATCAGGGTCACTAGACTGTCCTTCTCCATTTTGTTTTTTTAAAATTACGTGTTTATTTGTGCTATCAAAATGGCCAACATGCTCCACCCTTTGCTTCTGATTGGTTCCCTTGGAGGATAAGCCACACCCTGAAGTTTCATAGGAATGTGTCACTGGAACAGCCCATCCCAAGGTTCACTGACTTTGCAAATTGTAACTCGATCCACTTTAAGCGACAGAAGACAGAGCTCCCCAGAAGACAGCAAGGGCCAGTCAAAGTGGCTTACCGCAGCGCAAGTGCATCCTGCCCCCACCATAGATGGAGCAGGCATTGTGTACGGATTGTTAACAGGTTTATTGGGTATGAAGTGAATAGTGACAATGTCGGATATCATCCAACCTCCTTGTCGGGGGTTGGAAGAACACGATTCATCTTCGCTGAGTTCCCTCTCTCCCCTGCGATCCACCCACCCCAGCCTCTCGCTATTTTCCCCAGCCTCTCTTCCCTCGCCCTCCCACCTCCTCCGGCTCTCTCTTTTCCCTACCCGCTGCCGTTCGGGGATCACGGCTCAGCGGGAGACCCGGTCGGCCAGAGAAGCAGGCTCGCGGAGGAGCAGCTGCTCGGTTAAAGAACCCGTAGAGCAACAACGTGGTCGGACTGATCGCAGGGTCCTGCCGCCCCTAGCCCTCTCTCGCCATCGGCCCAGGCCCGCGGGGAGGAAAGAGTCAGAGTCTCAGGTGCTGCTTCTCGGTGCCATGCACAAGGAATGGTTCGGCCGGGGGGCGGAGCGTGGCAGGGGGCGGGGCTTGTCGCCTGTCGGTCAAAAAAAGTGCAGTACAAATAGTTAGCCCCTTTTTACCTCAAACAGACAAGTCACCAAAACAACCTCGTGAATTTGTTCATTGGGCGAACCTGCTATGCGGCCCCGAACTCGATTTCCTCCCTCCTTCCACATTTCTCACCGAGAGATCAAAGGCATTGGACTTGGGGCACAAGACCAGCCGGATCCAGCTAGTTACATCCACTCCTCGGGCAATGGCATGTCACTGGGACCTAGCAGTCGACACCATGATATCCTCACATATTGGCCGCCTTTCTCCCACACTGGAACTGATTCCTGAGTCAGAGCGCCATGTTCCCGGTATAAAGGCTCTCCGTGTGGGTCAAACAGCTCGCTGGCACCGCCTCCTCAGCCCAGGCTCCGCTTCACAAACATATTTTCACCTTTTCCTCGTCCTTCGCATTTTGCTCCTCTGTTTTCACTCCCCCGTCTTACTCCGCCGTTTGCTTTTGTGTTGTCTGATGGGAAAAGGCTATTTGCCGGAGCTGGAGTGAAGCGGTTCAGCACCGGGCGGACGGACGGCACATGCTCGAGCCACCGGAGAGAGTGGGAAAAGAAGGCCGAGCCGCGATTGGAGGAGCAGCTCCTACGTGAGTGGGAGGGGCGGGGCTCAGCGCTGAGCTGAGTGACGGCTCAAGCGCGAGCAGCCGGTGCAAAACCATGATTGGAAGAGGAGCGGTCACGTGATAGGGAGGGGCGGGACCTGAGTATTCAAACCACCAACGGCACAAGCGCGAGGTGGGAGGAGCGAAGCTGTGATTGGAGGAGGAGCAAGAAGAAGAAGAAGAAACAATAACAACAACAGCAGCCATGTGATGTGGTGGCACAATAAACAACAACTTGTATTTATATAGCGCCTTTAAGTAGTGAAATGTCCCAAGGTGCTTCACAGGTGTATTATTAAGTAGAAAAATGGACAACCAGCCGCATAATAAGAAATTAGGGCACATGGCCAAAAGCTTGGTCAAAGAGGTAGGTTTTAAGGAGGGTCTTGAAGGAGGAACGAGAAGTAGAAAGGTGGAGAGGTTTAGGGAGGGATTTCCAGAGCTTGGGGCCGAGGCAACAGAAGGCACGGCCGCCAATGGTTGAACTATTAAAATCAAGGATGCTCAAGAGGGCAGAATTAGAGGAGTGCAGACATCTTGGGGGGTTAGAAACATAGAAAATAGGTGCAGGAGTAGGCCATTTGTCACTTCGAGCCTGCACCACCATTCAATAAGATCATGGCTGATCATTCACCTCAGTACCTCTTTCCTGCTTTCTCTCCTTACTCCTTGATCCCGTTAGCCGTAAGGGCCATATCTAACTCCCTCTTGAATATATCCAATGAACTAGCATCAATAACTATTGTGTTCCTAACACAGATGAGGCTGCACACAGGGAGGTTAAAGTAACAGTAACCTCAGTCTTTATTAAGATACTCCAGAGTGAGGAACAGGCCTTAGGGGCCGGCTTATATACATTGCTTCCAAGGGATCCTGGGATCCCTTGGGACTTCAGGGGATGCGCTCCCTGGTGGCGGAACATGGGAGTGCATGCTTTACAGATACACAACATCACTCCACCGCCCAAAGTCAAAATGAAAACTATTTACAAGGTGAGGCGGTCGGGAGCCTTTCTTTCCCTGGTGGACCGCCTCGGTACAAATGTCTGTTCTGGTATGTTGGCTGTGCCCTCGCTGGGCTGGTGTGTTGTTGGCCCTGCAGGGCTGCTGGGTGAGCCTGGCCTTGCTGGGCTGTTGGGCGTGATGGGTTCGATTTCCTGGCCCGGGGTGGTGTCGTTGATCCTTTGGGTGTGTGTTGTGGGCTCGAAAAAGTTGGTGTCTGCTGTGGGTTGTTCAGGGCAGTCTGTGAACCGCAGCCTCGTTTGGTCCAGGTGCTTTCTGCAAATTTGTCCATTGTCTAGTTTGACTACAGACACCCTATTCCCTTCTTTAGCTATCACCATGCCCGCGATCCACTTGGGACCATGTCCATAGTTTAGCACATACACAGGGTCATTCAGATCAATTTCCCGTGACACAGTGGCGCGACCATCATTTACATTTTGTTGCTGCCGCCTGCTCTTTACCTGATCATGCAGGTTGGGGTGAACCAGCGAGAGTCTGGTTTTAAGTGTCCTTTTCATGAGTAGCTCAGCCGGGGGCACCCCTGTGAGCGAGTGGGGTCTCGTGCGGTAGCTGAGCAGTACTCTGGACAGGAGGGTTTGGAGTGAGCCTTCTGTGACTCATTTAAGGCTCTGTTTGATGGTTTGTACTGTCCGCTCTGCCTACCCATTGGAGGCTGGTTTAAACGGGGCCGAGATGACATGTTTGATCACATTGCGGGTCATGAATTCTTTAAATTCGGCACTGGTGAAACATGGCCCGTTGTCACTGACCAGTATGTCAGGCAGGCCGTGGGTGGCAAACATGGCCCTCAGGCTTTCAATGGTGGCGGTGGCGGTGCTTCCCGACATTATTTCACATTCAATCCATTTTGAAAAAGCATCCACCACCACCAGGAACATTTTACCGAGAAACGGGCCTGCATAATCGACATGGATCCTCGACCATGGTCTGGAGGGCCAGGACCACAAACTTAGTGGTGCCTCTCTGGGCGCGTTGCATATACGCTGCATTGCCGTACACAGGACTCTAAGTCAGACTCGATACTGGGCCACCACACGTGAGATCTGGCTATCGCTTTCATCATTACTATACCCGGGTGTGTGCTGTGGATATCTGAGATGAACATCTCCCTACCCTTTTTGGGTAGCACTACGCGGTTACCCCACAACAGGCAGTCTGCCTGAATGGCCAGCTCGCCATTTCGCCACTGGAATGGCTTGATAGGCTCTTGCATTTCAACCAGTTCCCATGCAGTATACAGTTTTTTACGAGGGACAGCAGAGGATCTTGGCTGGTCCAAGTCCTAATCTGGAGGGCCGTGACAGGTGATTTATCATTTTCAAATGCTTCCATAACCATCAAACAAGTCTGCGGGCTGCGCCACCATCAACAAGTTTTCAGGCTGCGCCATTTCCACCCCCGTGGTGGGCAATGGTAGCTGACTGAGAGCATCCACACAGTTCTCGGTGCCTGGCCTGTGACAGATGGTATAGTTATACGCTGATAGCGCAAGTGCCCACCTTTGTATGCGGGCTGAGGCATTAGTATTTATCCCCTTGTTTTCATCGAACAGGGATGTGAGGGACTTGTGATCGGTTTCCAGCTCAAATTTTAGGCCAAACAGGTACTGATGTATTTTCTTTACCCCGAACACACACACTAATGTCGCTTTCTCAATCATGCTGTAGGCCCTCTCGGCCTTAGACAAGCTCCTGGAAGCATAGGCGACAGGTTGCAACTTCCCCGCAACGTTAGCTTGTTGTAATACACACCCGACTCTGTGTGACGACGCATCACATGCTAGCATGAGTCTTTTACACGGGTTATACAATACAAGCAGCTTGTTGGAGCAGAAAATGTTTCTGCCTTTCTCAAAAGCAATTACTTGGATTTTTTCCCATACCCAGTTCTCACCTTTGCGCAATAACACATGTCGGGGCTCTAAAAGGGTGCTTAACCCCAGTAGGAAGTTACCAAAATAGTTGAGGAGTCCCAGGAACGACCGCAGCTCCGTGACGTTCTGTGGCCTGGGCGTGTTCCTGATAGCCTCTGTCTTGGCGTCTGTGGGCCGAATGCCGTCCGCTGCGATCTTTCTCCCCAAAAACTCCACTTCTGTTGCCATGAAGACATATTTCGAACTCTTCAGCCGCAGCCCAACACGATCCATTCGCTGGAGGACCTCCTCCAGGTTTTGTAGGTGCTCGACAGTGTCCCGACCCATGACCAATATGTCATCCTGAAAGACCACCGTGTGTGGTACCGACTTGAGTAAGCTCTCCATGTTTTTCTGGAAGATCGCTGCAGCCGACCGAATTCCAAATGGGCATCTGTTGTAGATGAACAGACCCTTGTGCGTGTTGATGCAGGTGAGGCCCTTCGAAGACTCCTCCGGCTCCTGCGTCATATAGGCCGAAGTCAGGTCGAGCTTGGTGAATGTCTTTCCTCCTGCCAGCGTCGCAAATAGGTCATCTGCCTTAGGTAGCACGTATTGGTCCTGTAGCGAGAAACGATTAATAGTTACTTTATAATCACCACAAATCCTAACCGTGCCATTGCTTTTGAGTACTGAAATAATCGGGCTGGCCCACTCGCTGAATTCCACTGGGGAGATGATGCCCTCGCGTTGCAGTCTGTCCAGCTCGATTCCCACTCTCTCCCTCATCATGTGAGGTACCGCTCACGCCTTGTGGTGAATGGGTCGTGTCTCTGGGACCAAGTGGATCCGCACCTTCGCTCCGGAAAAGTTTCCAATGCCTGGCTCAAAAATGGAAGGAAATTTGTTAAGAACCTGGGTACATGAGGCCTCACCGACATGTGATAGCGCTCAGATATCATCCCAGTTCTAGCAGATTTTTCCCAGCCAGCTCCTTCCAAGCAGTGTGGGGCCATCGCCCGGGACAATCCAGAGTGGCAGTTCGTGCACCATGCCCTCGTAGGTGACCTTGACCATGGCGCTGCCCAGGACAGTGATACACCCTTTGGTGTACGTTCTCAGTTTCGTGTGGATGGGGCTCAGGGCTGGTCTGAGTGCCTTGTTGCACCACAGTCTGTCAAACATCTTTTTACTCATGATGGATTGGCTAGCGCCAGTGTCCAGTTCCATAGCTATGGGTAAGCCATTCAATTTTACGTTTAGCATTATAGGTGGACATTTCGTTGAAAATGTGTGCATCCTGTGTACTTCAGCATCTGCCTCCTCTCTCTGAGGCTCGAAATTGCTTTGATCCACCATGGACCGATCTTCCTCTGCCATGTGGTGGTTAGCAGGTTTTGCAGAGCTTGCAGCTCGTTTGCAAGCTCGTTGGAGGTGCCCCATTGTTCCACAGCTCTTGCAAACATACCCTTTGAAGCAGCATGAATAGGCTGAATGGAAGCCTCCACAACGCCAACAAGGTGTTAATTGCCTTGCATTCATCCTTTGTTGCGGACTCTGAGTCATCTGGGTCACCTGAGGCCTGCTGGCAGTTGCAGACTCGTGGGTTCTGCCCTGTACATTTCTGCTCGCAAACACAGTTCCAGTTAATTTATGAACATTGCGAGCACTTTTGTACTGAGAGATTTGTTTGGTGTTATCACTGGTGGACATAAACGTCCGTGCTATTGCAATGGCCTTACTGAGGGTCACTGTCTCTTCAGTTAAAAGTTTTTGTAGGATGGTCTCGTGGCCAATGCCCAGTACAAAAAAGTCTCTGAGCATTTGCTCCAGGTAGCCATCAAACTCACATTGTCCTGCAAGTCGCCTAAGCTCGGCGACGTAGCTCACCACTTCCTGACCTTCAGATCGCTGGTACGTATAGAATCGATACCTCGCCATCAGCACGCTCTCCCTCGAGTTAAGATGCTCCCGAACCAGTGTACACAGCTCCTCATATGACTTATCTGTGGGTTTCACCGGAGCCAGAAGATTCTTCATGAGGCTGTAGGTCGGTGCCCCGCAGACTGTGAGGAGGACCGCTCTCCTTTTTGCAGCGCTTCCTTCTCTGTCCAGCTCGTTGGCTACAAAGTACTGGTCTAGCCATTCGACATAGGCTTCCCAGTCCTCACCCTCCGAGAACTTCTCCAGGATGCCCACAGTTTGCTGCATCTTTGCGTTGGATTCGTCTACTCGTCGCCAGTTATTGTGTTCCTAACACAGATGAGGCTGCACACAGGGAGGTTAAAGTAACAGTGACCTCAGTCTTTATTAAGACACTCCAGTGTGAGGAACAGGCCTTAGGGGCCGGCTTATATACAGTGCTCCCAAGGGATGCTGGGATCCATTGGGACTTCAGGGGATGAGCTCCCTGGTGGCGGAACATGGGAGTGCATCCTTTACAGATACACAACAACAACTCTCTGCGGCAGGGAATTCCACAGGTTAACAACTCTCTGAGTGAAGAAGTTTCTCCTCATCTCAGTCCTAAATGGCCTACCACTTATCCTAAGACTGTGTCCCCTGTTTCTGGACTTCCCCAACATTGGGAACAATCTACCCCCGTCTAACCTGTTCTGTCCCACCAGAATCTTGTATGTTTCTATGAGATCCCCTTTCATCCTTCTAAACTCCAATGTATAAAGGCCCAGTTGATCCAGTCTCTCCTTATATCTCAGTCCAGCCATCCTGGGAATCAGTCTGGTGAACCTTCGCTGCACTCCCTCAATAGCAAGAACATCCTTCCTCAGATTAGGAGACCAAAACTGAACACAATATTCCAGGTGAGGCCTCACCAAGGCCCTGTACAACTGCAGTAAGACCTCCCTGCTCCGATACTCAAATCCCCTAGCTATGAAGGCCAACATACCATTTGCCTTCTTTACCGCCTGCTGTACCTTTATGCCAACTTTCAATGACACCCAGGTCTCGTTGCACCTCCTCTTTTCCTAATCTGCCACCATTCAGTTAATATTCTTGCTGCGTTTTTGTCCCCAAAGTGGATAACTTCACATTTATCCACATTATACTGCATCTGCCATGCATTTGCCCACTCACCTTACCTGTCCAAGTCACCCTGCAGCCTCTTAGCATTCCCCTCACAGCTGACACCGTCACCCATTTTAGTGTCATCTGCAAACTTGGAGATATTACACTCAATTCCTTCATCCAAATCATTGATGTATATTGTAAAGAGCTGGGGTCCCAGCACTGAGCCTCCACTAGTCACTGCCTGCCATTCTGAAAAGGACCCATTTATCCCGACTCTCTGCTTCCTGTCTGCCAACCAGTTCTCTATCCACGTCAGTATATTACCCCCAATACCATGTGCTTTGATTTTGCACAGCAATCTTTTGTGTGGAACCTTGTCAAAAGCCTTTTGAAAGTCCAAATACACCATATCCACTGGTTCTCCCATGTCTACTAGTTACATCCTCAAAAAATTCCAGAAGATTTATCAAGCATGATTACCCCTTTATAAATCCATGCTGACTTGGACTGATCCTGTCACTGCTTTCCAAATGCGCTGCTATTTCATCCTTAATAATTGATTCCAACATTTTCCCCACTACTGATGTCAGGCTAACCGGTCTATAATTACCTGCTTTCTCTCTCCCTCCCTTTTAAAAAAGTGGTGTTACATTAGCTACCCTCCAGTCCATAGGAACTGATCCCGAGTCGATAGGCTGTTGGAAAATGATCACCAATGCATCCACTATTTCTAGGGCCACTTCCTGAAGTACTCTGGGATGCAGACTATCAGGCCCCGGGGATTTATCGGCCTTCAATCCCATCAATTTCCCGAACACAATTTCCCGCCGAATAAGGATATCCTTCAGTTCCTCCTTCTCGCTAGACCCTCGATCCCCTAGTACATCCGGAAGGTTATTTGTATCTTCCTTTGTGAAGTCAGAACCAAAGTATTTGTTCAATTGGTCTGCCATTTCTTTGTTCCCCATTATAAATTCACCTGAATCCGACTGCAAGGGACCTACGTTTGTCTTCACTAATCTTTTTCTCTCCACATATCTATAGAAGCTTTTGCAGTCAGTTTTTATGTTCCCGGCAAGCTTCTTCTTGTACTCTATTTTCCCCCTCTTAATTAAACCCTTAGTCCTCCTCTGCTAAATTCTAAATTTCTCCCAGTCCTCAGGTTTGCTGCTGTTCCTAGCCAATGTATATGCCTCTTCCTTGGATTTAACACTATCCTTAATTTCCCTTGTTAGCCACGATTGAGCCACCTTTCCCATTTTATTTTTACTCCAGACAGGGATGTACAATTGTTGAAGTTCATCCATGTAATCTATAAATGTCTGCCATTGCCTATCCACTGTCAACTCTTTAAGTATCATTTCCCAGTCTATTCTAGCCAATTCATGCCTCAAACCATCAAAGTTACCTTTCCTTAAGTTCAGGACCCTAGTATCTGAATTAACTGTGTCACTTTCCATCCTAATAAAGAATTCTACCATATTATGGTCACTCTTCCCCAAGGTGTCTCGCACAACAAGATTGCTAATTAGTCATTTCTCATTACACATCGCCCAGTCTAGGATGGCCAGCTCCCTGGTTGGTTCTTGGTCTAGAAAACCATCCCTAATACACTCCAGGAAATCCTCCTCCACCGCATTGCTACCAGTTTGGTTAGCCCAATCAATATGTAGATTAATGTCACCCATGATAACTGCTGCACCTTTATTGCACATATCCCTTATTTCTTGTTTGATGATGTCCCCAACCTTACTACTACTGTTTGGTGGTCTGTACACAACTCCCACTAGCATTTTCTGCCCATTGGTATTCCGCAGCTCCACCCATACCGATTCCACATCATCCAAGTTAATGTCCTTTCTTACTGTAGCATTAATTTCCTCTTTAACCAGCAACACCACCCCACCTCCTTTTCCTTTCTGTCTATCCTTCCTAAATGTTGAATACCCCTGGATGTTGAGTTCTCAGTCTAGGTCACCCTGGAGCCATGTCTCTGTGATGCCAATTACATCATACCCGTTATCTGCTTTCTGCGCAGTTAATTCGTCCACCTTTTTCCAAATACTCCTCGCATTGAGGCACTGAGCCTTCAGGCTTGTCTTTCTAACACACTTTGCCCCTTTAGAATTTTGCTGTAATGTGGCCCTTTTTGCTTTTTGTCTTAGGTTTCTCTGCCCTCCACTTTTACTTTTCTTTTTTCTATCTTTTGCTTCTGCCCCCATTCTACTTCCCTCTGTCTCCCTGCATAGGTTCCCATCCCCCTGCCATATTAGTTTAACTCCTCCCCAACAGCACTAGCAAACACTCCCCCTAGGAAATTGGTTCCAGTCCTGCCCAGGTGCAGACCGTCCGGTTTGTACTGGTCCCACCTCCCCCAGAACCGGTTCCAATGTCCCAGGAATTTGAATCCCTCTCTGCTGCACCACTCCTCAAGCCACGTATTCATCTGAGCTATCCTGTGATTCCTACTCTGACTATCACGTGGCACTGGTAGCAATCCTGGGATTAATACTTTTGAGGTCCTACGTTTTAATTTAGCTCCTAGCTGCCTAAATTTGTCTTGTAGGACCTCATCCCTTTTTTTTACCTGTATCGTTGGTACCTTTATGCATCACGACAACTGGCTGTTCACCCTCCCTTTTCAAAATGTTGTGGGGCTGAAGGAGATTACAGAGATAGGGAGGGGTGAGAACATTGAAGGATCTGAAAACAAGGATGGGAATTTTGAAATTGAGGCGCAACTTAACCCGGAGCCAATGTACGACAGCAAGAATAGGGGTGATGGGTGAGCGGAACCTGGTGCGAGATAGGTTAGCCTAGTTTTGGATCACCTCTAATTGGGTAGAATGTGGGAGGCCAGCCAGGAGTGCGTTGGAACAGTCAAGTCTAGAGGTATCAAAGGCATGGATGAGGGCTTCAGCAGCGGATGAGCTGTGGCAAGGGCGGAGACGGGCGATATTACGGAGGTGGAAATAGGCAGTCTTAGTTATGCTGCGGATATGGGGTCGAAAGCTGATTTCATGGTCAAATATGAGACCAAGATTCAGCCTCAAACAGAAGTTGGGGAGAAGGGTGGAGTCAGTGGCTCAGGAACGCAGTTCATGGCAGGGATCGAAAAGAATGGCTTTGGTCATCCCAATATTCAATTGGAGAAAATTTCCGTTCATACAGGACTGGATGTCGGACAAGCAGTCTGACAATTTGGAGACTGTGGAAGGGTGGAGAGAAGTGGTTGTGAGGTAGAGCTGAGTGCCATCAGCGTATATTTGGAAACTGATGCTGTGTTTTCAAATGATATCCCCAAGGGGCAGCATGTAGATGAGAAATAGGAGGGAGCCAAGGATAGATCCTTAGAGGACACCAGAGGTAATGATGTGGGGGGGGTGCGGGTAGAGAAGCCATTGCAGGTGATTCTGTGGCTACGAGTAGATAGATAAGAATGGAACTAGGCGAGTGCGACGATGGAGAGGCGTTGGAGAAGGATGGAGTGGTCAACCGTGTCAAAGACTGCAGACAGGTCGAGAAGGTCGAGGAGGAATAGTTAGTCTTTGTCACAGTTAGAAAGGATATCATTTATGACTTTGATGAGAGCCGTTTTGGTATTGTGGCAGATATAGAATCCGGATTGGAGGAATTCTAACATGGAGTTGCCAGAAAGATGGGCTCAGATTTGGAAGGCGACAACACATTCAAGGACTTTGGAGAGGAAAGGGAGATTGGAAATGGGGGGCTAATTTTCAAGGATGGAGGGGTTGAGGGTTGTTTTTTTTTGTGGACGGTTGTGATGACAGCAGATCTGAGGTAGCATAGTACTTGAGCAGAGAGAGCCATTAACAATGTCAGCTAACGTGAGAGCCAGAAAAGGAAGTTGGGTGGTCAGCAGTTTGTTGCGAACGCGGTCAAGGGAGCAGGAAGTGGGTGTCATGGACAAGATCGGAGCTCGCAGAGGTCATGATGGTCGATCGGAGAGAAACTGGAGAAAGAAGTGAGGTCAGGGTTAGGGCAAGGGGGATCCTGAGAGGAAGTTTGAGCTGGTGGACTAGGGGAAGGAAGGGAGGAGGCAGATGCGGCTGAACGGATGTTCTCAATCTTAGAGACAAAGAAGTCCATGAGCTCCTCACATTTATTGTCGGAGGTGAGGGTGGAGGCTGGAGAAAGGGGTTTAAGAAGATGGTTAGCAGTGGGGAATAGAACCTGGGGGTTATCTTTACATTCCAGATTCTGGTTTGGCAGACGAGAGAAGGACCTGATAGTGCTTTATGTGTTCCAGTCAGATCAGGCGGTGAATGGCTAAACTAGTTGTCTGCCATATCCATTCAAGTCTGAATGTAAAGGGGCTGCAGGAGGGGTCAAAACTAAAAATCATGGTTTAAAAACTAATATTAAAACACTCTACCTAAACGCGTGCAGCATTCGAAATAAAGTAAATGAGTTGACGGCACAAATCATTACAAATGGGTATGATTTGGTGGCCATTACAGAAACGTGGTTGCAGGGTGGCCAAGACTGGGAATTAAACATACAGGGGTATCTGACGATTCGGAAAGATAGACAAGAAGGGAAAGGAGGTGGGGTAGCTCTGTTAATAAAGGATGATATCAGGGCAGTTGTGAGAGACGATATTGGCTCTAATGAACAAAATGTTGAATCATTGTGGGTGGAAATTAGAGATAGTAAGGGGAAAAAGTCACTGGTGGGTGTAGTTGATAGGCCCCCAAATAATAACTTCACGGTGGGGAGGGCAATAATCAAGGGAATAATGGAGGCATGTGAAAAAGGAACGGCAGTAAACATGAGGGATTTTAATCTACATATTGATTGGTCAACTCAAATCGCACGGGGTAGCCTGGAGGAGGAATTCATAGAATGCATACAGGATTGTTTCTTAGAACAGTATGTTACAGAACCTACAAGGGAGCAAGCTATCTTAGATCTGGTCCTGTGTAATGAGACAGGAATAATAAACGATCTCCTCGTAAAAGATCCTCTCGGAATGAGTGATCACAGTATGGTTGAATTTGTAATACAGATTTAGGGTGAGGAAGTAGTGTCTCAAACGAGCATACTATGCTTAAACAAAGGGGACTACAGTGTGATGAGGGCAGAGTTGGCTAAAGTAGACTGGGAACACAGATTAAACGGTGGCACAATTGAGGAACAGTGGAGGACTTTTAAGGAGCTCTTTCATAGTGCTCAACAAAAATATATTCCAGTGAAAAAGAAGGGCAGTAAGAGAAGGGATAACCAGCCGTGGATAACCAAGGAAATAAAGGAGAGTATCAAATTAAAAACCAATGCGTATAAGGTGGCCAAGGTTAGTGGGAAAATAGAAGATTGGAAAAATTTTAAACGACAGCAAAGAATGACTAAGAAAGCAATAAAGAAAGGAAAGATAGATTACGAAGGTAAACTTGCGCAAAACATAAAAACAGATAGTAAAAGCTTTTACAGATATATACAACGGAAAAGAGTGACTAAAGCAAATGTTGGTCACATAGAAGAAGAGAAGGGGGATTTAATAATGGGAAATGTGGAAATGGCTGAGACCTTAAACAATTATTTTGCTTCGGTCTTCACAGTGGAAGACACAAAAACCATGCCAGAAATTGCTGGTCACAGGAATGTGGGAAGGGAGGACCTTGAGACAATCACTATCACTAGGGGGGTAGCGCTGGACAGGCTAATGGGAATCAAGGTAGACAAGTCCCCTGGTCCTGATGAAATGCATCCCAGGGTATTAAAAGAGATGGCGGAAGTTATAGCAGATGCATTCGTTATAATCTACCAAGTACCTGAGGTGAGAGAACCATTAACAATGGACAAGATGAGCATGGAGAGGTCAAGAGGGGAGATCAGAGAGAAACTAGACAACGTTGCGAGTTTAGGGCTAGGGCAGGGAGGAGTCTCAGAGCAAGTTTGCCCGGTGGACTAGGGGAAGGAAGGGAACTCGCAGAGGCAGCTGATCGGATGGTCTCAATCTTTGAGACAAAGAAGTCCATAAGCTCCTCACACTTGTTGTTGGAGGTGAGTGTGGTGGAGACAGGAGAGAGGTTTAAGGAGATGGTTAGCAGTAGTGACAAGTAGCTGGGGGTTATCTTTGCATTACAGAATGATCCTGGAATAGTGAGCAGTTTTAGCAGACAAGAGTAGGACCCGAGAATGCTTTATATAGTCCAGCCAGAGCTGGCAGTGAATGGCTAAACCAGTTGTCCGCCACATTCGTTCAGGTCTGCGCCCCTTGGACTTGAGGGAGCAAAGCTGAGGGCTGTACCAGGGGGAATGGCCCAGGTGAGAGAGATAATGGTTTTAATAGAGACTAGGGTATCAAAGGCGGTGGTGAGGGTGTGGTTGAGCAGATTGGTGGTTGCAGAAATGTCATGGAGAAAGGAGGGCCAAAGGCCAGACAGTTTAGAGTTGATAAGTGCAGTTATGAGAGAGTTTGGAGAGAGTTTTTCCAGTGGCGGATGCAGAAGGAAGTAGGTTTGGATTGGGGAAGGGGAATGTGGGTGGAGAACGATACAAGGAAATGGTCAGGGGTGGCCTTATCTGTAATTGACATGGTCGGAATAGCGAGGCCACGAGAGATGGCAAGCTCAAGGCAATGGCCGTGAATATGGGTGGAGGAATTCACATTGAGAGAGAGAGATTAAGGGAGGACAGGAGGGTAGTGAACTCAGAAGAGAGAGAGTATGATGAATTGAGATGGAGGTTGAAATCACTGAGGATGAGAAGTCGCTCAGTGTAGAGGCTGAGGGAGGAAAGCATTGTGGATTTAGCCGTGATAACATTTTTATCATACTTGTGTGGGCGGTGGAGAACGAGAATTTTAAATGAGAGGTGAGAGGGGTGGAATAAGGTGATTTGTTCAAAGGAGGAGAAAGTGCCAGAGGAGTATGGGGAAAGACCAATGTATGATTTGGTGAAAAGAGCCACACCACCACCACGGCGGTCTGGGCGGGGCAAGTGGTGGAAGGTACAGCCGGGCGGGGAAGCTTCGTTTAAAGGTAATGTGGTATCATCCCTCAGCCAAGTTTCCGTCAGTGCCATGAGGTCTGCAGTGTGGTCATGGATGGCAAGGGCCTTGTTCGCAAGTGAACGGATATTCTGCAAGGGGATCTGGAGAGGATCCGTGATGGCTTACACAGGGTTGCTTGGAGGGATGAGTTGGATGGGAGGAAATTGGCAAGGTTAGCCCTCCCGGGCAAGCTGGGTGGCAAGGTCAGTGAGAGAGTAGGATGGAACAGTTGGGGTTGCTGCTTGTGAGGAGATAGCGATGAGTGTCACGGTGGGCATTTGGAGAATGCCAAGAGAGGCACAGAGGGAAGCTGCAGGCTTATCAAAAAGGGAGTTGAGCCTGAGTCTAGCCTCCCTCCTCCCTCAATCTCTCTCTCCTGCCCTCCCACACCCCCTCCCTCCCTCAGTCTCTCCCCCCCCATCCCAGCTCTTGACAGTTCGATCAATCAAAACAAGATGGACGCGGCTGTTGGGGCCCAATCTCGAAGCTGTCTTTGCGTGTTTTTTTGTGCGCGTGCACAAATCTTTTCAATACGGTCACACGGTGTGACGTGGTTGCGGGCAACAACCTGGAAGCGTCCTGCACATGCATGTAATATAAATTAACAATGCTAGTGGTATCACTCTCTCAGTGCTTGCACTCAGATAACTATGTAGTTGTCTTGTGTTGGCCAATTTTTTGTTTAACTTTTGAGTTCAATAGCTCCTTCCCCATTTGTAAACTGACTGCTTCTAACCTTAACCCTGACAGTTTCCACCTAACATGGACAACAGACACCTATGAAGAGCAGATATTTATCGTGCAGGTGTTACAGAATGATAGCATCGTAAATGAAAACGAGACCCTGGAGCTGGAGTGGACCGTGTCCGGATTGGAGCCTGAGACCGAGTACACCGTGAGCGTCATCTCCAGAGCCTGTGAAGATAAGAGCACTGCCGCAGAGCTGAGTGTAAAAACAGGTAATAGTACAAGAAACATAGAAACATAGAAAATAGTTGCAGGAGTAGGCCATTCGACCCTTCGAGCCTGCACCACAATTCAATAAGTTCATGGCTGATCATTCACCTCAGTACCTCTTTCCTGCTTTCTCTCCATACCCCTTGATCCCTTCAGCTGTAAGGGCCGTATCTAACTCCCTCTTGAATATATCCAATGAACTGGCATCAACAACTCTCAGCGGTAGACAATTCCACAGGTTCACAACTCTCTGAGTGAAGAAGTTTCTCCTCATCTCAGTCCTAAATGGCTTACCCCTTATCCTTAGACTGTGTCCCCTGATTCTGGACTTCCCCAACATCGGAACATTCTTCCCGCATCTAACTTGTCCTGTCCCATCAGAATTTTATATGTTTCTATGAGATCCCCTCTCATCCTTCTAAATTCCAGTGAATACAGGCCCAGTCGATCCAGTTTCTCCTCATATGTCAGCCCTGCCATCCCGAGAATCAATTTGGTGAACCCTCGCTGCACTCCCTCAATAGCAAGAACGTCCTTCCTCAGATTAGGAGACCAAAACTGAACACAATATTCCAGCTGAGGCCTCACCAAGGCCCTGTACAGCTGCAGTAAGAACTCCCTGTTCCTATACTCAAATCCCCTCGCTATGAAGGCCAAGATACTATTTGCCTTCTTCATCGCCTGCTGTATCTGCATGCCAACTTTCAATGACTGATGTACCATGACACCCAGGTCTCGTTGCACCTCCACTTTTCCTAATCTGCCGCCATTCAGATAATATTCTGCCTTCGTGCTTTTGCCACCAAAGTGGATAACCTTACATTTATCCACATTATACTGGACCTGCCATGCATTTGCCCACTCACCTAACCTGTCCAAGTCACCCTGCAGCCTCTTAGCATCCTCCTCACAGTTCACACCGCCCCCCAGCTTAGTGTCATCTGCAAACTTGGAGATATTACACTCAATTCCTTCATCTAAATCATTAATGTATATTGTAAATAGCTGGGGTCCCAGCACTGAGCCCTGCGGCACCCCACTAGTCACTGCCTGCCATTCTGAAAAGGACCCGTTTATCCCGACTCTCTGCTTCCTGTCTGCCAACCAGTTCTCTATCCACATCAATACATTACCCCCAATACCATGTGCTTTAATTTTGCACACTAATCTCTTGTGTGGGACCTTGTCAAAAGCCTTTTGAAAGTCCAAATACACCACATCCACTGGTTCTCCCTTGTCCACTCTACTAGTTACATCCTCAAAAAATTCTGGAAGATTTGTCAAGCATGATTTCCCTTTCATAAATCCATGCTGACTTGGACCGATCCTGTCACTGCTTTCCAAATGCGCTGCTATTTCATCTTTAATAATTGATTCCAACATTTTCCCCACTACTGATGTCAGACTAACCAGTCTATAATTACCCGTTTTCTCTCTCCCTCTTTTTTTAAAAAGTGGTGTTGCATTAGCTACCCTCCAGTCCATAGGAACTGATCCAGAGTCGATAGAGTGTTGGAAAATGATCACCAATGCGTCCACTATTTCTAGGGCCACTTCCTGAAGTACTCTGGGATGCAGACTATCAGGCCCTGGGGATGTATCGGCCTTCAATCCCATCAATTTACCTAACACAATTTCCCGCCTGATAAGGATTTCCTTCAGTTCCTCCTCTCTAGACCCTCGGTCCCCTAGTATTTCCGGAAGGTTATTTGTGTCTTCCTTCATGAAGACAGACCAAAGTATTTGTTCAACTGGTCTGTTATTTCTTTGTTCCCCATTATACATTCACCTGAATCTGACTGCAAGGGACCGTCGTGTGTCTTCACTAATCTTTTTCTCTTCACATATCTAGAGAAGCTTTTGCAGTCAGTTCTTATGTTCCCAGCAAGCTTCCTCTCATATTCTATTTTCCCCCTCCTAATTAAACCCGTTGTCCTCTGCTTGATTCTAAATTTCTCCTAGTCCTCAGGTTTGCCGCTTTTTCTGGCCAATTTATATGCCTCTTCCTTGGATTTAACACTAACCTTAATTTCCCTTGTTAGCCATGGTTTAGCCACCTTCCTCATTTTATTTTTACTCCAGAGAGGGATGTACAATTGTTGAAGTTCATCCACATGATCTTTAAATGTTTGCCATTGTCTATCCACCATCAACCCTTCAAGTATCATTCGCCAGTATTCAGCCAATTCACGTCTCATACCATCGAAGTTACCATTCCTTAAGTTCAGGACCCTAGTCTCTGAATTAACTGTGTCATCTCCATCTTAATAAAGAATTCTACCATATTATGGTCGCTCTTCCCCAAGGGGCCTCACACAACAAGATTGCTAATTAGTCTTTTCTCATTACACATCACCCAGTCTAGGATGGCCAGCCCTCTAGTTGGTTCCTCAACATATTGGTCTAGAAAACCATCCCTAATACACTCCACGAAATCCTCCTCCACAGTATTGCTACCAGTTTGGTTAGCCCAATCAATATGTAGATTAAAGTCGCCCATGATAACTGCTGTACCTTTATTGCACGCATCCCTAATTTCTTGTATGATGCTGTCCCCAACCTCACTACTACTATTTGGTAGCCTGTACACAACTCCCACTAGCGTTTTCTGCTTTTTGGTATTCCGCAGCTCCACCCATACCGATTCCACATCATCCAAGCTAATGTCCTTCCTTACTATTGCGTTAACTTCCTCTTTAACCAGCAACGCTACCCCTCCTCTTCCTTTCTGTCTATCCTTCCTGAATGTTGAATACCCGTGTATGTTGAGTTCCCAGCCTTGGTCACCCTGGAGCCATCTCTCCGTGATGCCAATTATATCATATTCATTAATTGCTGCTTGCGCAGGTACTTCATCCACCTTATCACAAATACTCCTCGCATTGAGGCACAGAGCCTTTAGGCTTGTCTTTTTAACACACTTTGCCTCTTTAGAATTTTGCTGTAATGTGGCCCTTTTTGATTTTTGCCTTGGGTTTCTCTGCCCTCCACTTTTACTTTTCTTTTTTCTATCTTTTGCTTCTGCCCCCATTCTACTTCCCTCTGTCTCCCTGCATAGGTTCCCATCCCCCTGCCATATTAGTTTAACCCCTCCCCAACAGCACTAGCAAACACCCCTCCTTGGACATTGGTTCTGGCCCTGCCCAGGTGCAGACCATCCGGATTGTACTGATCCCACCTCCCCCAGAACCGGTTCCAATGTCCCAGGAATTTGAATCCCTCCCTTCTGCACCACTCCCCAGGCCACGTATTCATCTGAGCTATCCTGCAATTCTTATTCTGACTAGCACATGGCACTGGTAGCAATCCTGAGATTACTACCTTTGATGTCCTACTTTTTAATTTAACTCCTAGCTCCCTAAATTCAGTTTGTAGGACCTCATCCCATTTTTTGCCCATATCGTTGGTACCTATATGCACCACGACAACTGGCTGTTCACCCTCCCCCTCCAAAATGTCCTGCAGCCGCTCCGAGACATACTTGACCCTTGCACCAGGATGGCAACATACCATCCTGGAGTCTCGATCGCAGCTGCAGAAACGCCTATCTATTCCCCTTACAATAGAATCCCCTACCACTATCGCTCTCCTACTCTTTTTCCTGCCCTCCTGTGCAGCAGAGCCACCCATGGTGCCATGAACTTGGCTGTTGCTGCCCTCCCCTGATGAGTCATCCCCTGCAATAGTATCCAAAGCAGTGTATCTGTTTTGGAGGGGAATGACCGCAGGGGACCCCTGCACTACCTTCCTTCCACTGCTCTTCCTGCTGGTCACCCATTCCCTCTCTGCCTGTGTATCCTTTAACCGCAGTGTGACCAACTCACTAAACATGCTCAGTATCGCGGATGCTCCAGAGTGAATCCACCCGCAGCTCAGTGCTGCAATGCGGTGTGTCAGGAGCTGCAGCAGGATACAGTTCCCGCACATGTAGTCATCAGGGACACTGGAAGCGTCCCTGAGTTCCTACATAGCACAGGAGGAGCATGACACGTGTCCGAGCTCTCCTGCCATGACTTAACCCATAGATTAACCTAATTTGGCAACAATAATAAATGTTACCTACTGATAACAAAATAAAAAGAAGAAAAAAAGATTAAATACTCACCAAGCCACCAGCCAATCACTTACCCGCTTGGCTGTGATGTCATCTTTCAATTTCTTTCTACTTCTTTGTTTACCTTCTGCCCCTGCACCAGCACCAGCTAGCTCCTTGATCTCCCGCCTCTCGAACTCGCGGGCCTTTTATAGGCCTCCGACTCCCGCTCCTCGATCTCCCGTCTCTCGAACTCTCAGGCCTTTTATAGGCCTCTGACTCCCACTCCTTGATCTCCCGCCTCTCGAACTCGCGGGCCTTTTATAGGCCTCCGACTCCCGCTCCTTGATCTCCCGCCTCTCGCACTCACGGGCCTTTTATAGGCCTCCGACTCCCGCTCCTTGATCTCCCGCCTCTCGCACTCACGGGCCTTTTATAGGCCTCCGACTCCCGCTCCTTGATCTCCCGCCTCTCGAACTCGCGGGCCTTTTATAGGCCTCCGACTCCCGCTCCTTGATCTCCCGCCTCTCGCACTCACGGGCCTTTTATAGGCCTCCGACTCCCCGGACTCCCGCTTCTCCATCTTCCGCCTCTCGAACTCACGGACCTTTTGTTGGCCTCCGACTCCCCAGACTCCTGCTCCTTGATCTTTGAGGGCTGGGAAACTTTCCTAGCGACTGGCAGATTATACTATTAATATATAAACATTTATGGGTTGAAGAAGAATCAAAGCTGTCTGTGTTTGATGTTCAAAATTTTTCATCTGATATGACCATTCACAGAAACGGAATTAGTTAATTTTTTGTTTCAAACTAATTTTTCTTATTTCCAGTGCTCCTGTTGGATATTGTTCTGATCAATGTTCTCTGACTGGACAGTTTTTTTTTTATACCTTTGAATCCTGTGACTTTGCTAGAAAGTTTCTAAAAGGTTGGCATAGAATGCTCCACATTCCAACAGATTAACAACAACAACAAAACTTGTCGTACTATATCAATTCCTCTGTGCAGTGTTAAAATTGTAGTCCCTCTTTCTGACAGCAGGGGGAGCTTTTAACTTTGAATGGTTTTGCGTCTTTCCTGAGATTTTCCTTCGGCAGAACCTCAGAGTCGAGGATGACTTGCTTCCACATTAAAAGTAAGTTCTCAGGTGACTGAAGAGTCCAATGCGGGACCTACAGTCTCTGTCACGGGTGGGGCAGACGGTGGTTGAAGGGACGGGTGGGTGGGGTGCTTGGGTTGTCATGCGCTCCTTCCGCTGTTTGCGCTTGGCTTCCACTTGCTCCCGGCGAAGAGACGCGAGGTGTTTGGGCCTTCCCGGATGCTTCTCTTCCACTTTGAGCGGTCTTGGGCCAGGGATTCCCAGGTGTCGGTGGGGATAGAAACATAGAAACATAGAAAATAGGTGCAGGAGGAGGCCATTCGGCCCTTCGAGCCTGCACCGCCATTCAATAAGATCATGGCTGATCATTCCCTCAGTACCCCTTTCCTGCTTTCTCTCCATACCCCTTGATTCCCTTAGCCGTAAGGGCCATATCTCTTGAATATATCCAATGATGTTGCACTTTTTCAAGGAGGCTTTGGGTGTCCTTGAATTGTTTCCTCTGCCCACCTGGGGCTCGCTTGCCGTGTCGGAGCTCCGAGTAGAGCGCTTCTTTTAAGAGTCTTGTATCGGGTATTTGGATGATGTGGCCCGTCCAGCGGAACTGATCGAGCGTGGTCAATGCTTCAATGCTGGGGATGTTGGCCTGAGCGACAACACTGATGTTGGTGCGCCTATCCTGCCAATGGATTTGCAGGATCTTGTGGAGGAAGCATTGGTGGTACTTCTCTAGTGCTTTGAGGTGCCTGCTGTACATGGTCCATGTCTCTGAAGCGTATAGGAGGGTGGGTATCCATGAGCTTTGGTGCTGGGTTGGAGGTCCTGGTCTTCAAACGCTCTCTTCCTCAGGTGACTGAAGGTTGTACTGGCACACTGAAGGCGGTGTTGGACTTTGTCATTGACAACTGCCCTTGCTGATAATAGGCTCCCGAGGTATGGGAAATGGTCCATGTCATCTAAGGCCTCGTCGTGGATTTTGATAATCGGGGAGCTGTACTATGTGGCCGGGGAAGGTTGGTAGAGGACCTTTGTCTTACGGATGTTTAGTGTAAGGCCCGTGCTCTCGTTACGCTTCGGTGAAGGTCTTGACAATGGTTTGAACTTCGACCTCCGAGTGTGCAGCGGACGCAAGCATTGTCTGCATATTGTAAATTCAATGACAGAGGATGGGCGACTCTGGATCTGGACTTGCAGGCGGCGGAGGTTGAACAATTTCCCATTTGTTCTGTAGATTAGACTCAATTAGTTTGTTCTGTCCAACAACAACTTTATTTATATAGCAACTTTAACATAGTGAAATGTCCCAAGGCACTTTACAAGAGCACTATGAGATTTTAAAAAATTTGACACTGAGCCGCAGAAGTAGAAATTAGCGCAGGTGACCAAAAGCTTGGTCAAAGAGGCAGGATTTAAGAAGCCTCTTGAAGGAGGAAAGAGGGATAGAGAGTGGAGAGGTTTAGGCAGGGAGTTCCAGAGATTGGGACCAAGGCAACAGGAGTCATAGCCAACAATGCTGAGCGATTTTAATCAGGGATGCTCAAGAGGACAGAATGAGAGCAGTGCAGTCATCTCGGTGTGGGAGGGGGGTGGGGGTGGGAGGATGGGTGGTTGTGGGGCTGGGGAGATTACAGAGATAGGGAGGGGTGAAGCCATGAAGGGATTTGAAAACAAGGATGAGAATTTTGAAATTGAGGCGTTGTCTAACCGGGGGCCAATGTAGGGCAGCGGACACAGGCGAGAGCATGCAGAAAACAAGCGCAGGCAGCGGAAAGAGCATGTGCCAAACCAGTCCCACCCACCCCTTCCCTCAACGACTATCTGTCCCACCTGTGACAGAGACTGTGGTTCTCATATTGGACTGTTCAGCCACCTAAGAACTCATGTTATGAGTGGAAGCAAGTCTTCCTTGATTCTGAAGGACTGCCTACGATGATGATGGGTGAGCGCGAGTTAGGACACGGGCAGTCGAGTTTTGGATCATCTCTAGTTTACGTAGGATGTGGGAGGCCAGCCAAGTCTAGAGGTAACAAAGGCATGGATGAGCTGAGACAAGGGCGGAGACGGGTGATGTTACAGAGGTGGAAATAGACGGTCTTAGTTATGCTGCGGATATGTGGTCGAGAGCTCCTTTCAGAGTCAAATGTGACACCAAGGTTGCGAACAGTCTGGTTCAGCCTCCGACGGAGTTAGAGAGAGGGATGGACTTAGTGACTCGGGAATGGAGTTTGTGACAGAGACCGAAAACAATGGCTTCGTCATCCCAATATACAATTGGATAAAATATCTTCAGACACCAGGTGCTGGATTTTCGGTTAATTTGTGTCCCATTTAGCGCCTCGACAGAGTGCAAAAATGTTTTTTGGGGCGTGAAACGAGGTGCACAAGATTTTGCGGCCGGGCGGAACTTTCGGCAATGGTCTTGCGGCGGGGCTAAAACCGCTGTCCCGCCGCTGTCTTGACCGTTGGGATGATGTAAATCTTCATGCATCGCTGCGCTAGCGCCCCCAGGTGGAACGTTCGAGCATTTCGCCTGATTTAGTGTCCGCCCGCAGACCCGCCCAGAAAAACCAGACGGACCCAGGGTGCATCAGGTCCGAATGGCGCCCTGTTGAAAGCGAAGGATAAAGTTGCAGTTGTGAGTGATTAAAAGGATTGGGAGAAGAATGCTGCATTACTGCATACTTTTGATTGTGAGGTTTTACGTGAATTTCTATTTTGTTTTATAAAGGACATTTAAGGACATTTTAAAAGGTGGGGGCTATGCTCGGTCGTGAGCCGTTCATCCTGGTTGCTATTGCCATACGGCTTCAAGCTGGAAGTAGGCTCATTGTTGATCATTTGCAATGTAATAGAAGAGGTCGCAGATGTACGGGGAGGAGGTCTTATCCCCCACGGGTTTACAGGGAACATCAGTCCTACCGACACATTTCTGATGTGCAGTGTGTTCGAAGGCTACGCTTCAGAAAAGAGGTGGCCACAGAAATATGCCAGCTCCTGCAGGCAGACCTACAGTCTACCAGCAGCAACAGGACTGCACTGCCCTTCGAGGTGAAGGTGAGTGACTGTGACACCTGCCTTCTATGTCGTCGGCTCCTTTCAGGCATCAGCAAGGGAAGTATGCTCCATCTCGCAGCACGCCACACATTGCTGCATTTGCCAGGTGACTACTGCACGCAGGGTGGACTTCATAAACTTCCCAATGACCAAGGAGACTGAAAATGAGAGGGCTTTGGTTTTGGATGATTTGCTGGCTGCCCCAAGGTTCAGGGTGCCGTTGACTGTACAGACATCGCCCTGCGAGCTCCTTTACAGAACCCAGAGGTTTTCCGAAACCGAAAGGTATTCCACTCCCTGAATGTACAAATCGGCCGTGATCATAGTCATCGCATCATGGCAGTCAATGCCCAATATCCAGAGAGCATCCATGATACTTTCACGCATGTTCCAACGTCAAGCACAAGGCCAGAGCTGGATGCTCGGGGACAAAGGTTACGACCTCGCCACCTGGCTCATGACCCCCCCTCCGGAACTCTCAGGCAGAAGCTGAGCATCGCTGAAATGAGAGCCATGCAGCTGCACACAACATCGTCGAACAGACAATTGGAGTGCTCAAGCAGCGCTTCTGATGCCTGGACCACTCTGGAGGCTGCCTGCAATACTCCGTTCAACAGGTCTGTGAGTTCATTGTGGTGTGCTGCATGCTACACAACTTAGCCAT
Organism: Pristiophorus japonicus; assembly: GCF_044704955.1. NCBI lineage: Eukaryota > Metazoa > Chordata > Chondrichthyes > Pristiophoridae > Pristiophorus > Pristiophorus japonicus. The sequence continues at coordinate 1,992,362 of NC_091987.1, forward strand.
CATGAAGGGACCGGAATTGCCAATGGGGATTACAGGACCACCTCAGGAGAAAGAGCAGGAGAAGGAGGAAGACAAGGAAGAGGAGTCTGCTGAGGAACCTGTCATGTATTCAACCAGCATTGTGACCCATGTATAATCTGACCTAAGTTGTACACTGTGAGAACAATGACCACTAGGTGGGAGACACTGCTAACCTGGAACTTCAGGTATAAAAGGGGAAGCTCCACACACCTTCATCACTTGAGTGCTAAGGAATAAAGGACAGGTCACAGACTGACCTTCTCTCAAGTATGGGCCTCGTGTGCATTTATACTATTTATACTGTGTAGTAAGGACGTATCAATGGCGACGAGAAACTGGGATTTAAACCATGCGAGCATGGCCACTAGCAGAACAGGCGAGTGGTACTGTGTTAAGGAATAGTTGGGACAGAGATTCAACATTGTTAAAGCAGCACACAGTTCTCCAGGCAGACAAGGGCAGTCAGGCATGCCCCAACATGTAGTCAAATCCAGAGGGGGAGTTCGACAGAGACAATGGCAAGCTGAACAGCGATTCACGCCATTGCAAGGGACAATGCGGTCAGTAATGGGGCCATCAACACCTGTTAATGGCGCACTCAAGGAAAGTCACAGGGGCAGTCAGGGACGATCGACTGGAAAGGGACTTTTGTTTCAAACAATAGCTCATGTTGGAGGCGTGGAGGCACACACTCAGTTTGCAGAGATGAGCAAAATACCTGCAGAAATTGCAGAAATGAACGCTGGGAGAAATCGCTGGAAGCTGAAGTTCAGCGAGTTCATGTGGAGCACGTATACAGTTCATACACTAGGACGCCACTGATAATGATGAAAGTGCTCCTCAATGGCATCCCAGTATCAATGGAGCTAGACACGGGGGCCAGCCAGTCCCTGATGGGTATCAAACAGTTCAAAAAGTTGTGGGCGTCCAAGGAACAGGGGGCCAAAATTATCGCCGATTGACGCACAGCTACGGACTTACACAAAGCAGATCATTCCAGTACTAGGCAGCGCCATGGTAGTCGTGAGCCACAAAGATTCTGAGAACAGGTTGCCACTCTGGATTGTCCCAGGGGACGGTCCCGCACTACTGTGGAGGAGTTGACTTGCTGTCATGAACTGGAAATGGGGCGATGTCAATGCAATTTCCTCTGTGGAGCAAGTATCATGCTTACAGGTCCTGGACAAATTTGACTCATTATTTCAACCCAGCATCGGCACTTTCATGGGGGCCAAGGTAGTGATTCACATAAATCCGGACGCCAGGCCAGTACACCACAAGGCCAGAGCGGTGCCGTACATGATGCGGGAAAAGATAGAATGCGAATTGGACCACCTGTTGAGGGAAGGCATCATCTCGCCAGTCGAATTCAGTGACTGGGCGAGCCCGATTGTGCCGGTGCTCAAGGCGGATGGGTCGGTCAGGATATGTGGTGATTACAAGGCCACCATCAATCGGGTGTCACTCCAAGACCAGTACCCGCTACCGAGAGCAGAGGACCTCTTTGCGACGCTATCCGGTGGCAAACTATTTTCAAAATTGTACCTGATCTCAGCTTACATGACCCAGGAGCTGGCGAGTGAGTCGAAGAAGCTGACCACCATCACGACACACAAGGGGTTGTTTGAGTACAACAGATGTCCGTTCGGGATTCGCTCGGCCGCCGCGATCATCCAACGAAATATAGAAAGCCTCCTCAAGTCGATTCCAGGGACAGTGGTTTTTCAGGACGACATCCTCATCACGGGTTACGATACTGAAGAACACCTCCACAACCTGGAGGAGGTGCTACGCAGACTGGACCGGGTAGGTCTGCGACTAAAAAAGGCAAAGTGCGTCTTCCTAGCTCCAGAGGTAGAATTCCTGGGGATGAGGGTAGCAGCAGACGGGATCAGACCTACTGCGTCCAAGACGGAAGCAATCCAGAGAGCACCCAGACCCCGTAACACGACGGAGCTGCTTCCGTTCCTGGGGCTCCTGAACTAGTTTGGTAACTTTCTTCCCAAATTGAGCACGCTGCTAGAGCCGCTACACATGCTCCTACGCAAAGGTCGCGAATGGGTCTGGGGGGACATCCAGGAAAGGGCTTTTAATAGAGCACGCAATTTGTTATGCTCCAACAATCTGTTAACGCTATATGACCCATGTAAGAAACTTGTGTTAACGTGCGATGCGTCGTCCTATGGTGTCGGGAGTGTGTTGCAGCATGTCAGTGCCAAGTGTCAGTTACAGCCGGGAGCTTATGCCTCCAGGAGTCTGTCCCAGGCAGAAAGGGGCTACGGGATGGTAGAAAAGGAGGCGCTCGCATGTGTATATGCGGTAAAGAAAATGCACCATTACCTGTTTGGCAGGAAATTTGAGCTGGAGACAGATCACAAACCCCTAACGTCCCTTTTGGCCGACAACAAGGCCATAAATGCAAATGCATTGGCCCGCATACAGAGGTGGACACTCACGTTTGCTGCCTGTGACAATACAATTCGGCACAGACTGGGCACCGAAAACTGCGCCGATGCACTCAGCAGGCTCCCACTAGCCACCACTGAGGGGGCTACCGAGCATGCTGCTGAGATGGTCATGGCTGTTGAAGCTTTCAGAAGCGAAGGCTCACCCGTGACAGCCCGTCAGATTAAAGTCTGGACAAATAGAGACCCGCTATTGTCTCTCGTCAAGAAATGTGTCCTGAATGGGGACTGGGCAGCCACGTACAGGGCATGCCCTGAGGAATTTAAACCATTTCACAGGCGCAACGATGAACTCTCGATTCAGGCCGATTGCCTACTGTGGGGAAACCGCGTAGTCATGCCCCAGATGGGCAGAGAGGTATTCATCAGAGAATTCCACAATGAGCACCCGGGCATTGTCATGATGAAGGCAATTGCCACGTTTGGTGGCCAGGGATAGATGCAGACCTGGAACTTTGTGTTCGCTGGTGCAACACGTGTGCCCAGCTGGGCAATGCGCCCAGGGAAGCCCCCCTTAGCCCCTGGCCATGGCCCGCCAAGCCTTGGTCACGCATCCATTTGGACTATGCAGGTCCTTTCATGGTAAAAATGTTTTTGGTTGTAGTAAACGCCTAGTGTGTCATTTTAAATTCAAGCACAGCCTCTGCCACGATAGAAAGTCTACGGGCAATGTTCGCCGCCCACGGTCTACCGGACATCTTGGTCAGCGACAATGGCCCGTGCTTCACAAGCACTGAATTCCAGGACTTCATGGCAGGCAATGGAATTAACCATGTCAGAACGGCACCGTTCAAGCCGGCCTCAAACGGCCAGGCAGAACGAGCAGTGCAGATAATCAAACAGGGGATGTTCAGATTCCAAGGGGGTTCCCTACAAACCCGCTTATCACGCCTCCTGTTGGCCTATAGATCCCGACCACACTCGCTCACAGGGGTTCCACCCGCAGAGCTGCTAATGAAAAAGACGCTCAAAACCTGACTATCCCTTATACACCCCACCATGAAAGAAATATTTGAGAGCAGGCGCCAGCCACAATATGACTACCATGACAGGAATGCGAGGGCGCGATGTATTGATGTAAATTATCCTGTTTTTGTCCTCAACTACGCTGCAGGGCCCAAATGGTTCGCAGGCACTGTGGTTACCAAAGAGGGAAATAGGATTCTGGTAGTTAAACTTCCCAATGGACAAATCTGCTGCAAACACGTGGATCAAACAAAAAGGAGGTTCAGCAACCCCATAGAAGAAACAGAGGAAGAACACGATGTAAAGTTCACTCCACCACAGGTGACCGAACACCGGAACCAAAGGGAGGAGAGCCCAGTCACTGTGGGCAGTCCGGACAGGCCTGAGGCACTGCAAACAGCAGACACTCAGGCCAGCGCCCAACAACCGGAGCCCCAACTCAGGCGTTCTACAAGAGACCGTAAACCACCAGAGAGACTCAACCTGTGATCCCAATAAGACTTTGGGGGGGGAGGTGATGTCATGTATTCAACCAGCATTGTAACCCATGTATAATCCGACCTAAGTTGTACACCGTGAGAACACTGACCACTAGGTGGGAGACACTCCTAACCTGGACCTTTAGGTATAAAAGGGGAAGCTCCACCCACCTTCATCACTTGAGTGCTAAGGAATAAAGGACAGGTCACAGACTGACCTTCTCTCAAGCATGGGCCTCGTGTGTATTTATACTGTGTAGTAAGGACCTATCAGAACCCATGCCACCGCCACTACCACCACCACAATCACAGGGGAAGCATTGTGGAGATTTCACTGCTGCAAAAGCCTTACGTTGACAGCTCATAATTGAACGTTTTTCTTGAAGAGTGAACGGCAGGTTTGACTGTTGCCTGGCCACTCTATCCCACCATGTTGACTATTTCCCTCTTATTCTGTAGATGAGACACTACACAAGAATGGTTAAGGTGAACAAAAAAACTTTATGAACATTATACCATTATAAACTTTGTAACCTTCATTGTGATACTTAAATAAAATAAATTAAATAATGAGCTGTATCTGCCAGTGTAATAATTCAAGAACATTATCAGAACATAATCCAGCATCAAGAACATAATCCAGCAGTCTGATACTGTAACATCATTAAATCAAATCCTGCCCCACTATTCTTTCCCACCACCTTTTGCCCCCCTTCCCTTCATCCCCCTCCCTTGCCTGCTGCTCCTCATCAAAGTGGCACCAGGGCGTACAGTAAGGCAGCCAGAGCGCTGCTGTGTTGGCGGGGAGACAATGGAGACGGCGTCTGGAAACACACGACCAGCTCGTGGTATGGAAGCCCAGCTTCTGACTGGCTAGCCTCTTCATCGGTGTCACCAGTCACAGGAGGTTTGGGTGACAACCGTCGCTGATGCTTGGTTGGTGACTGAGTGGGGGAGACGGAATGCTGTCATCCAGAGGCATGACACCATCTCCCATATCCCGAGAGCCACTCCGACACCGACGGGGCTGGCCCCTAGCAACTGGAGCACGATGTATACTAATACCTTGCTGGCCTGCTTCAGCACCGTCACTTCCCCGTGTGCCAGTGGGGAACGCAGAGAGTATGGAGGCAGGCATGGATTGCATCACCTGCCCAAGCTGGAGCAGAGCTTGTGCCTGTGATGTGCCATATTCTAGAAGGGCTTATGTCACACTGGTCATTTGGACATAGAAAGCAACAGATGAGTGGTTAGCAATAGGGGAGGGGGCAGGGTGACATGAGGAAGGTCACATAACACAGGACCGCCACTACTCCATTAAATATAGTCCAGAGAAACTGTGGGACATTGCCTCAACCTAGTCCAGGGAGTGTGCAGGACTTACCCTCAGTATCCCAGTGGCAGCTGCCCGACTAGTGATGCCAATGAGGCCTGCCACTCGCTCCTCGAGGTCGGTGAGTGGCAGGGTCTGAGGTGGATCAATTATGAGACTCCTTTGCTTGCAAAGATGAAAATGGGAATGGTTACAAGAGGGTCCATCTGCTCTTGTGGCACAGACAGATAGCCACCAAAGCATTTATGCCATACTGTCTGAATGTAATAGAGTCCTCTGTTTAATGGCCATGGAAGCTGCACGTGGTTCATCAGGAGGACATCGAAGTGGGGAACCATCTTAGAAGATCTCATTAATGTGTAAAGACCATTCATGGCAAATAGGGTGCCGAACTAAGCCTACCGATGTGTTGTGCATTTTAGAAGTCAACTCACAGAGTGTTGAGAGGCACCAACAGCATGAGAACAAATAGTGTCTGAGATTTATCCTTGAAGTAATGAATGAAAATGGTACTCACTCTGATGACCCTGGTGAGATCGTTAAATATTCTTTTGGCACTGTGTGCCAGTCCTCATCACAGTGTCCAAGGCAGAGACCTCCTCAGCTATGTTTCTCCAAATTCTCTTGAATATGGCGGGCAGTGGTCTAGAACCATCCCAAAGATACAACTCCTGCCATCTCTGATATGTCCTTACTATACAGTATAAATGCACACGAGGCTCATGCTTGAGAGAAGGTCAGTCTGTGACCTGTCCTTTATTCCTGAGCACTCAAGTGATGAAGGTGGGTGGAGCTTCCCCTTTTATACCTGAAGATCCAGGTTAGGAGTTTCTCCCACAAGTTCACCACCTAGTGGTCATTGTTCTCACAGTGTACAACTTAGGTCATATTATACATGGGTTACAATGCTGGTTGAATACATGACATCACCTCCCCCCCAAAGTCTTATGGGGATCACAGGTTGAGTCTCTCTGGTGGTTTACGCTCTCTTGTAGAATGCCTGAGTTGGGGCTCCGGTTGTTGGGTGCTGACCTGAATGTCTGCAGTTTGTGGTGCCTCAGGCCTATCCGGACTGCTTACAGTGACTGGGCTCTCCTCCCTTTGGTTCGGTCACCTGTGGTGGAGTGAACTCTATATCTTGTTCTTCCTGTTGAGGCATAAGCTACCGGCTGTAACTGACCTTTGGCATTGACATGCTGCAACACACACCCGACACCATAGGACGACGCATCGCATGGTAACACGAGTTTCTGACATGAGTCATATAGCATTAACAGATTGTTGGAACCTAACAAATTACGTGCTCTATTAAAAGCCCTTTCTTGGTTGTCCCCCCCCAGACCCATTCGTGACCTTTGCGTAGGAGCACTTGTAGCGGCTGTAGCAGCGTGCTCAATTTGGGAAGAAAGTTACTGTCATGTATCTTACATTATTATATATAACTGTATCCTAATATGCTATACATAACTGTAATAAGATATGACCTGTAACCACCAGCATACCTTACCACCAGGGGTGCACTTGCAAGAGACAAGTATATAAGGGCAGGTCTCAGGCAAGTGCAGCATTCCAGAGATGTGAAATAAAGGTGCAGGTCCAGAGTGACCTTGACTTCACTACATGCCTCGTGTGAATCTGTACTGAGGGGACAGGACTTTACGTTACCAAAATAGTTCAGGAGCCCCAGGAACGAATGCAGCTCCGTCGTGTTACGGGGTCTGGGTGCTCTCTGGATCGCTTCAGTCTTGGACGCAGTAGGGCTGATCCTGTCTGCTGCTACCCTCATCCCCAGGAATTCTACCTCTGGAGCTAGGAAGACGCACTTCGCCTTTTTCAGTCGCAGCCCTACCCGGTCCAGTCTGCGTAGCACCTCCTCCAGGTTGTGGAGGTGTTCTTCAGTATCACAATCCGTGATGAGGATGTCGTCCTGAAAAACCACCGTCCCTGGAATCGACTTGAGGAGGCTTTCCATATTTCGTTGAAAGATCGCGGCGGCCGAGCGAATACCGAACGGACATCTGTTGTACTCAAACAACCCCTTGTGTGTCGTGATGGTGGTCAGCTTCTTCGACTCACTCGCCAGCTCCTGGGTCATGTAAGCTGAGGTCAGGTCCAATTTTGAAAAGTTTGCCACCGGATAGCGTCGCAAAGAGGTCCTCTGCTCTCGGTAGCGGGTACTGGTCTTGGAGTGACACCCGATCGATGGTGGCCTTGTAATCACCACATATCCTGACCGACCCATCCGCCTTGAGCACCGGCACAATCGGGCTCGCCCAGTCACTGAATTCGACTGGCGAGATGATGCCTTCCCTCAGCAGGCGGTCCAATTCGCCTTCTATCTTTTCCCGCATCACTTACGGCACCGCTCTGGCCTTGTGGTGTACTGGCCTGGCGTCCGGGTTTATGTGAATCACTACCTTGGCCCCCATGAAAGTGCCAATGCCGGGTTGAAATAATGAGTCAAATTTGTTCAGGATCTGTGAGCATGATACTCGCTCCACAGAGGAAATTGCATTGACATCGCCCCATTTCCAGTTCATGACAGCAAGCCAACTCCTCCCCAGTAGTGCGGGACCATCCCCCGGGACAACCCAGAGTGGCAACCTGTTCTCCGAATCTTTGTGGGTCACGATTAACGTGGTGCTGCCAAGCACTGGAATGATCTCCTTTGTGTATGTCTGTAGCTGTACGTCAATTGGCGATAATTTTGGTCTCCTGGCCTTGGATGCCCACAACTTTTTGAACTGTTTGATACCCATCAGGGACTGGCTGGCCCCCGTGTCTAGCTCCATTGATACTGGGATGCCATTGAGGAGCACTTTCATCATTATGGAGAAAGAAAAGCGCATGCACAAAACAGCAGATGGCGTCAATGCCGGAACTTTCGACTCCGGTGTATAAAGTCTGTAGTGTAACGCCAGAGTTAACACTAACGCTCCTCGTGAACTTTCATTCGCCGAAAGTTCCTCGCTCTGGCACTAACGTTATCCTGGTGCTAAATTTTTTGCTCCATCACGAATCGCACCTGGAAAGGCTCGAAAATGCAAAAAAACAAAAATTGAGCACCAGGACTTAAAGTTCCGTCACTTGAAGATTTAATTTGGGAAGAACCGTAGAATCTTACAGCACAGAAAGAGGCAGTTCATCCGTTCGTGCCCCTGCCAGCTTTTTTGAAAGAGCTGGCCAATTTGTCCCACACCCATGCTCTTTCCCTGTAGCCCTGCACATTATTCCTTTTCAAGTATTGTATCCAATTACAAAAGAAATATTGTACAGAATCAGGGAACTGCAGATATGATAAATAGAATAGAATCAGTCTTCTCAAGTGAGGACTGTGTTTCATTCAAGAGCCAGTTATTTTGGGTCTGAAATCTACAACATCAGGGAAGATTTTTCTCTTCCCTTTGCTTGGGGAACACTCACTTTCCAGGTGCAGCACGAAGGGAAAAGGGATGACAACTTCTTGGGTCAGATCTCTGGGTCCACTACTCTACACCTGGATCTCCTTGGCAGACCCAGATGGGTGGAAGTGTGCCCTTCAACTAAATGCGTTCATTAAGATTTCCTCTGGTATTTTTGGAAGAATTATAATCATGGGTTTATGACTTTGCTAGATATAACCAAAGGGGAAACGTCTTCACAAACGATGTTGCTATGGTGCAGCCACCGGAGCATTTCTAATTCACTCGTGTGCAGTTCTGGGCTCCACAGTTTCAAACGGATGTGTTGCAGAGAGTTCAGAGAAGAATGATAAGAAAAGTGTGATTGCGAAAATTAGGGCTTTAATTTGTGAGGGGAAACTCTTGCAGCTAATTCCTTGTTGTTGTATAAAGGAAGATGAGAGGATGGACAAGATATAAGTCTTTAAAAATCTAGATACGGAGATAAGAAGATTATTAATTTGATCATTTGGCACAGAACCAGATGGCACAGGTTTAAAACTCATTATTGTTGGCGCTGTGCCAATAAACTCTTTCAAAAGACACTGAAATTCCTGTTGGGAATGTGATTTTAACTTGTAAGTAAAGACTAAAATAATCAAATACTCCATGGGACAGGATGACTTCTGTGCTAGTGGTACTTTGGAGGAGATGGGGTGGGAGGGAATTACATAGAATATATGGCATAGAAACAAGCCATTTGACCCAACCAGTCCATACCGGCGTTTATGCTCCACTCGAGCCTCCTCCTGTCTTTCCTCATCAAAATCTATCAGCAAAACCCTCTAGTCCCTTCTTCCTCATATGTTTGATGAGCCTTCTCTTAAATGCATCTATACTATTCGCTTCAACAATGTGGTATCAAGTTCCACATTCCCACCAGTTTCTGGTGAGGTGGGAGGAGATGGGGTGAGGTTGTTGACACCGAAGGGAAGAACATAAGAACATAAGAACATAAGAATTAGGAACAGGAGTAGGCCATCTAGCCCCTCGAGCCTGCTCCGCCATTCAACAAGATCATGGCTGATCTGGCCGTGGACTCAGCTCCACTTACCCGCCCGCTCCCCATAACCCTTAATTCCCTTATTGGTTAAAAATCTATCTATCTGTGACTTGAATACATTCAATGAGCTAGCCTCAACTGCTTCCTTGGGCAGAGAATTCCACAGATTCACAACCCTCTGGGAGAAGAAATTCCTTCTCAACTCGGTTTTAAATTGGCTCCACCGCATTTTGAGGCTGTGCCCCCTAGTTCTAGTCTCCCCGACCAGTGGAAACAACCTCTCTGCCTCTATCTTGTCTATCCCTTTCATTATTTTAAATGTTTCGATAAGATCACCCCTCATCCTTTTGAACTCCAATGAGTAAAGACCCAGTCTACTCAATCTATCATCATAAGGTAACCCCCTCATCTCCGGAATCAGCCTAGTGAATCGTCTCTGTACCCCCTCCAAAGCCAGTATGTCCTTCCTTAAGTAAGGAAGCAGACCAGGTGGACAAGCGAAAACGGAACAAAATTGAATTGTACTTGATTATCATTAGGGATCAGAAGTTTTATCTCTGGTAAAAGTTATAAGAACATAAAAAATAGGCTCCTTGAGCCTGCTCCGCCATTTAATAAGATCATGGCTGATCTGATCATGGACTCAGTTCCACTTCCCCGCCAGCTCCCCATAACCCCTTATCCCCTTATCGTTTTAGAAAATGTCTATTTCTGTCTTAAATTTATTCAATGTCCCAGTTTCCACAGCTCTCTGAGGCAGCGAATTCCACAGATTTACAACCTTCTGAGAGAAGAAATTTCTCCTCATCTCTGTTTTAAATGGGCGGCCCCTTATTCTAAGATCATGCCCCCTAGTTCTAGACTTCCCCATCAGTGGAAACATCCTCTCTGCATCCACCTTGTCAAGCCTCCTCATAATCTTATACGATCACATCTCATTCTTCTGAATTCCAATGAGGAGAGGCCCAACCTACTCAACCTTTCCTCATAAGTCAACCCCCTCATCCCTGGAATCAACCTAGTGAACCTTCTCTCAACTGTCTCCAAAGCAAGTATATCCTTTCGTAAATATGGAAACCAAAATTGCACGCAGTATTCCAGGTGTGGTCTCACCAAAACCTTGTATAGCTGTAGCAAGACTTCCCTGCTTTTATACTCCATCCCCTTTGCAATAAAGGCCAAGATTCCATTGGCCTTCCTGATCACTTGCTGTACCTGCATACTAACCTTTTGTGTTTCATGCACAAGTATCCCCAGGTCCCTCTGTCCTGCGGCACTTTGCAATCTTTCGCCATTTAAATAATAACTTGCTCTTTGATTTTTTTCTGCCAAAATACATGACCTCACACTTTCCAACATTATACTCCATCTGCCAAATTTTTGCCCACTCACTTAGCCTGTCTATGACCTTTTGCAGATTTTTTGTGTCCTCCTCACACATTGCTTTTCCTCCCATCTTTGTATCATCAGCAAACTTGGCTACGTTACACACAGTCCCTTCTTCCAAGTCGTTAATATAAATTGTAAATAGTTGGGGTACCAGCACTGATCCCTGTGGCCCCCCACTAATTACTGGTTGCCAACCAGAGAATGAACCATTTATCCTGACTCTCTGTTCTCTGCTAGTTAGCCAATCTTCTATCCATGCTAATATATTACCCCCAACCCCGTGAACTTTTATCTTGTGCAGTAACCTTTTATGTGACACTTTGTCAAATGCCTTCTGGAAGTCCAAATACACCACATCCACTGGTCCGCCTTTATCCACCCAAAAAATTTATGATAGTAGGTTGTACAAGACCTCTAATTGGCCAATTTTCTTGTATTATTGGTCCAAAGATTACGGTTGAAGGCTTCCTGTGGGCGGAAGCCTCCAAATCAATTTTTTAAAATTAAAGTACCTGGTGGTTCCGGAGGAACGTATACTTGCGATTCGAGGCCTCCTTTCGCAGCCCAGCATATGGGCTCACATGTCCCAGGAACGGAAGTGCAACCTGGGATCACGTGAGCCTGGATCACCAATCACAATTCTCATTGATAATAATGGGAGCTCTGTTTATATGAGCTCCCCAAAAACATAGAAACACAACACAATAAATAAAAAAACCTCACGTATTTAAAATTGATTGACATGAAATGTTTTAGGAAAATATTTATTTTTTTGAAAATGTTTTAAAAATGGTTATTGGGTTAAAAAAAACTTACCTTAATGGACAGGGTTTGTAATGTGAAAATTAGTGATAACATTTTATTTTTCAATTTTTAACCAGGCGTAAGAGTTTGAAGGACATTCGCTGGGCAGGAGTTGGCAAATAGCCCAGATCTCTGCATGCGAGGGCTCTTCTGCTGGGGATGCATGCAGTCTGTCAAAAGACAAAAGCCGAGAACCGGCATTTGCGAGGCTTCTTCGGGTGCGTGCACACAACTTACACACCCGGAAAGGCCACAATTTATGGCCCAAAATTTCTTAGGTTCTAATGTCACTGGCCAGAAGGTTTGGTGATGGGCCTCCTTTCAGATTGTCAATGTAACCTGTAATAAATTTGCCGATTTGTTTTTTTCGATAGAAACCATCATAACTGCTTTCAGTTACACATCCAGCCCAAGGCAATCAGGTACTGGGGTTGTCTCCACAATGACTATCGACCTTAACACTTCCAGATTCCCAATTGTCTTTGCATAGACAGAAGAAATAAAAAGGAGGCAGAAGCAAAATAAAGAAAGGAGAATAGTAAAAGTGGAGGGCAGAGAAACCCAAGGCAAAAAACAAAAAGGGCCACATTACAGCAAAATTCTAAAGGGGCAAAGTGTGTTAAAAAGACAAGCCTGAAGGCTCTGTGCCTCAATGCGAGGAGTATTCGGAATAAGGTGGATGAATTAATTGCGCAGATAGCAGTTAATGGATACGATGTGATTGGCATCACGGAGACATGGCTCCAGGGTGACCAAGGCTGGGAACTCAACATCCAGGGGTATTCAACATTTAGGAAGGATAGACAGAGAGGAAAAGGAGGTGGGGTGGCGTTGCTGGTTCAAGATGAAATCAATGCAATTGTAAGGACCGACATTAGCCTGGATGATGTGGAATCGGTATGGGTGGAGCTGCGGAATACCAAAGGGCAGAAAACGCTAGTGGGAGTTGTGTACAGGTCACCAAACAGTAGTAGTGAGGTTGGGGACAGCATCAAGCAAGAAATAGGGATGTGTGCAATAAAGGTACAGCAGTAATCATGGGCGACTTTAATCTACATATTGATTGGGCTAACCAAACTGGGAGCAATGCGGTGGAGGAGGATTTCCTGGAGTGTATTAGGGATGGTTTTCTAGACCAATATGTTGAGGAACCAACCAGGGAGCTGGCCATCCTAGACTGGATATTGTGTAATAAGAACATAAGAACATAAGAATTAGGAACAAGAGTAGGCCATCTAGCCCCTCGAGCCTGCTCCGCCATTCAACAAGATCATGGCTGATCTGGTTGTGGACTCAGCTCCACTTACCCGCCCGCTCCCCGTAACCCTTAATTCCCTTATTGGTTAAAAATCTATCGATCTGTGATTTGAATACATTCAACGAGCTAGCCTCAACTGCTTCCTTGGGCAGAGATTTCCACAGATTCACAATCCTCTGGGAGAAGAAATTCCTTCTCAACTCAATTTTAAATTGGCTCCCCCGTACTTTGAGGCTGTGCCCCCGAGTTCTCGTCTCCCCGACCAGTGGAAACAACATCTCTGCCTCTATCTTGTCTATCCCTTTCATTATTTTAAATGTTTCGAAAAGATCACCCCTCATCCTTCTGAACTCCAACGAGTAAAGACCCAGTCTACTCAATCTATCATCATAAGGTAACCCCATCATCTCCGGAATCAGCCGAGTGAATCATCTCTGTACCCCCTCCAAAGCTAGTATATCCATGCTTAAGTAAGGTGACCAAAACTGCACGCAGTACTCCAGGTGCGGCCTCACCAATACCCTGTACAGTTGCAGCAGGACCTCCCTGCTTTTGTACTCCATCCCTCTCGCAATGAAGACCAACATTCCATTCGCCTTCCTGATTACCTGCTGCACCTGCAAACTAATTTTTTGGGATTCATGCACAAGGACCCCCAGGTCCCTCTGCACTGCAGCATGTTGTAATTTCTCCCCATTCAAATAATATTCCCTTTTACTGCTTTTTTTTCCAAGGTGGATGACCTCACATTTTCCGACATTGTATTCCATCTGCCAAACCTTAGCCCATTCGCTTAACCTATCTAAATCTCTTTGCAGCCTCTCTATGTCCTCTACACAACCCGCTTTCCCACTAATCTTTATGTCATCTGCAAATTTTGTTACACTACACTCTGTCCCCTCTTCCACGTCATCTGTGTATATTGTAAACAGTTGTGGTCCCAGCACCGATCCCTGTGGCACACCACTAACCACCGATTTCTACCTCGAGTTGAACCCATTTATCCCGACTCTCTGCTTTCTGTTCGCCAGCCAATTCTCGATCCATGCTAATACATTTCCTCTGATTCCGCGTACCTCTATCTTCTGCAGTAACCTTTTGTGTGGCACCTTATCGAATGCCTTTTGGAAATCTAAATACACCACATCCATCTGGACACCTCTATCCACCATGCTCGTTATATCCTCAAAGAATTCCAGTAAATTAGTGAAACATGATTTCCCCTTCATGAATCCATGTTGCGTCTGCTTGATTGCACTATTCCTATCTAGATGTCCCGCTATTTCTTCCTTAATGATAGCTTCAAGCATTTTCCCCACTACAGATGTTAAACTAACTGGCCGAGAGTTACCTGCCTTTTGTCTGCTCACTTTTTTAAACAGAGGCGTTACAGTAGCTGCTTTCAAATCCGCTGGTACCTCCCCAGAGTCCAGAGAATTTTGGTAGATTATAACGAATGCATCTGCTATAACTTCCGCCATCTCTTTTAATACCCTGGGATGCATTTCATCCGGACCAGGGGACTTGTCTACCTTGAGTCCCATTAGCCTGTCCAGCACTATCCCCCTAGTGATAGTGATTGTCTCAAGGTCCTCCCTTCCCACATTCCTGTGACCAGCAATTTTTGTCATGGTTGTTGTGTCTTCCACTGTGAAGACCGAAGCAAAATAATTGTTTAAGGTCTTAGCCATTTCCACATTTCCCATTATTAAATCCCCCTTCTCATCTTCTGAGGGACCAACATTTACTTTAGTCACTCTTTTCCGTTTTATATATCGGTATAAGCTTTTACTATCTGTTTTTATGTTTTGCGCAAGTTTACTTTCATAATCTATCTTTCCTTTCTTTATTGCTTTCTTAGTCATTCTTTTCTGTCGTTTAAAATTTTCCCAATCTTCTAGTTTCCCACTAACCTTGGCCACCTTATACGCATTGGTTTTTAATTTGATGCTCTCCTTTATTTCCTTGGTTATCCACGGCTGGTTATCCCTTCTCTTACCGACCTTCTTTTTCACTGGAATATATTTTTGTTGAGCACGATGAAAGAGCTCCTTAAAAGTCCTCCACTGTTCCTCAATTGTGCCACCGTTTAGTCTGTGTTTCCAGTCTACTTTAGCCAACTCTGCCCTCATCCCACTGTAATCCCCTTTGTTTAAGCATAGTACGCTCGTTTCTGACATAACTTCCTCATCCTCAATCTGTATTACAAATTCAACCATACTGTGATCACTCATTCCGAGAGGATCTTTTACGAGGAGTTTGTTTATTATTCCTGTCTCATTATACAGGACCAGATCCACGATAGCTTGCTCCCTTGTAGGTTCTGTAACATACTGTTCTAAGAAACAATCCCGTATGCATTCTATGAATTCCTCCTCAAGGCTACCCCGTGCGATTTGATTTGACCAATCGATATGTAGGTTAAAATCCCCCATGATTACTGCCGTTCCTTTTTCACATGCCTCCATTATTCCCTTGATTATTGCCCGCCCCACCGTGAAGTTATTATTTGGGGGCCTATAAACTACGCCCACCAGTGACTTTTTCCCCTTACTATCTCTAATCTCCACTCACAATGATTCAGCATTTTGTGCATTCGAGCCAATATCGTCTCTCACAACTGCCCTGATATCATCCTTTATTAACAGAGCTACCCCACCTCCTTTACCTTCTTGTCTATCTTTCCGAATTGTCAGATAGATACATAGAAACATAGAAACATAGAAAATAGGTGCAGGAGTAGGCCATTTGGCCCTTCGAGCCTGCACCACCATTCAATGAGTTCATGGCTGAACATGCAACTTCAGTACCCCATTCCTGCTTTCTCGCCATACCCCTTGATCTCCCTAGTAGCAAGGACTACATCTAACTCCTTTTTGAATATATTTAGTGAATTGGCCTCAACTACTTTCTGTGAAGAGAATTCCACAGGTTCACCACTCTCTGGATGAAGCAGTTTCTCCTCATCTCGGTCCTAAATGGCTTACTCCTTATCCTTAGACTGTGTCCCCTGGTTCTGGACTTCCCCAACATTGGGAACATTCTTCCTGCATCTAACCTGTCTAAACCCGTCAGAATTTTAAATGTTTCTCTGAGATCCCCTCTCATTCTTCTGAACTCCAGTGAATACAAGCCCAGTTGATCCAGTCTTTCTTGATATGTCAGTCCCGCCATCCCGGGAATCAGTCTGGTGAACCTTCGCTGCACTCCCTCAATAGCAAGAATGTTCTTCCTCAAGTTAGGAGACCAAAACTGTACACAATACTCCAGGTGTGGCCTCACCAAGGCCCTGTACAACTGTAGCAACACCTCCCTGCCCCTGTACTCAAATCCCCTCGCTATGAAGGCCAACATGCCATTTGCTTTCTTAACCGCCTGCTGTACCTGCATGCGAACCTTCATTGACTGATGTACCATGACACCCAGGTCTCGTTGCACCTCCCCTTTTCCTAATCTGTTACCATTCATCGGAGGTGCGTGGAGAGGCGTGAGTTCTGGGGTTGGCGAGAGGCCTATAAAGGCCCAACGCGGCGGCAGTCGGGAGCAGCGTCGGAGGTGCGTCGCTGAGTCGGGAGCAGCGTCGAGGAGGTGCATGGAGAGGCGTGAGTTACGGGGTCCGCGAGAAGCGAGCCGGTGCAGCTACAAGGAGAAGGCAAAAAAGAAGTAGAAAGAAACAGAAAGGTGACGTCACAGCAAGGGGGTAAGTGATTGGCTGGTGATTGGTGAGTAGTTTTTCTTTTTTCTCTTCTGTAACAGTGAGTAAACTTTAGCATTGTTGTTGCTTATCTAAGGATTAAGTCATGGCAGGACAGCTCGGTCACATGTTATGCTCCTCCTGTACCATGTGGGAACTCAGGGACGACACCAGTGTTCCTGATGACTACGTGTGCGGGAAGTGTATCCGCCTCCAGCTCCTGACAGACCACGTTGCGGAGTTGGAGCTGAGGGTGGATTCACTCTGGAGCATCCACGATGCTGAGAATGACGTGAGTAGCACGTGTAGCGAGTTGGTCATACCGCAGGTAAAGGGTCCACAGCCAGATAGGGAATGGAAGACCAGCAGGAAGAGCAGTGCAAGGAAGGTACACTGCTTTGGGTACTGTTGGGGGGATGACTCATCAGGGGAGGGCAGCAGCAGCCAAGTTCATGGCACTGTGGCTGGCTCTGTTGCACAGGAGGGCAGGATAAAGAGTGGGAGAGCTATAGTGATAGGGGATTCAATTGTAAGGGGAATAGATAGGCGTTTCTGCGGCCGCAACCGAGATTCCAGAATGGTATGTTGCCTCCCTGCTGCAAGGGTCAAGGATGTCTCGGAGCGGGTGCAGGACATTCTAAAAAGGGAGGGAGAACAGCCAGTTGTCGTGGTGCACATTGGTACCAACAATATAGGTAAAAAAAGGGATGAGGTCCTACGAAACGAATTTAAGGAGCTAGGAGCTAAATTAAAAAGTAGGACCTCAAAAGTAGTAATCTCGGGATTGCTACCAGTGCCACATGCTAGTCAGAGTAGGAATCGCAGGATAGCGCAGATGAATACGTGGCTTGAGCAGTGGTGCAGCAGGGAGGGATTCAAATTCCTGTCCCGCTATTTCTTCCTTAATGATAGCTTCAAGCATTTTCCCCACTACAGATGTTAAACTAACTGGCTGAGAGTTACCTGCCTTTTGTCTGCTCACTTTTTTAAACAGAGGCTTTACATTAGCTGCTTTCCAATCCGCTGGTACCTCCCCAAAGTCCAGAGAATTTTGGTAGATTATAACAAATGCATCTGCTATAACTTCCGCCATCTCTTTTAATACCCTGGGATGCATTTCATCAGGACCAGGGGACTTGTCTACCTTGAGTCCCATTAGCCTGTCCAGCACTAACCCCCTAGTGATAGTGATTGTCTCAAGGTCCTCCCTTCCCACATTCCCGTGACCAGCAATTTTTGGCATGGTTTTTGTGTCTTCCACTGTGAAGACCGAAGCAAAATAATTGTTTAAAGTCTCAGCCATTTCCACATTTCCCATTATTAAATCCCCCTTCTCATCTTCTAAGGGACCAACATTTACTTTAGTCACTCTCCGTTTTATATATCTGTAAAAGCTTTTACTATCTGTTTTTATGTTTTGCGCAAGTTTAACTTCGTAATCTATCTTTCCTTTCTTTATTGCTTTTTTGATCATTCTTTGCTGTGCAGCAGGGAGGGATTCAAATTCCTGGGGCATTGGAACCGGTTCTGGGGGAGGTGGGACCAGTACAAACCGGATGGTCTGCACCTGGGCAGGACCGGAACCAATGTCCTAGGGGGAGTGTTTGCTAGTGCTGTTGGGGAGGAGTTAAACTAATATGGCAGGGGGATGGGAACCAATGCAGGGAGACAGAGGGAAACAAAAAGGAGACAAAAGCAAAAGACAGAAAGGAGATGAGTAAAAGTGGAGGGCAGAGAAACCCAAGGCAAAAAACAAAAAGGGCCACCGAATGTAAAGGGGCTGCAGGAGGGGTCAAAACTAAAAATCATGGTTTAAAAACTAGGATTAAAACACTCTACCTAAATGCACGCAGCATTCAAAATAAAGGAAATGAGTTTACGGCACAAGTCATTATGATTTGGTGGCCATTACAGAAACATGGTTGCAGGGTGGCCAAGACTGGGAATTAAACATACAGGGGTATCTGATGATTCGGAAAGATCGGCAAGAAGGGAAAGGAGATGGGGTAGCTCTGTTAATAAAGGATGATATCAGGACAGTAGATCATGAGATGTTACCCACACCACCGCCAGAGAACGAGCAACAAGAACTATCAGCAGCATGCATAGTCCCTGCGGCCAGCCCAGACAAGCCGGAATCACCACAGGTGACAGAGACGCATGCCAAGGCCCAACAACCAGAGCCCCAACTGCGACGCTCCACGAGAGAGCATCGACCGCCTGAAAGACTGAATCTTTGACCCCATAAGACGTTGGGGGGAGGTGATGTCATGTATGTAACCTTCATGTAACTGCAATCTTCATGTAACAACACTGCATACTGTATACACCTAAGAAATGCACACCTTGACCACAGGGGGTGAACTTGTGGGAGACACTCCTCACCTGGTCAACCAGGTATATAAAGGGAGGTCCCACGCAGGGTCATCACTTCTTGGTCCTGGGAATAAAGGTTCGGGTCACAGAGCGACCTTGTCTGCAGAATGTGCCTCGTGTGAATTTATAGTAGTGTGTAAGGACATTACACCGGGGACGTTGCACACCGGTGCGAGGCTCCTGGGTGGTCCCGCTCAGCGCCACTGCAAAACCGGCACCAAATTTCCCAGCGGGGCGCTGGAAGCCGGCTGCCCAGGCGGCAATCCAAATGAAAATCCAACCCAATATGTTTTAGCGATGATGATTGAGGAATCGCTATTGGCCCAAGAATGCAGTGAAATTATTGCCAATATTGTCTTCAGCATGTTACTTTTAACCAATCTTGTAATCAAGTTAATGAACACATTGATGTTTTTGTTGAAACGAATGGGAACAGGGAAAGTATAGGTATGAAATGTTAAAACAAGGTCCCATCTATCTCTTTTGGTAGATCAGGTTCCAGGTTCCAGGGCAAGAGGAGCAGGGCGTTTGCCAGTATTCTGCCCAGCCTTCCTCGCATCAGACTATGGCCTATACTTCCCACTTTTGTGCAGATCGCCCAAAAATGAGCGATATTTCCAGCGTGGGCATTAAGTACGAGTTTTGCGATCGCCGGATTATCCCCCATTTTATAAACCCCAACTTTCCATTTTATAAAATGGACGTTACCACGAGCGATCTGAAATGGGCTTTAGCGTTAAATCTCTCTGACCTTCTGCCGTAAAGTGTCGCCATCCATAACAATGGCATGGCAATGATCGTTTCCCGCGTTTCAGGAGGTCAGAGGTCATCATTACATGCACAGAAGAGGAGAGAGAGAGAGAGGGAGCAGAGAGGAACTGAAAGCGTGTTAGGTGTGTTGTGTGCTTGTTTGACTGTTGTGGGAGGCAGGAGGGAGATGTACCAGCAGCAAAAAGACGTGTGAGCACAAAGAACATTGTTCCCACGCAGTTTTTGTTGAAAAAAAAATATTTAAAATGGAAGGGATGGAGCAGGCACCATAGCACACTATGGAGATGGAGGACGCTACTGAAAGCTGGTGGGAGAGGAACAATTGGGAGGACGCAAACAAGCGAGGAGATCCTCCGATGAGGCAAATGCCTCCCTCCTGCAGGAGGTGGAGTCACGCAGGGGTCAATTGACCCAGGGTGTGCGTGGGAAGCCCACCCCAAAGGTCTACCAAAAGATATGGGCCGACATAACCGAGATGGTGTTGTCGGCGACCAACAAGGTGCGTGAGGGCAACCAGTGCCACAAGCATGATGTAATCATGATTACATCTGTCGGTTATGTGTTGTATCAGTCTCTGTGACAGTACCTAGCAATGATCTCATGCAATGATCTCATGCCATGTCGTGCTGTTGTTGCCCTTTATAGAAGTAGCTTTCGAAGAATAGGGCTGAGCAGAGGCGAACGGGTGGGGGAGGGGGCCACCAGTCATCATCGACCTCACCGACATTGAGGAGCGAGTGCTGGCACTAGTGGGGAACCACCCCCGCTTGGTCACGCATGCAGCTGTAGAACCTGATGTGTTGCCATGTGAGTAAAGTATACACCATTGTGTGATGTAAAGTCAATAGATGCTGCACCAACTCATATCTGACCAATAATATATGATAGATGATTGATAAAAATGTTCTCTAAATAATGATGGCCTCATGAGAATCATTGAAATGCAGAATTTGGTGATGGTTATGAAATGTGATGGCTGTGATGATTTTGATACAGGTGGTGCTTTTGTTGTGCATGTACTATGTGTGGTGTTGGAATCACCTTGTGACCCTAGCACCCGCTTCTCCTCTAATAACCTCATTTATGTTTTGTCGCTCAGCCAGCAGCGCGGCCCCATGCAACACCACCGAGGCCAGAAGGTGGGGGCACGGGGCCGGACTCACCGGACGATCGGACATCTGGTACTGAGGAGCACCGATTCTCGCCTGTGGAGCTGCTGGGTGCCTTCTCCACAGATGAGAGCGCGGATTTCGAGGAGCCCCCATTGCCAAGTTCCATAATGCAGTCGACACCCTATATCTAGATATCTAGTGCTCCTGTGGCCATTCCCTCCTCCACCGTGGAGCTACCGGGCCCAAGCACTTTGCCGCAAGGCATCCGAGGTGTCTCCAGGATGGCGCCGACCCCGCGGAGGTTGGTTCGACGCACCAGGTATTGATCCACGAGCGGCAGATATGAGGGGGACATGATACACTTGTCCAGGAGGAATGTTGACATAGGTCAGCAGATGCTACAGACAATGGGGGGCATATCCCACCTGTGGCCAGCATTACTGCCACCATGACCGAGTACGTGCTGTGGATGGCGGAGGCCCTGGAGCTGATAGCCAGGAACACTGGTGGCAGAGGCTTCCCAGTGGTCCCAGAGCACGGCAAGTGCCTAACCCCCATTGCCAATGACACATGAGAGCCAGGAGGGAGATCTTGCTTCTGGCTTGGAGCACATTCCCACCTCGGGATCTTCCTCTCCCATATCCGTACAACCGGCGGTTCCTCCGTCATCCCCCCCTCCAATGAAGCAGTGCCTGAGGAGCTCCTCGGCCAGGTGGCTTGGAGTCAGGAGGGGATGGGGAAGGGGTAGAGATGGAGAGGAGAGCGGGGGAGGGTAAAGGAAAGCGAGGTGCATGGCCGCAGGAGTTGTCTTGGTCACAGTTTTTTTATGTTGTTGCTAGTTTGTTTGGAGGTTTGGGGGAAGGGGGGAGCGGGTACCTTGTTTTTTGGCAATGTTAATGTTGAAAATGTTAAACATTTAATGAATGATATAAATGTTAGAAATTTGTTGTGGGGTGGGGTGGGGTGTTTTTTACAGTTGTAATTATGATTTCATACAAATGTTCTCATTCAATGTTTTTATTGAACATAGTGTGCAAAATTAAAGCACATGGGATTGGGGGTAGTGTGCTGACATGGATAGAGAACTGGTTGGCAGACAGGAAGCAAAGAGTAAGAATAAATGGGTCCTTTTCAGAATAGCAGGCAGTGACTAGTGGGGTACCGCAAGGTTCAGTGCTGGGACCCCAGCTATTTACAATACACATTAATGATTTAGACGAAGGAATTGAATGTAATATCTCCAAGTTTGCAGATGACACTAAGCTGGGTGACGGTGTGAGCTGTGAGGAGGATGCTAAGAGGCTGCAATGTGACTTGGACAGGTTAGGTGAGTGGGCAAATGCATGGCAGATGCAGTATAATGCAGATAAATGTGAGGTTATCCACTTTGATGACAAGAACAGGAAGGCAGAATATTATCTGAATGGTAACAGATTAGGAAAAGGGGAGGTGCAACGAGACCTGGGTGTCATGGTACAAATGTCATTGAAAGTTGGCATGCAGGTACAGCAGGCGGTGAAGAAGGCAAATGGCATGTTGGCCTTCATAGCTAGAGGATTTGAGTATAGGAGCAGAAATATCTTATTGCAGCTGTACAGGGCCTTGGTGAGGCCACACCTTAAATATTGTGTATAGTTTTGATCTCATAATCTGAGGAAGAATATTCTTGCTATTGAGGGAGTACAGTGAAGGTTCACCAGACTGATTCCCAGGATGGCAGGACTGACATATGAAGAAAGACTGGATCGACGAGGCTTATATTCACTGGAATTTAGAAGAATGAGAGGGGATCTCATAGAAACATATAAAATTCTGATGGGATTGGACAGATTAGATGCAGAAAGAATGTTCCCGATGTTGGGGAAGTCCAGAACCAGGGTGTCACAGTCTAAGGATAAGGGGTAAGCCATTTAAGACCGAGATGAGGAGAAACTTCTTCACTCAGAAAATTGTGAACCAGTGGCATTCTCCACCACAGAAAGTTGTTGAGGCCAGATATATTCAAAAGGTAGTTAGATGTGGCCCTTACTGCTAAAGGGATCAAGGGGTATGGAGAGAAAGCAGGAATGGGGTACTGAAGTTGCATGATCAGCCATGATGATATTGAATGGTGGTGCAGGCTCGAAGGGCCGAATGGCCTACTCCTGCATCGATTTTCTATGTTTCTATGCTGCGCATTGTCTCAGATAGCTGCACCGTTACACACTGATGATTCCTTAACATGAAAGGGGATAATTAAACTTAACTTGAATCAACTTAAACTTAAACTGTCACCAAGGTAATGCACACCATTCATGTATGAGCTGCAGACACAGCAGTCTTGCAGCTTTGTAATTACCACCAACGTTATTTCAAACAAAGCGCTCATTTATGAGCTGCTGACATAAGAGTCTTGCAGCTATGTAGCCACCACGGGCCCTTTCCTGCGGTCTACAGGGGGGCGGGGGCATGGTTGCATCGTCAGCCTGATTGTGTAGCCCGAGGTCAGCGTCCACCTCCTCATCCTCCTCTTCCTCTCTCTCCTGAGCTAGACTGGCAGTCCCTTCTGGCAATTCTTGTCGCCTCCTGATAGCATGCAGCACACCACCACGAATTGAGCCACCTGCTCAGGGTGGTATTGCAGCTGCCTCTTGAGTGATCCAGGCAAATAAAGCACTGCTTAATCAATCCAATCGTTATCTCAACGATACTGCATGTAGCTCTATGGCTCTCGTTGTATCGCTTCTCGGCTTCGGTGTGGGTGTTACGCTGGGGGATCATATACTTTGTCACCAAGCATCCAGCATTGACCTTGTGGCTGACTGGTAAACATGTCAGATACAGCGCTCTCATGCAGGATGTGAGCATCATGGATGCTGCCTGGAAATTTTGCATTCACTGCCATTATAATTTGCTGGTGGTCAACAACGAGTTGCACATTCAAGGAGTGGAATCCCTTTCGGTTCTGAAAAACCTCTGCATCCTGAAATGTTGCCGCATGGCGACGTGCGTACAGTCTATTGCTCCCTGCACCTTGCACCTTGGGGAAGTTTGCAATTCTGGAGAAGCCTGGCGCCTTCTCAGTCTGTGCCTCCCTGGTCACAGGGAAGCTGATAAAGTCCATCCTGCATTAGTAAAGGGCTTCAATGACCTTCATTGGGCTTCGAATGCAGTAATGTGTGGCATGCTGAGATATGGTACAAATGTTGCTGGCTGAGGCCTAAAAGGAACCTGATGCATAGAAGGAAACTGCCGCAGTGACCTTGACCTCGACAGACAGTGCGGTCATGATGGTGCTGGCAGGCTGCACATCTCCCTTGATGAGCTGGCGTATCTCACTGATAACCTCTTTCCGGAAGCGCAGTCTCCTAAGGCACGTGTTATCGGACAAATTCAGGTAAGACCACTTCTCTCTGTTAGTGCGTGGGGTGTAAGGTCGGTCCTCCTCAGCAATCTGTCACGTCTTAGATTGGGCAAGTAACGCTCAGCGATATAATGGCCGTTGGCTTCGCCGATTTTGATCTTTATGCCAAAAAAAAGTGGGTGGGTGATATTATTATTTCGCGCCATTAAGTACATGCCGAAAGTAACGCTGGCCGATAAGTGAGCAATAATTGGGCATTAGTTTCCATTTTGTGCCTAAATGGGCGACATCAGCGCATTATACCTCATCTCAGCATTAAAATGGACATTAAGTGGGCAGTATCGATCCAAAACAAGTGGAAAGTCTAGCCCCAAATCACCAAACAAAAACAGATTAATTGCTGTTTGCGGGACATTTCTGGCACAGAATGGATGATGTATTTGCCTACGCATGAGCCATTGTTCTTCAAAAGTAATTCACTGTGGGATTTTGCAACATGATAACAAGGCAATATTTTTTTACACAGCGAGTTGTTATGATCTAGAATTCTCTGCCTGAAATGGTGGCTGGACAATTTTAGTACTAACTTTCAAAAGATTATTGGATATATACTTGAAGGGAAGAAATTTACATGGCTTTAGAGACAGGGCAGGGGATTAATTGGCTAGCTCTACCAAAGAGCCGGCATAAACACAATGGGCCGAATGGCTTCCTTCTGTGCTGTATCATTCTATGATGAGGAGTTACATAAATACAGGTTTAAAAAAAAATTATCTGAACTTACCAGTAGCAGTAATAATGTCGCACTGCGGGCTTCCAGGTTATCTACATTTCTCTCTCTCTGATGTTAATCATATCACTGACTCTCAGGAATGAGGAACTGGCTGGATTGGTGGCCAGCAGTGAAACAAATTTTGTCTTGCTCATCCCTAGGCCTTCCGGGATGAAGATCATGCTCCCAAGGGAAATCAGGGATAGTATTAAAGCCAAGGAAGTGGCATACAAATTGGCCAGAAATAGCAGCGAACCTGGGGACTGGGAGAAATTTAGAACTCAGCAGAGGAGGACAAAGGGTTTGATTAGGGCAGGGAAAATGGAGTATGGGAAGAAGCTTGCAGGGAACATTAAGACGGATTGCAAAAGTTTCTATAGATATGTAAAGAGAAAAAGGTTAGTAAAGACAAACGTAGGTCCCCTGCAGTCAGAATCAGGGGAAGTCATAACGGGGAACAAAGAAATGGCGGACCAATTGAACAAGTACTTTGGTTCGGTATTCACGAAGGAGGACACGAACAACCTTCCGGTTATAAAAGGGGTCGGGGGGTCTAGTAAGGAGGAGGAACTGAGGGAAATCCTTATTAGCCGGGAAATTGTGTTGGGGAAATTGATGGGATTGAAGGCCGATAAATCCCCAGGGCCTGATGGACTGCATCCCAGAGTACTTAAGGAGGTGGCCTTGGAAATAGTGGATGCGTTGACAGTCATTTTCCAACATTCCATAGACTCTGGATCAGTTCCTATAGAGTGGAGGGCAGCCAATGTAACCCCACTTTTTAAAAAAGGAGGGAGAGAGAAAACAGGGAATTATAGACCGGTCAGCCTGACATCGGTAGTGGGTAAAATGATGGAATCAATTATTAAGGATGTCATAGCAGTGCATTTGGAAAGAGGTGACATGATAGGTCCAAGTCAGCATGGATTTGTGAAAGGGAAATCATGCTTGACAAATCTTCTGGAATTTTTTGAGGATGTTTCCAGTAGAGTGGATAAGGGAGAACCAGTTGATGTGGTATATTTGGACTTTCAGAAGGCGTTCGACAAGGTCCCACACAAGAGATTGATGTGCAAAGTTAGAGCACATGGGATTGGGGGTAGTGTACTGACATGGTTTGAGAACTGGTTGTCAGACAGGAAGCAAAGAGTAGGAGTAAATGGGTACTTTTCAGAATGGCAGGCAGTGACTAGTGGGGTACCGCAAGGTTCTGTGCTGGGGCCCCAGCTGTTTACACTGTACATTAATTATTTAGATGAGGGGATTAAATGTAGTATCTCCAAATTTGCGGATGACACTAAGTTGGGTGGCAGTGTGAGCTGCGAGGAGGATGCTGTGAGGCTGCAGAGCGACTTGGATAGGTTAGGTGAGTGGGCAAATGCATGGCAGATGAAGTATAATGTGGATAAATGTGAGGTTATCCACTTTGGTGGTAAAAACAGAGAGACAGACTATTATCTGAATGGTGACAGATTAGGAAAAGGGGAGGTGCAAAGAGACCTGGGTGTCATGGTACATCAGTCATTGAAGGTTGGCATGCAGGTGCAGCAGGCGGTTAAGAAAGCAAATGGCATGTTGGCCTTCATAGCAAGGGGATTTGAGTACAGGGGCAGGGAGGTGTTGCTACAGTTGTACAGGGCATTGGTGAGGCCACACCTGGAGTATTGTGTACAGTTTTGGTCTCCTAACCTGAGGAAGGACATTCTTGCTATTGAGGGAGTGCAGCGAAGGTTCACCAGACTGATTCCCGGGATGGCGGGACTGACCTATCAAGAAAGACTGGATCAACTGGGCTTGTATTCACTGGAGTTCAGAAGAATGAGAGGGGACCTCATAGAAACATTTAAAATTCTGACGGGGTTAGACAGGTTAGATGCAGGAAGAATGTTCCCAATGTTGGGGAAGTCCAGAACCAGAGGTCACAGTCTAAGGATAAGGGGTAAGCCATTTAGGACCGAGATGCGGAGGAACTTCTTCACCCA
Source organism: Pristiophorus japonicus (assembly GCF_044704955.1). Lineage (NCBI taxonomy): Eukaryota > Metazoa > Chordata > Chondrichthyes > Pristiophoridae > Pristiophorus > Pristiophorus japonicus. The sequence goes on from NC_091987.1 coordinate 2,019,570, forward strand.
GAGAGTGGTGAACCTGTGGAATTCTCTACCACAGAAAGTTGTTGAGGCCAATTCACTAAATATATTCAAAAAGGAGTTAGATGAGGTCCTTACTACTCGGGGGATCAAGGGGTATGGCGAGAAAGCAGGAATGGGGTACTGAAGTTGAATGTTCAGCCATGAACTCATTGAATGGTGGTGCAGGTTAGAAGGGCCGAATGGCCGACTCCTGCACCTATTTTCTATGTTTCTATGTTTCTATGTAAGAAACTAGATAGGTAGAGCTGTCATGTATATAACCTCTATGTAACACCACTGCAATACTGTATATACTTAAGCAATGCACACCTTGACCACAGCGGGTGAACTTGTGGGAGACACTCCTCACCTGGTCATCCAGGTATATAAAGGGAGGTCCCATGCAGGGTCATCACTTCTTAGTCCTGTGAATAAAGGTTCAGGTCACAGAGTGACCTTGATAAATAATGTGCCTCGTGTGGGTTTTGTGCCATTGAGTTAGGACATTACAACAGCAATCTATAGGCCTCTACCATAGTTCTTTTGAGGCAGTGCCTCGGAGGTTTAGAGACAATTGACATTTCTCCTCTTCTTCCCTCCATGGGGGAAAGCCCTTGCAATTTAATTCAGAGAAGTGTGAGGTGATGCACTTTGGGAGGGCTAATAAGGAATGGATATACATATTAAAGGGTGGGCCACTTAATAGTGTAGATGAACAAAGGGACCTTGGAGTGCTTGTCCACAGATCCCTGAAAGTTGCAGGCCAGGTGGCATCGAATATAAGAGCAGGGAGATTATGCTTAAATTGTGTAATACTTTGGTTAGGCCACAACTGGAGTACTGCGTGCAGTTCTGGTCACCGTATTATAGGAAGGACGTGATTGCAATAGAGAGGGTACAAAGGAGATTTACTAGGATGCTGCCTGGAATGGAGAATCTTAGCTGTGAAGACAAATTGGATAGGCTGGGTTTATTCTCATTGGAACAGAGGAGGTTGAGAGGAGATCTCATTGAGGTGTCCAGAATATTGAGGGGCCTGGACATAGTAGATAGTAAGGGTCCATTTCCATTGGTGGAGGGGGCTATTATGAGGGGGCATAGTTTTAAGCTGATTGGTGGAAGGTTTAGAGGGGATTTGAGGGGGGGTTCTTTACACAGAGGGTTGTGGGGATCTGGAACTCGCTGCCTGGAAGAGTGGTGGATGCAGAAACCCTCACCACTTTTAAGAGATGGTTGGATGGGCACTTAAAGTGCAGAAACCTGCAGGGCTACGGACCTAGAGCTGGTAATTGGGATTAGACTGGATGATCTTTTGTTGAACGGCGCAGATATAATGGTAAGTTCTGCAGGGAATAGAATACGGCCAGGGTGTGATCTCCTGGACTAGTGTCGATTGCCTGGATGGGTCGGAGAGGAATTTTCCCAGATTTTTTCTCCCTAATTTGGCCTGGGTTTTTATCTGGTTTTTGCCTTTCCCAGGAGATCACATGGCTCCGGTTGGGGTGGAGTGTAGAATGTTTCAGTATAAGGGGTGTCGCAGTTGTGTGGGACGGACTGGTTGGGCTGGGTGCTCTTTGCCTTTCCATCATTGTTCATAGGTTTATATGTAACCTTCAGGGCTGCTGACCGAGGGCCGTGTGACTCTTTGTCGGCCAGTGCGGACACGATGGGCCAGAATGGCCTCCTACTGCGCTGTAAATTTCTATGTTTCTATGTTTCTATGCTTACACTCAGAACCTCATCTCAGTTGCAAAGGTAAAACTGGGAACTTGCCACCTTTGGGGGATGACTGGTTTGAATTCATTGTTCGATTGCTGCAGGCAAAGCATAATTCCAGCATTTCTATAGTGGCACCGCAATATTTTTTGAAGAAAGGCATGCAGCTGTAGCTGTCTTTCTATAATTGTTATATCATCATCATCATCATAGGCAGTCCCTCGGAATCGAGGAAGACTTGCTTCCACTCTTAAAATGAGTCCTTAGGTGGCTGAACAGTCCAATGCGAGAACCACAGTCCCTGTCACAGGTGGGACAGATAGTCGTTGAGGGAACGGGTGGGTGGGACTGGTTTGCCACACGCTCTTTCTGCTGCCTGCGCTTGATTTCTGCATGCTCTCAGTGATGAGACTCGAGGTGCTCAGCGTCCTCCCGGATGCACTTCCTCCACCTCGGGACTCCCAGGTGTCAGTGGGGATGTTGCACATTATCAGGGAGGCTTTGAGGGTGTCCTTGTCACGTTTCCTCTCCCCAGCTTTGACACGTTTGCTGTGAAGGAGTTCGGAGTATAGGTACAGCGGGAGCACCAACCGAGAATCATGGTAGGCCACTCAAACCTTTGTTTCTTTATTTTCCTTTCATCTTGTCTTTATTGAAGATTAAAGTGAGTGTACCTTACTTGACGACAATGACTGCTCGCTCAATGCAAAGTGTATCAACATAGAAGGGTCCTACACCTGTCGCTGCTCTGACAGGTTTGTGGATGTAAATCCAGCTCAATCTGGCAGAAATTGCAGAGGTTAAACGAGTCTTTATTAACTATTTTTAATGGCTGTTTAATTTAATTTGTTCGGATTATTTATAGTTTGCCTTCATATTTTCAATCTCTCTTTAGGATAGGAACATAGGAACAGGAATAGGGAATTCACCTTATCGAGCCTGTTCCGCCATTCAATGAGATCATGGCTGATCTGTACCTCAACTCCATTTACCCTGCCTGGTTCCATATCCCTTAATACCCTTACCTAATAATCTCAGTTGCAATCTCAGTTTTAACATTTTCAGTTGACCTAACAGCTTTTTTTGGGGGGTTGTGGGGAGTTCTAGATTTTCAGAACCCTTTGTGTGAAGCATTGTCTCCTGATATCACCTCTGAATGATCGAGATTTAACTTTAAGTTTATGCCTCCTTGTTCTGTATTCCTCCACCAGAGGAAATTGTTTCTTTAGCTACCCTATTAAGGATTTGACACTAAATGTCATTCCCTGATCTGCCAAACATCTCCCAGAGGTCCTTGACTTTCTTATAACCAGCTGCTGAGGTAACTAGGCTACATCTGTCCTCAGTGGGGAAAACAATTCAACCAATATAATTAACTTTTCTCTTATCTGTGAGGTACTTATCTCCTTTCTGATTGTGATCGGTTAAACATTGGCCATTCCACCAAAAGTATTTTTCTCGGCAATTCAGTCATCGTGACCTTTCCCCCACCCGCCCCACCCCCGAGTGAAGCTCAGCCCCAATCTTCTGCCACCCAGCAGGATAGGCTCATGCGCAAAGGAGGCCAATAAAAGACGACCAGGTCCATCAGTGCTCAACCTGCCCACGAGATGGTGCAACCCTTATGCACCAACCTCCCCAAATGCTAAGCAATGTTAAACATCTCCAGAAAATCTCAGGAACACTGGGAAATGCCTTCCCGATCCATAGGCCAAACAAGCAAGCTCTGGGAGACACATGACACAACACTAGCCAAACTTAATTAACCCGTGGACACCCTCTCTCCCAGTTCATCCTAATATCCATCTTCCTATCATCCATCTCACACTATGGGAGACCTATAATTATCTATCTAAAAAAAAACACTCTGTTACACCTCATGTCACACAATAACACGTGTAAATTTCTGTTGAACTTTTATAGAGAAAAAAATGGAAACCAGTCTTTTCCAATGCACTGAGAAACTTCTCTAGCAGAAGAAAATAGCTTCATAAATCAAATGGAAGAAAGCGAGTCCAGTCTGACCTCTAATTGACCTGAGTCTGTTTAAGAGTAACTAGCCCCTAACTAACCAGGCCAGCAAAGCAATTGTGCCTGTGGCCTTAAAGGGACACACTGGGATAGAAATTCAGCTTGGGCAGAAGTGCATATCACATTGGCTGCCTGTTATACATCCCGAACGATATTCAGTCCCTTCGAAGCCCAAGTCGAATATTATCCCACTATGCTGTGACTATAGGCCACCTATCGGACAGAAGAGAAGAAAGGACAAAGCTCCTAAGGGAAAACAGAGCAAAGTAGCTTAGGAAGATCCAAGCATTTTGAAACCAGGCAACTATTAGAACATCAACGAATCCAATGGCCAGACAACCCATCAAAGCTCACTGTTCAGAGTCCATATATAATTATTATAACATAGGCTCGGCCTCTCATCTGTTGTTCCTCTACTTCCCCTGTAGAAATATGAGTGCTGGAAGTGTAAGGATTGTGAGTCTGTTTCTCTGTGAGCCCACTGTGCATAATCAAGCAGGCAACTGACATCATACTGAAACTTTCCTGGTAAAATATGTCCTCTGAATATAATGGTGTCTCTTATCGTACACTGTCACTCATGCCATGGTTATGTTATTCAGTCTTTATTTCCCACCCGACCCACTGCCCCCCGCACCCCCCCACCTCACCTGCCCGCCTCCCCGAAAAAGAATTCTTCTAATTTTCTCTCATCTCTAAAACCACTGACTCACCCTCGAATGATACACCACAAAATGATGCCATTCAGCCCATCGCTCCTATCTCCTGTGCGGGCTCTTTGAAAGAGCTATCCAATTAGTCCCACTCTGTTCTGCAGTTTCTAACCGCTACCATGATTTACCGCTCATGTAGCCATTCTTCATGTGTGGGCCTAGAGAATGATGCTAAGCAGCCTATTTATTCATGGTGGGCATCACAATTAGCTGACCTTGTGCTTATCTGACATCCGCACATGTGAACATTTCACAAAGATCATTGGTTGGGGGAATTGTGGTTCAGTTTATCCCCTTTCTAGCAGGAGCATTGAGGCCAGCTGAGGCATCTCTCAGCTGAGATGAGCTCAGTGAACACAGACAGCCTCTTCGGTATTTTAAAAGCCAGGACTATGTCCCGTCTCAATCGATCTTGCTTGATTAAGAACAAATCCAGTTCTGTTAGCCAACATCCTAATGTATAATTTTGATCCTTCCAACATTCCTTGATACTCATCTCTGGACCCTTTTCGATACATCATTTGCTTTGAACTCGTACTGCGTGTTTAAAAAATTCAGTTACGGGATGTGGGTGTCGCTGGCAAGGCCAAACATTTATTGCCCATCCCTAATTACCCTCGGGAAGGTGATGGTGAGCTGCCTTCTTGAACCACTCTGGTCCATGGGGTGAAGGTACTCCCATTGTGCTGTTAGGGAGGGAGTCCCAGGATTTAGATTCAGCGACAATGAGGAACGGCGATATATTTCCAAGTCAGGATGGAGTGACTTGGAGGGAAACTTGCGAGTGGTGATGTTCCCATGCACCTGCCCTTGTCATTCTAGGTGTTGAGGTCTCGGGTTTGGGAGGTGATACAGTGCTTGGATGAAATTCCTTTGTGCGATATTTTAATGAAGATGTTAACCCTTGGACAGAGAATTTCATTCACATTGGTTTATGCGTTTGCTACTCATTGCAAATGTGCATTCAGGCTTGTGTCTTTTGAAGATAAGATGACACATATTTTAAATGTGTTTTTTACCGCAATAATTAACCATTAATTATGGGCCAAGGTGGATATATGGAGTTAGGTCGCAGATCAGCCATGATCTCATTGAATGGCGGAAGAGGCTCAAGGGGCTAAATGGCCTCCTCCTGTTCCTACGGTTCCTGCACCTATATCCTTTTATTCCCCCTTTCCTTCAATGGCCTGTCTAACTTTTTCTTAAAGGTCTTTGCTTCAATCACTAAACTCTGGTACTGTATTTCACACCCTCATAGCCCTCTGTACACAAAATCAGTTTCTCCTGCTCTTTGCCCTGAATCTCTTGTATTTAATCTTCTATCTGTGTCCTCTTGTTCTAAACCTTTCATCGCTGGAAACAGTCCGTTTGTATCTACTTTGTCCTATTCCTTCATAGTTTTAAAATAGTGGACAAGGGAATTTCATCCAAACACTACATCACTACTAATACCATGCAGAGTGAGTTAAAGACAAATTATATATTGGAAAGGGGGGTCAGAGATGAGCAACAAGGAAAGTTGGAAGTTGGTTCACAAAAATCTATCAACGCCAGATTTAAAATGAATAATTGATCGAGCATCAATTGCTGCTTGTGGAAGAGAATTCTAAACTTCTATCACCCTTTGTGTGTCGGTGTTTCCTAACTTTAGTCCTGAAAGGCCTGGCTCTAATTTTTGTACAATGTCCCCTAGTCCCAGACTCCCCAAGCAGCAGAAATAGTTCCTCTATATCTTCCCTATTAGTTCCCCTTAATATCTTCAAAACCTTGATAAAATCACCCCATAATCTTCTAAATTCCAGGGAATATAACCGTGTAATCTCTCCTAGAGTCCAGGTGTCATTCTGTAAATGATAACTGGACTCCAAGGGCGGGCACCTAGGACTGGGACTGTTGCTTGTGTGGGGGATTAAACACTAATACGGTCAGCCTGTTCCTACGTAATTAAACTAAGCGTGAAGTTGAAAGGAGAGCACTATAAATATCTCAGCTGAACATTCTTGGTCTTCTGTCAACCTTCAATGTACAGATCCGTTGGTGGCCAGAACAACTGTAGAAGCAGCTTCCCAATCAATCATGGTAAGCTGCAACCTTCATGAGATCTCAGTCATAATGGAACGATCATTTCTGGAAGAGAAGCAAATACCAGCATCTTCTCTATATCTGGGGAACTTGCAGTGCAACGGGAGCATTGGTAATTTGACCCATGTTGCCCTCAAAGTCGGGTGGACTGAGTGCGGAACTCAAATATCAAACGTAAGATCCCAAATTATTTAATTATTAAACTCCTTGCTGTATTTTTATTTGCACGCATTTTGAAATCTGACTTTCTGAGTAAACTACAACCTGCCTTGAAGACTTCAGTTGAGCAGCATTGCAATTGGCTGAGACATTCTCAAGCTCAGGAAGGGAAAGGCATCCAAAGTTTCTGTTCTTCAGTGACACCTGGTGGAAAGGTGTGGATTATATTCAGATAGGGTCAGCAACAGGCTCAGCTCCCCCACAGGCTGTCAACCTTCAGCGAGGGCCCCTCTCATGCAAGGAAAGTGTCCACTTGGGCAAGTGACTGGAGAGCACAGTTGTCCCTGGAGCCGAGTCTCAGATGCATTGCTGCCAAATAGGAGGGAACAATAAAAGCTTAAAAACAAATTGTTGCTGGCTTGATATGTGTGCAAATGTTTTCCTATCATTATTCTGGCCCCAGAACTGAGAGGCCTTGCAAGTAACCTCCTCCAGCCCTACAGCCATGTGAGATTTCTGCACTCCTCCAATCCTGCCCTCTTGCGCATCCCTGATTTTTATCGCTCCACCAAGCTCTGGAATTCCCTCCCTAAAGCTCCCCGCCTCTCTACTTTTCCCTCCTCATTTAGGGCACCCCTTAAAACATGCCTCTTTGACCAAGCTTTTGGTCAACTTGTCCAAATATCTCCTTATGTGGCTTTGGTGTCAAATTCTGCTTGATAATGCTCCTGTAAAGCGCCTTGCGATGTTTTACCACATTAAAGGTGCTATATAAATGCAAATTGTTGCTGTTGTATATGTTGACAAGTGCTTGATGGCTATGTTTACTCATTCCAGAACGAGACTCACACAGTAGTGAAAACAACACTCAGTAACATCCCATCCTCCAGCACAGTCTCTGCTAGTGCTATCCTCAAGGTCCCTGTGAATTGTACATTTGACAACAGCCTCTTGTTCACTGCTGGCTACACTCCAAATGGGTAAGGTGTCCTGTTTCAGTGCGGTTTGAGGGACTTAGTGCTAAGCTAGGCCTGTCTGTCGGCCTGCGTGTCATGAGACTGAATTGATATCGGAAAACAAACTCTAAAATCTTACCTCTTTTGTTAACTTTGGGGAATGAAGGATAATATATATATGGAACATTACTTAAATTCAAAGAGTGATAGAGATAGGAACACTGGAGATCTTCAAAAAAATTCAGATTTTATGAGGGGTTACGAGATAAATTACACAGAATTTTCAGCATTTAGCCAGGCCATTTGGCCCAACTGGTTGATGCCGGTGTTCATGCTCCACACGAGTCTCCTCCCACCTTACTTCATCTCACTGTATCAACATAAACAGTTGCCTTTTCCTCAGGGATGGGTTCACTGCGAGCAGAGAGTCTGGGTCAGCCTTTTGCCTACCACCTTGATGTCACCATGACCCTAACCCACCGTCCTGAGCCAGGGCTGGTTAGTTAAGCCGGGTGGTCTTCTGGAGGGATCCCTGCCATCGAGAAGAAGGGTTTGATGATTCCTGATGGTGATAGCAGGGGTGGGATGTAGTGGGGGGTCTCTCCGGCCCACTTCTCTGCATTTTCTGCCGCAATACTGCTGGATTTTAGGTGGCACATAGTGGAGGGAAATCCAGCCCCAATTGTGCAATCGACTTTTTGAAACCTGAAATGAATTTAACTGTTGCAATTCGATATTTAAATAATTTCTTTATATCCACTATTCTTTGCTCTTTCTGTTAATACCTGTACTGATAAACATTTTAAGGTGCTTAATGCTCCAGTGTGGGTGATTCACACTGGAAATATTCCTGCTTCCCACCACAATGAGGGGAAAACTTAATTTTAAACCTCAAATTGCACCCCTCATCCCCATGAATGAATGTTGTCACTTCTTTATCTCCATGTCTTGGGAGTCACAGAAGCCCAAAATTTGCGTCTGCAGACTTATATCATAACTTCCTTTGTCCTACTCACTTGACATGCTGTCCAATCTGCAGTGACTAGTGCCAATAGCTGGTCACACAGTAGTAGATGTTACAAAGTTACAGGGTAGGTATGAATGAGGTAGACTATTTGCCCCATCTGAGCTCATCCATAGAATCATAGAAATTTACAGCACACAATGAGGCCATTTGGCCCATTGTGTCCGTGCCGGCCATGAAAGAGCTATCCAGCCTAATCCAGCTCTTGGTCCGTAGCCCAGTAGGTTACGACACTTCAAGTGAATATCCAATTACTTTTCAAATGCCTTTCAGGCGGTGAGTTCCAGAACCCCAACATCCTCTGGGTGAAACAATTTCTCCCCAAATCCCCTCTAAAACACCTACCATTTACTTTAAATCTATGCCACCTGGTTATTGCTAAGGGGAATAGGTCCTTCCTATCCACTCTATCTAGGCCCCTCATAATTTTATACACCTCAATTAGGTCTCCCCTCAGCCTCTTCTGTTCCAAAGAAAACAACCCCAGCCCATCCAATCTTTCATCATTAATAAAATTCTCCAGTCAAGGCAACATCCTTGTAAATCTCCTCTGTACCCTCTCTAGTGCAATCACATCCTTCCTGTAAAATGGTGACCAAAACTGCATGCAGTACTCTAGCTGTAGCCTAATCACTGTTTTATACAGTTCAAGTATAGCCTCCCTGCTCTTATATTCTATGCCTCGGCTAATAAAGGCAAATATCCATGCAAAAGAACACTACATTTCAATATCTAACTATGTTTTAAATGTCTCCAGATTTTATTTGCCTCCGGTATGCCACCGAGAAATGTATTCCACATGCTGATCACTCTTTACATCGATTTACATGCAGATTATAACACAGAAACAGGCTGTTCAGTCCAACTAGTCTATGTTGGTGTTTATCCTCCGTACGAGCAGTAGACTTAATCCCACTTGCCCACTCTGTTGCCAAACCCCTTCATCCCCCATTCCTTCAACCACCTGTCTAACTGATTCTTAAACGTAACATGGTCCCTGCTTCAACCACTAACGATGGTAATGCAATCTACAGCCTCACAGCCCTCTGTGTAAAACCTTTCACCTGCTCTCTGTCCTAAATCTCTTACACTTCATCTTGTATCATTGCCCCCTCATTCTAAATCCTTCAACCACTGGAAACTGTCTGTCTCTCTCAACTCCATTCATCATTTTAAATATCTCCGTAAGCACTTGAAGAAAAACCTTCTGAATCAGGGCTAAGTTTGCCTTTTTCCAGTTTGGACCTGTGCCTCCTTGTCCTACTGGTCCTGTTTAAGATAGCTGTGTTTATTCATTACTCTAAAGTAGAACAGCTTCTGTTGTAGGACTTCAGATGCTAAGTTATTTTAACAGGTCAACTATTTTGTTTCAAAGATGAATAGGATCAGCTTAGAAGGAATAGGAAACTACGTGGCCAATATTGAGACCTTCAGTGGAAACCATGCACTGTCGAAATACCCTATTTTAACACCTGGAGATGAAGGGCCCGTTTTTCGCGCCACAAAGTGCGCCTAAAAAATACTTACCTATTCTCCGGCTCCCTGCAGGTCCTCTGGCCCTCGGCGCGGCGCAGCACGAGCTGTCGGGGGCGGAGCCAGGTCCCTGCGCTGAAAACAGTGCCGGGACCTCTGCACATGCGCGCTACAGTGAGCACGCAAGTGCAGTAGCTCCAGGCGGCCAAAATTGTGGGAGGGGCCCGAAGCACGCAGCCCCTAGCCCTGGCCGAATGGCCTCACTTGGGCTGCGTGAATAAGGCTCCTCCCACCCGACCGGACCTGACCCGACCCCCGCGCTCCCCATCCCGCCCAGGCGACTCGACCTCTGCTTCCCCCCGCCCCCCCCCCCTCCCCGGAGACCCAACCTCCGCTCCCCCCCCCGACCCGACCTGACCTCTGCGCCCCCTCCTGCGACTCTCCCTCCCCCCCCTCCCCGCTACTCTCCCTCCCCCCCGCGACTCTCCCTTCCCCCCCACCCCGGACCTCTATGACTCTTCCCCCCACACCCCCCCCGCCCCCCCGGACCTCCCCCGAGATCCAACGCCACCTACCTGTAAATCCAGCCTGAAGTCTTGGGCCCAGCCATTCAGCCTCCATCCTCTCACCCTTCTCCCCCTCTCCCCCTCTCTCTCCCCCCTTCTCCCCCTCCCTCTCCCCCCTTCTCCTCCCCTCCCCCTCCCTCTCCCCCCTTCTCCTCCCCTCCCTCTCCCCCTTCTCCTCCCCTCCCTCTCCCCCTTCTCCTCCCCTCCCTCTCCCCCTTCTCCTCCCCTCCCTCTCCCCCTTTCTCCTCCTCTCCCTCTCCCCCTTTCTCCTCCTCTCCCCCTCCCACTTTCCCCCCCTTCTCCTCCTCTCCCCCTTCTCCTCCTCTCCCCCCTCCCCCTCCCTCCCCTCTCCCCCCATCTCACCCCCTCCCTCTCCCCTTCTCCTCCCCTCCCTCTCCCCCTTCTCCTCCCCTCCCTCTCCCCCCCTTCTCCTCCTCTCCCCCCCTTCTCTTCCTCTCCCCCCTCCCCCTCCCCTCTCCCTCCCCCTCCCACCCCCCTTCTCCCCCTCCTCTCCCCCCCCTCCCACCTCCCTTCTCCCCCTCCCCCTTTCCCCCCTCCCCCTTCCACCCACCTTCTCCCCCTCCCCTCGCTGTCAGAAACACAGACACTGATAGAGAGAGAGTGAGAGACACTGACAGAGACACACTGGGGGGGCCGTCCCAGCACGCTGTTGGAGGACTCCCGGTGCTGCAGTTGGTAAATAGAAAATCTTTTATTTATTGATTTAAAAAAAAAAATTTTAATTAATTTTTTGGGTTGATTTATTGGTTGATTTATTGATGTTTTTATCATTTATTATTGATGATGGCTCTTTATTTGTAAAACTGAAGTGTTTAATGTTTGTAAACTTCCCTTTAAACCCTAGCACCCCCTCCCCCCATTCCCTACGCCTGATTTGTAACCTACGCCTGATTTTCTAAAGTGTAGACAAGGTTTTTTCGAACGTACAAAAATCTTCACTTACTCCATTCTAAGTTAGTTTGGAGTAAGTTTTCACTGCCGAAACTTTGAAAACAGGCGTAAGTGGCCGGACACGCCCCCTTTTGAAAAATAAATTCTGTTCCAAAGTGAAACTGTTCTAACTGACTAGAACTGGAGCAAACTAAATGCCGAGAATTAAAATTTCTAAGATACTCCATTCTAAACCGGTTGCTCCAAAAAAACAGGAGCAACTCAGGCCGAAACTTGGCCCCGAAGTGTCCATTCAAGTATCAATTGATACATCAGATAGCAGAGCCAAGCTGATCCTTGCAGAGTGCTGGGCAACACCAAGCAACAATTCAACCAGTGATGCTTCATACACTATAATCAAAACCAGGTAAGAGATGGATGACCAAAAGTGTATGAAGGATGATGGAAAACTTAGTTTAGTTGGTCAATGAGGGGCTCAAATTAATTCATGATTTTGCACGTAAACTATGAAGGTCCTTCTCATAGGGTGTTTTTCCCTTTGGTTTAATCAATATTTTATTTGTTGGTGTACTAAAATGTAATTGTTACTTTTTTTCTGACTTTCCTAATTCTCCCCTTTCCCACCTCCACCTCCTCATCCTCCTCTGGCTTGAAGGCATTGACTTTCACTGGGTACATTTGATTGGACAAAGGGCTACTCTTGGTCAAGTAGCCATTCTTCATACTTGTGCAGTTAATGTTGGTAGATTGTTCTACATTAGGAGCAGAAGGAAACACCATAACCAAGCCAGATCCTGTCCTCACATGTTCGGCAGGACTCACAGTACAGTGATGAGAAGCGGGAACTCTGTGTCATTTTCATTCCCCTTTCTCTAGCCTACGGAAAATGAGGCCAGTAGGGTAGCACATTGCCACTGGGATCAGTTAACTCAGCATAGACCAGGATTTGTATTTGTGACTTTCCCTGTGGCTCAGGTCCACATTGGACACTGCATTCCCCAATATTCCCCAATAGCTATCAAGATCCCCCTTCCTCCTCTTACCATTGCAGAACTTGAGCCTTTGAATGAATAAATAAGGTTAATAATAAACCACACATTGCAGATGAGTTGGAGAAATTCATCACGAGGAGTGATGAATCAAAATGGTCCACTATCAATGACTCTTATTTTGTAAATTTTAACCACTTAACTCTTAACAAGTTCTGTTTACCATTTCAGCTGCCCAGTTCCAGAATCACAGACAAGAATATTTGAAAACCGAAATTCCACAAGTGCAATTTTTACTTTGAAAGTGTTTTCATTCATTAACATGCCTTTTGTCTACATACACTGCCAGACTCAAGTCTGCTTGGAAGTCAACGGGGTCACATGCCAACCGGTAGGTCCAATAATGTGACTCTGGAAAAAGGGTGCTAAATACTTTTGTCTTCTTGGGCCACTGGATGGCACGCCATAAAACCCTGCAAGCCACGGATGAACGACTACAATAAAAGTCACAGAACTCAAGGAATGAACACAACCCCAGTTCCTCCTGCCTCAAGTTAGGTTACAAACTAACCATTTAAATTTGCTGCTCCATTTCAGAAGTAGACTGGATAACCCAAGCTTATCGCAGCATAGATGCCATGCCTGTTTAGACACGCCTGCTCTCAAACCCCAAAGTTTGGTCGTATCCAATTAACAAAATATTCCTTTAGTTACTACGTTAAAGTATTTAGAGGCCCAGCTGTCTTCCTATATTTTTTTGAACCATATCTAAGCTGTCAGCTGTGGCTCGATAGTAGCAGTTTCTCATGTCTAAGCCAGAAGGTTATGGGTTCAAGCCCCACTCTGGAAATTGGAGCACCAAATCTAGGCTGACACTTCAGTGCAATACTGAAGGATTGTTTGCATTGTCAGAGGTGCCGTGGTTTGGATGAGACATTAAACCAAACCCCTGCATGCCCTCTCAGTTGCATTTCAAAGATCCCACAGCTCTATTTAAAGAAGGGCAGGGAAGTTCTCCCAGTGCCCTGGCCAATATTTATCCCTCAGCCAATATTACTAAAACATATTATCTGATCAATGATCTCAAATCTGTCTGAGGGATCTTGCTGTGTGCAAATTGGCTGCCGTACAATAGTGACTATACTTTATTGGTTGCGAATGGCTTTGGGGTATGAAAGGTGCTATATTAATGCAAATAATTTTCTTCTTCCTTCATGTGGAGGTCTTCACATCACAGAGTTGGCTCTACTCGACATTAAAGGTGTCCTGCTTGTATGACACATGTACCATGGAGAGAAAAAGGAAAACCAACATTAATCTTGCCTTTGATAAATGTAGAGATTCTGTGGCTTTGTGGCTTTTCTACCATGTAGCAAGTAATTGTTGACTGGGCATTTAGCTGGGTGGGGCAGAGCACACATCTAAACGTTTGTCTCAAGGTGTTAATTTTATACTGCGACCACATTCGTACAGTTGATCATCCAACCAGCTAATAAAAGGAAAAATAACTTACTTTACTGAATGACATGACCTAAATACTACATCCTGATTTATAATTTTGGTAGTGTCTCACTTTTGTTTGCTGTCAATCAGCACTGTCTAATGCTCAATTTATCCTGTCATTTATAAAATGGATAACTTCCCCTGAGAGCAGAGAAGATTGAGAGGAGATTTGATAGAGTTGTTCAAAATCATGAGGGGTCTAGACAGAGTAGATAGAGAGAAACTGGTCCCATAGGCAGACCGGTCAAGAACCAGAGGACACAGATATAAGGTGATTGGCAAAAGAACCAAAGGCAACATAAGTAAAACCTTTTTACGCAGCGAGTGGTTAAGATCTGGAATGCACTGTCTGAAAGGGTGGTGGAGGTAGACTTAATATTATTTTTCAAAAGGGAGTTGGATAAGTATTTGAAAGAAAAAAAATTGCAGGGCTCCGGGGAAAGGGTGGGGGAGTGGGACTAACTGAGAGTCGGAACGGGCTTGATGGGCTGAATGGCCTTTTTCCGTGCTGTAACCATTCTATGGGGTCAAGTCTCGGCCTGAGTTGCTCCTATTTTTTTGGAGTAACTGGGTAAGAATGGAGTATCTTAGAAATTGCAATTCTCGGCATTCAGTTTGCTCCAGTTCTAGTCAGTGAGAACAGTTTCATTTGGAACAGATTTTTTTTTCAAAAGGGGGCATGTCCGGCCACTTACGCCCGTTTTGAAAGTTTAGGCAGTGAAAACTTACTCCAAACTAACTTAGAATGGAGTAAGTCTAGATTTTTGTACGCTCAGAAAAACCTTGCCTACACTTCAGAAATCAGGCGTAGGGAACGAGGGGTGGGGGGGTGCGGGGGGAGGGGGGGAACATAAGAACATAAGAATTAGGAACAGGAGTAGGCCATCTAGCCCCTCGAGCCTGCTCCGCCATTCAACAAGATCATGGCTGATCTGGCCCTGGACTCAGCTCCACTTACCCGCCCGCTCCCCATAACCCTTAATTCTCTTATTGGTTAAAAATCTATCTATCTGTGACTTGAATACATTCAATGAGCTAGCCTCAACTGCTTCCTTGGGCAGGGAATTCCACAGATTCACAACCCTCTGGGAGAAGAAATTCCTTCTCAACTCAGTTTTAAATTGGCTCCCCCGTATTTTGAGGCTGTGCCCCCTAGTTCTAGTCTCCCGGACCAGTGGAAACAACCTCTCCGCCTCTATCTTGTCTATCCCTTTCATTATTTTAAATGTTTCGAAAAGATCATCCCTCATCCTTCTGAACTCCAATGAGTAAAGACCCAGTCTACTCAATCTATCATCATAAGGTAACCCCCTCATCTCCGGAATCAGCCTAGTAAATCGTCTCTGTACCCCCTCCAAAGGCAGTATATCCTTCCTTAAGTAAGGTGACCAAAACTGCACGCAGTACTCCAGGTGCGGCCTCACCAATACCCTATACAGTTGCAGAAGGACCTCCCTGCGTTTGTACTCCATCCCTCTCGCAATGAAGGCCAACATTCCATTCACCTTCCTGATTACCTGCTGCACCTGCAAACTAATTTTTTGGGATTCATGCACAAGGACCCCCAGGTCCCTCTGCACCGCAGCATGTTGTAATTTCTCCCCATTCAAATAATATTCCCTTTTACTGCTTTTTTTTCCAAGGTGGATGACCTCACATTTTCCGACATTGTATTCCATCTGCCAAAACTTAGCCCATTCGCTTACCCTATCTAAATCTCTTTGCAGCCTCTCTGTGTCCTCTACACAACCCGCTTTCCCACTAATCTTTGTGTCAAATTTTGTTACACTACACTCTGTCCCCTCTTCCAGGTCATCTATGTATATTGTAAACAGTTGTGGTCCCAGCACCGATCCCTGTGGCACAACACTAACCACCGATTTCCAACCCGAAAAGGACCCATTGATCCCGATTCTCTGCTTTCTGTTCGCCAGCCAATTCTCTATCCATGCTAATACATTTCCACTGACCCCGCGTACCTTTATCTTCTGCAGTAACCTTTTGTGTGGCACCTTATCGAATGCCTTTTGAAAATCTAAATACACCACATCCATCGGTACACCTCTATCCACCATGCTCGTTATATCCTCAAAGAATTCCAGTAAATTAGTTAAACGTGATTTCCCCTTCATGAATCCATGCTGCGTCTGCTTGATTGCACTATTCCTATCGAGATGTCCCGCTATTTCTTCCTTAATTATAGTTTCAAGCATTTTCCCCACTACAGATGTTAAACTAACCGGCCTATAGTTACCTGCCTTTTGTCTGCCCCCTTTTTTAAACTGAGGCGTTACATTAGCTGCTTTCCAATCCGATGGTACCTCCCCAGAGTCCAGAGAATTTTGGTAGATTATAATGAATGCATCTGCTATAACATCCGCCATCTCTTTTAATACCCTGGGATGCATTTCATCAGGACCAGGGGACTTGTCTACCTTGAGTCCCATTAGCCTGTCCAGCACTACCCCCCTAGTGATAGTGATTGTCTCAAGGTCCTCCTTCCCACATTCCTGTGACCAGCAATTTCTGGCATGGTTTCTGTGTCTTCCACTGTGAAGACCGAAGCAAAATAATTGTTTAAGGTCTCAGCCATTTCCACATTTCCCATTATTAAATCCCCCTTCTCATCTTCTAAGGGACCAACATTTACTTTAGTCACTCTTTTCCGTTTTATATAACTGTAAAAGCTTTTACTATCCGTTTTTATGTTTTGCGCAAGTTTACCTTCGTAATCTATCTTTCCTTTCTTTATTGCTTTCTTAGTCATTCTTTGCTGTCGTTTAAAATTTTCCCAATCTTCTATTTTCCCACTAACCTTGGCCACCTTATACGCATTGGTTTTTAATTTGATACTCTCCTTAATTTCCTTGGTTATCCACGGCTGGTTATCCCTTCTCTTATCGCCCTTCTTTTTCATTGGAATATATTTTTGTTGAGCTCTATGAAAGAGCTCCTTAAAAGTCCTCCACTGTTCCTCAATTGTGCCATTTAGTCTGTGTTTCCAGTCTACTTTAGCCAACTCTGCCCTCATCCCACTGTAGTCCCCTTTGTTTAAGCATAGTACGCTCGTTTGAGACACTACGTCCTCATCCTCAATC
Organism: Pristiophorus japonicus; assembly: GCF_044704955.1. Taxonomy (NCBI): domain Eukaryota; kingdom Metazoa; phylum Chordata; class Chondrichthyes; family Pristiophoridae; genus Pristiophorus; species Pristiophorus japonicus. The sequence continues at coordinate 2,036,789 of NC_091987.1, forward strand.
TGTATTACAAATTCAACCATACTGTGATCACTCATTCCGAGAGGATCTTTTACTCGGAGATCGTTTATTATTCCTGTCTCATTACACAGGACCAGATCAAAGATAGCTTGCTCCCTTGTAGGTTCTGTAACATACTGTTCTAAGAAACAATCCCGTATGCATTCTATGAATTCCTCCTCCAGGCTACCCTGTGCGATTTGATTTGACCAATTGATATGTAGGTTAAAATCCCCCATGATTACTGCCGTTCCTTTTTCACATGCCTCCATTATTCCCTTGATTATTGCCCGCCCCACCGTGAAGTTATTATTTGGGGGCCTATCAACTACACCCACCAGTGACTTTTTCCCCTTACTATCTCTAATCTCCACCCACAATGATTCAACATTTTGTTCATTAGAGCCAATATCGTCTCTCACAACTGCCCTGATATCATCCTTTATTAACAGAGCTACCCCACCTCCTTTCCCTTCTTGTCTATCTTTCTGAATTATCAGATACCCCTGTATGTTTAATTCCCAGTCTTGGCCACCCTGCAACCACGTTTCTGTAATGGCCACCAAATCATACCCATTTGTAATGATTTGTGCCGTCACCTCATTTACTTTATTTCGAAAGCTGCGTGCGTTTAGGTAGAGTGTTTTAATCGTAGTTTTTAAACCATGATTTTTAGTTTTGACCCCTCCTGCAGCCCCTTTACATTCAGTGGCCCTTTTTGTTTTTTGCCTTGGGTTTCTCTGCCCTCCACTTTTACTCATCTCCTTTCTGTCTTTTGCTTTTGTCTCCTTTTTGTTTCCCTCTGTCTCCCTGCATTGGTTCCCATCCCCCTGCCATATTAGTTTAACTCCTCCCCAACAGCACTAGCAAACACTCCCCCTAGGACATTGATTCCGGTCTTGCCTATGTGCAGACCATCCGGTTTGTACTGGTCCCAGCTCCCCCAGAACCGGTTTCAATGCCCCAGGAATTTGAATCCCTCCCTGTTGCACCACTGCTCAAGCCACGTATTCATCTGAGCTATCCTGCGATTCCTACTCTGACTAGCACGTGGCACTGGTAGCAATCCCGAGATTACTACTTTTGAGGTCCTACTTTTTAATTTAGCTCCTTGCTCCTTAAATTCATCTCATAGGACCTCATCCCTTTTTTTTACCTATGTCGTTGGTACCAATGTGCAACACGACAACTGGCTGTTCACCCTCCCTTTTCAGACTGTCCTGCACCCGCTCCGAGACATCCTTGACCCTTGCACCAGGGAGGCAACATACCATCCTGGAGTCTCGGTTGCGGCCGCAGAAACGCCTATCTATTCCCCTTACAATTGAATCCCCTATCACTATCGCTCCCCCACTCTTTTTCCTGCCCTCCTGTGCAGCAGAGCCAGCCACGGTGCCATGAACTTGGCTGCTGCTGCCCTCCCCTGATGAGTCATCCTCCCCAACAGTACTCAAAGCAGTGTATCTGTTTTGCAGGGGGATGACCACAGGGGACCCCTGCACTACCTTCCTTGCACTGCTCTCCCTGCTGGTCTTCCATTCCCTATCTGGCTGTGGACCCTTCACCTGCGGTAAGACCAACTCACTACACGTGCTATTCACATAATTTTCAGCATCGTGGATGCTCTAGAGTGAATTCACCCTCAGCTCCAATTCTGCAACGCGGTCTGTCAGGAGCTGGAGGCGGATACACTTCCCGCACACGTAGTCGTTAGGGACACCGGAAGTGTCCCTGAGTTCCCACATGGTACAGGAGGAGCATATCATGTGACTGAGCTCTCCTGCTGTGACTTAACTCTTAGATACACATAAATTGGCAACAACAGTGCTAAAGTTTACTCACTGATATAGAAGAGAAAAAAGAAAAACTACTCACCAATCACCAGCCAATCACTTACCCCCTTGGCTGTGACATCACCTTTCTGTTTCTTTCTACTTCTTTTTTGCCTTCTCGCTGTAGCTGCACCGCTCAACTCAGCGACGCACCTCCTCACTCTGCTCCCGACTCAGCGACACACCTCCTCACTCTGCTCCCGACTCAGCGACACACCTCCTCACTCTGCTCCCGACTCAGCGACACACCTCCTCACTCTGCTCCCGACTCAGCGACACACCTCCTCACTCTGCTCCCGACTCAGCGACGCACCTCCTCACTCTGCTCCCGACTCAGCGACACACCTCCTCACTCTGCTCGCGACTCAGCGACACACCTCCTCACGCTGCTCCCGACTCAGCGACACACCTCCTCACTCTGCTCCCGACTCAGAGACACACCTCCTCACTCTGCTCCCGACTCAGGGACACACCTCCTCACTCTGCTCCCGACTCAGCGACACACCTCCTCACTCTGCTCCCGACTCAGCGACACACCTCCTCACTCTGCTCCCGACTCAGCGACACACCTCCTCACTCTGCTCCCGACTCAGCGACACACCTCCTCACTCTGCTCGCGACTCAGCGACACACCTCCTCACGCTGCTCCCGACTCAGCGACACACCTCCTCACTCTGCTCCCGACTCAGGGACACACCTCCTCACTCTGCTCCCGACTCAGCGACACACCTCCTCACTCTGCTCCCGACTCAGCGACACACCTCCTCACTCTGCTCCCGACTCAGCGACACACCTCCTCACTCTGCTCCCGACTCAGCGACACACCTCCTCACTCTGCTCCCGACTCAGCGACACACCTCCTCACTCTGCTCCCGACTCAGCGACACACCTCCTCACTCTGCTCCCGACTCAGCGACACACCTCCTCACTCTGCTCCCGACTCAGCGACACACCTCCTCACTCTGCTCCCGACTCAGCGACACACCTCCTCACGCTGCTCCCGACTCAGTGACACACCTCCTCACTCTGCTCCCGACTCAGCGACACACCTCCTCACTCTGCTCCCGACTCAGCGACACACCTCCTCATTCTGCTCCCGACTCAGGGACACACCTCCTCACGCTGCTCCCGACTCAGCGACGCACCTCCTCACTCTGCTCCCGACTCAGCGACACACCTCCTCACTCTGCTCCCGACTCAGCGACACACCTCCTCACTCTGCTCCCGACTCAGGGACACACCTCCTCACTCTGCTCCCGACTCAGCGACACACCTCCTCACTCTGCTCCCGACTCAGGGACACACCTCCTCACTCTGCTCCCGACTCAGCGACACACCTCCTCACTCTGCTCCCGACTCAGCGACACACCTCCTCACTCTGCTCCCGACTCAGCGACACACCTCCTCACGCTGCTCCCGACTCAGAGACACACCTCCTCACTCTGCTCCCGACTCAGCGACACACCTCCTCACTCTGCTCCCGACTCAGCGACACACCTCCTCACTCTGCTCCCGACTTAGGGACACACCTCCTCACTCTGCTCCCGACTCAGCGACACACCTCCTCACTCTGCTCCCGACTCAGCGACACACCTCCTCACTCTGCTCCCGACTCAGCGACACACCTCCTCACTCTGCTCCCGACTCAGCGACACACCTCCTCACTCTGCTCCCGACTCAGCGACACACCTCCTCACTCTGCTCCCGACTCAGCGACACACCTCCTCACTCTGCTCCCGACTCAGCGACACACCTCCTCATTCTGCTCCCGACTCAGGGACACACCTCCTCACGCTGCTCCCGACTCAGCGACCCACCTCCTCACTCTGCTCCCGACTCAGCGACACACCTCCTCACTCTGCTCCCGACTCAGGGACACACCTCCTCACTCTGCTCCCGACTCAGCGACACACCTCCTCACTCTGCTCCCGACTCAGCGACACACCTCCTCACTCTGCTCCCGACTCAGCGACACACCTCCTCACTCTGCTCCCGACTCAGCGACACACCTCCTCACTCTGCTCCCGACTCAGCGACACACCTCCTCACTCTGCTCCTGACTCAGCGACACACCTCCTCACTCTGCTCCCGACTCAGCGACACACCTCCTCACTCTGCTCCCGACTCAGCGACACACCTCCTCACTCTGCTCCCGACTCAGCGACGCACCTCCTCACGCTGCTCCCGACTCAGTGACACACCTCCTCACTCTGCTCCCGACTCAGCGACACACCTCCTCACTCTGCTCCCGACTCAGCGACGCACCTCCTCACGCTGCTCCCGACTCAGTGACACACTTCCTCACTCTGCTCCCGACTCAGCGACACACCTCCTCACTCTGCTCCCGACTCAGCGACACACCTCCTCACTCTGCTCCCGACTCAGCGACACACCTCCTCACTCTGCTCCCGACTCAGCGACACACCTCCTCACACTGCTCCCGACTCAGGGACACACCTCCTCACTCTGCTCCCGACTCAGCGACACACCTCCTCACTCTGCTCCCGACTCAGCGACACACCTCCTCACTCTGCTCCCGACTCAGCGACACACCTCCTCACTCTGCTCCCGACTCAGCGACACACCTCCTCACTCTGCTCCCGACTCAGCGACACACCTCCTCACGCTGCTCCCGACTCAGCGACACACCTCCTCACTCTGCTCCCGACTCAGCGACACACCTCCTCACTCTGCTCCCGACTCAGCGACACACCTCCTCACGCTGCTCCCGACTCAGCGACACACCTCCTCACTCTGCTCCCGACTCAGCGACACACCTCCTCACTCTGCTCCCGACTCAGCGACACACCTCCTCACTCTGCTCCCGACTCAGCGACACACCTCCTCACGCTGCTCCCGACTCAGCGACACACCTCCTCACTCTGCTCCCGACTCAGCGACACACCTCCTCACTCTGCTCCCGACTCAGCGACACACCTCCTCACTCTGCTCCCGACTCAGAGACACACCTCCTCACTCTGCTCCCGACTCAGCGACAAACCTCCTCACTCTGCTCCCGACTCAGCGACACACCTCCTCACTCTGCTCCCGACTCAGCGACACACCTCCTCACTCTGCTCCCGACTCAGCGACACACCTCCTCACTCTGCTCCCGACTCAGCGACACACCTCCTCACTCTGCTCCCGACTCAGCGACACACCTCCTCACTCTGCTCCCGACTCAGCGACACACCTCCTCACTCTGCTCCCGACTCAGCGACACACCTCCTCACGCTGCTCCCGACTCAGGGACACACCTCCTCACTCTGCTCCCGACTCAGACACACCTCCTCACTCTGCTCCCGACTCAGCGACACACCTCCTCACTCTGCTCCCGACTCAGCGACACACCTCCTCACTCTGCTCCCGACTCAGCGACACACCTCCTCACTCTGCTCCCGACTCAGGGACACACCTCCTCACTCTGCTCCCGACTCAGCGACACACCTCCTCACTCTGCTCCCGACTCAGCGACACACCTCCTCACTCTGCTCCCGACTCAGCGACACACCTCCTCACTCTGCTCCCGACTCAGCGACACACCTCCTCACTCTGCTCCCGACTCAGCGACACACCTCCTCACTCTGCTCCCGACTCAGCGACACACCTCCTCACGCTGCTCCCGACTCAGGGACACACCTCCTCACTCTGCTCCCGACTCAGGGACACACCTCCTCACTCTGCTCCCGACTCAGCGACACACCTCCTCACTCTGCTCCCGACTCAGCGACACACCTCCTCACGCTGCTCCCGACTCAGGGACACACCTCCTCACTCTGCTCCCGACTCAGCGACACACCTCCTCACTCTGCTCCCGACTCAGGGACACACCTCCTCACTCTGCTCCCGACTCAGCGACACACCTCCTCACGCTGCTCCCGACTCAGGGACACACCTCCTCACTCTGCTCCCGACTCAGCGACACACCTCCTCACTCTGCTCCCGACTCAGGGACACACCTCCTCACTCTGCTCCCGACTCAGCGACACACCTCCTCACGCTGCTCCCGACTCAGCGACACACCTCCTCACTCTGCTCCCGACTCAGCGACACACCTCCTCACTCTGCTCCCGACTCAGCGACACACCTCCTCACTCTGCTCCCGACTCAGCGACACACCTCCTCACTCTGCTCCCGACTCAGCGACACACCTCCTCACTCTGCTCCCGACTCAGCGACACACCTCCTCACTCTGCTCCCGACTCAGCGACACACCTCCTCACTCTGCTCCCGACTCAGCGACACACCTCCTCACTCTGCTCCCGACTCAGCGACACACCTCCTCACTCTGCTCCCGACTCAGCGACACACCTCCTCACTCTGCTCCCGACTCAGCGACACACCTCCTCACTCTGCTCCCGACTCAGGGACACACCTCCTCACGCTGCTCCCGACTCAGCGACCCACCTCCTCACTCTGCTCCCGACTCAGCGACACACCTCCTCACTCTGCTCCCGACTCAGCGACACACCTCCTCACTCTGCTCCCGACTCAGACACACCTCCTCACTCTGCTCCCGACTCAGCGACACACCTCCTCACTCTGCTCCCGACTCAGCGACACATCTCCTCACTCTGCTCCCGACTCAGCGACACACCTCCTCACTCTGCTCCCGACTCAGCGACACACCTCCTCACGCTGCTCCCGACTCAGGGACACACCTCCTCACTCTGCTCCCGACTCAGCGACACACCTCCTCACTCTGCTCCCGACTCAGCGACACACCTCCTCACTCTGCTCCCGACTCAGCGACACACCTCCTCACTCTGCTCCCGACTCACGGACACACCTCCTCACTCTGCTCCCGACTCAGGGACACACCTCCTCACTCTGCTCCCGACTCAGCGACACACCTCCTCACTCTGCTCCCGACTCAGCGACACACCTCCTCACTCTGCTCCCGACTCAGCGACACACCTCCTCACTCTGCTCCCGACTCAGCGACACACCTCCTCACTCTGCTCCCGACTCAGCGACACACCTCCTCACTCTGCTCCCGACTCAGCGACACACCTCCTCACTCTGCTCCCGACTCAGCGACACACCTCCTCACTCTGCTCCCGACTCAGCGACACACCTCCTCACTCTGCTCCCGACTCAGGGACACACCTCCTCACTCTGCTCCCGACTCAGCGACACACCTCCTCACTCTGCTCCCGACTCAGCGACACACCTCCTCACTCTGCTCCCGACTCAGCGACACACCTCCTCACTCTGCTCCCGACTCAGCGACACACCTCCTCACTCTGCTCCCGACTCAGCGACACACCTCCTCACTCTGCTCCCGACTCAGCGACACACCTCCTCACTCTGCTCCCGACTCAGCGACACACCTCCTCACTCTGCTCCCGACTCAGCGACACACCTCCTCACTCTGCTCCCGACTCAGCGACACACCTCCTCACTCTGCTCCCGACTCAGCGACACACCTCCTCACTCTGCTCCCGACTCAGCGACACACCTCCTCACTCTGCTCCCGACTCAGCGACACACCTCCTCACTCTGCTCCCGACTCAGGGACACACCTCCTCACTCTGCTCCCGACTCAGCGACACACCTCCTCACTCTGCTCCCGACTCAGCGACACACCTCCTCACTCTGCTCCCGACTCAGCGACACACCTCCTCACTCTGCTCCCGACTCAGCGACACACCTCCTCACTCTGCTCCCGACTCAGCGACACACCTCCTCACTCTGCTCCCGACTCAGCGACACACCTCCTCACTCTGCTCCCGACTCAGCGACACACCTCCTCACTCTGCTCCCGACTCAGCGACACACCTCCTCACTCTGCTCCCGACTCAGCGACACACCTCCTCACTCTGCTCCCGACTCAGCGACACACCTCCTCACTCTGCTCCCGACTCAGCGACACACCTCCTCACTCTGCTCCCGACTCAGCGACACACCTCCTCACTCTGCTCCCGACTCAGCGACACACCTCCTCACTCTGCTCCCGACTCAGCGACACACCTCCTCACTCTGCTCCCGACTCAGCGACACACCTCCTCACTCTGCTCCCGACTCAGCGACACACCTCCTCACTCTGCTCCCGACTCAGCGACACACCTCCTCACTCTGCTCCCGACTCAGCGACACACCTCCTCACTCTGCTCCCGACTCAGCGACACACCTCCTCACTCTGCTCCCGACTCAGCGACACACCTCCTCACTCTGCTCCCGACTCAGCGACACACCTCCTCACTCTGCTCCCGACTCAGCGACACACCTCCTCACTCTGCTCCCGACTCAGCGACACACCTCCTCACTCTGCTCCCGACTCAGCGACACACCTCCTCACTCTGCTCCCGACTCAGCGACACACCTCCTCACTCTGCTCCCGACTCAGCGACACACCTCCTCACTCTGCTCCCGACTCAGCGACACACCTCCTCACTCTGCTCCCGACTCAGCGACACACCTCCTCACTCTGCTCCCGACTCAGCGACACACCTCCTCACTCTGCTCCCGACTCAGCGACACACCTCCTCACTCTGCTCCCGACTCAGCGACACACCTCCTCACTCTGCTCCCGACTCAGCGACACACCTCCTCACTCTGCTCCCGACTCAGCGACACACCTCCTCACTCTGCTCCCGACTCAGCGACACACCTCCTCACTCTGCTCCCGACTCAGCGACACACCTCCTCACTCTGCTCCCGACTCAGCGACACACCTCCTCACTCTGCTCCCGACTCAGCGACACACCTCCTCACTCTGCTCCCGACTCAGCGACACACCTCCTCACTCTGCTCCCGACTCAGCGACACACCTCCTCACTCTGCTCCCGACTCAGCGACACACCTCCTCACTCTGCTCCGACTCAGCGACACACCTCCTCACTCTGCTCCCGACTCAGCGACACACCTCCTCACTCTGCTCCCG